>NC_091252.1:79628257-79931287 GCF_042477335.2 Ovis canadensis
TATAAAAGTAATAATACTTTTAAAGGAAATGCAAATAAAGGTAAAAATAAGGAAAATAAGATAGAAGCATAACACTTAAATAATAAAGAACCAAAATATAAATGGGACACATCCCTGGTGGTCTGGTGGTTAAGACTCTGAGCTCCCAATACAGGGGATTCAGGTTCGACCCCTGGTCAAAGAACTAGCTCCAACCAAAGATCCTGTGTGCCACAACTAAGACCCAGCACAGTCAAATAAATAAATAAATAGTGTAAAGTGTTCCTCACAGTAAAGTGATCTGAAGACACTGCTCCAAAAAACAAAATTTGTCTTTGATAAAACTGGAAAACAAAAGACGAGGGGGAAGGAAGGAGAGAAGGGAGTAAACAGCCCTGTTGAAAGCAGGCTAAAAGTCCTTTGCAAAATTCCCAGTGGGCTTCTCTGTAGTTGAGTCTCGAATTGCTGGGAGGCAGAGGGCACCAGGCAACACAAACCTCCTTCCCCTGTCTGTCCCTTGTCTCATGTCCCAGCAACCTTGCATCCCTTGGTGATACCTCTAGCCCTTAGCTTTCTGAAAGAACCTCATCACAATTTCAGCAGAGTCAGAGCAGGTTGGCCTCACACTTGCTCAGTCACCAACACTGTTCTTTGGAACCCAGAAGAAAAGCACACCGAGGTAGCTAAAAGTGCCTGGGAAGTATTTGGTAATCCCCACTGTAAGCAAACAGAATGCTTCTCTTTCTCACCTTCAGATGAAAAAATATGTCCTGGTGTTAATGCTGTTTAGTGATAATGTTATTCAGTCTGGTTCTTGGTCTCTTTGATCAATAGAAATTGGTAACAGGCCAGACAAGAAATTCATGCAGTTTTATTGGGACTTGGGCTGCAGCTCAAGGGAGTGAAAGCAAATAATAGATTTCATTGCTTGCTCCCTTGGCAGCGTGAGGTTGTCCCTTAAATGGGGTGAGGGTAGGGCCAGATTTAGGCGTTGGGAGAGGGGTGGCTTAGGTGGTCTCCCCACCCCCTTGTGGTGCTGTGTGCAGGGATCATGGGAAGTAACCTGCTTTAGCTCCTGACACCTCAGAAGTGGCAGTTGGGTTTTTGATCTTATCAAACCAACTGTCTGTTATTTTTAGTCCTTTACAGTTTGTATCCTGTTACTCGAGGAGATGTCTGTCCAGGCACAAGCACTGCAGCAAAGGGTCCCAGATCCCAGGTGCCAGCCTGTCATGATAATATTCTAAAAATCTATGATATGGTCATATTTCTTCATTATAGAGATTATGAAGGGGTTTAAAGGAAGCTGGAAGTTGAAGTGTTTAACTGATGTTGAAATAAAAGGGTGTTAGAATGAAGTCAGGAAATCAGAGATTTTGGGGAAGGTGAAAGTGAAGATTCTATCAAAGGCAAGACACAGCTAGAGAGAAGGCAGCTTCGGGGCCCTACACAGTAATTTATATATTTATTTAAATAACAGAAAGATAGCAAGTGCATTCACAGGAGACAGCCTCACTTAGGGGAAAAAAGATAAATGATAAGACATCATGCCAGTAATGGGGAATCAGTCAAGGATGGATTCTTGACCTTGGAGGAATACTTCATGTACTCTACATGTACTGTCTGAGCCCTTAGGAACGTTTTGGCAGAAACTCTATGGTGAAAATAGTGCTACTATATGAATGCATATATGTGGAATCTAGGAAGATGGTACTGATGAAGATGGTACTATCTACAGGGCAGCAGTGGAGACATAGACAACAAACTTATGGACACAGTGGGGGATAGGGGAGGTGGGGAGAACTGAGAGAGTAGCATGCAAACTCATACATTACCATATGTAAAATAGATAGCCAGTAGGAATTTGCTGTGAGACACAGGGAGCTCAAACCTGGGCTCCGTGACAACCTAGAGGGGTGGGATGGGGTGGAAGGTGGGAGGGGATTCATGAGGGAGGGAACATATCTATACCTATGTCTGATTCATGTTGATGTATAGCAGAAACCAACACAACATTATAAAGCAATTATCCTCCAATTAAAAATAAATTTTTTAAAATTAAATAAACTTAAAAATTTTTTAAACATTTTAAATTAAAAAAATTTTTAATTAAATTTTAAAAATTAAATAAATAAATTAAAAAAAACCCTGAGCATGCCCCAGTTCTGAGACACAGATTCAGGAAGTTGGGCTGGGGCCTGAGAATCGGTGTTTCCAACAAGTTCCCCAATGATCCTGGTGTTCTGAGACTCACTGGCATGTATTTCAAGACATGCTAATTATCCCATATCGCAGACAGATTGGAGGTAGGTAGTTTCTGGCTAGCAGTGGCTCTCAAAGGTCTTTAAGGGCAAAGTTTCTTTCAAACACCTTTCTCACATCATGGGGCGTTAGCTCCTCAGCCACAGGCTCGTCATCTTGTGGCCACAGGATGTTAACACAGTTCCAAGAATTTCATCTCACACCATGTCATTGCAGGCAGGAAGAATAGGGGAAGGCATAGCACAATAGCACAAGCTTTCACTTCCCAAGACTCCTTTAAAAAAAAAAAAATTCTGAAAGAATACCTTTCTCAGAAGTTCTAGCCAACTTTCCTTATCTCCTACTAGCCAGAACTGGATCACTGGTCCACTCTCCCCCTGATTCCCTGCCCCAGGCCAATTATTGGCAAGAGGCCAACAATAATTTACCTCGTGGGGGTGGGGGGATCTTCCTTCCTTGAAATCAAACTGGGAATGACCTTTGAAAAGCAACAAACAGTGACTATCCAGGAGTCTCCTTCCAGCCAAGCAGCCTGCTAGATGCTCTCCATGTGGTTTTTCACTCAATTCTCACGACATTTCTTGAGACAGGTATTATCAGTCCCACTTTACAGATGAGGAAATTGAGACTTGAAGATGTTAAGTATATTGTCTACACAGCTTGGGAAAAATCAGAATTTGCACTAGATCTATTGACTCCACAGACTAAATAATGTCTTTATATTATGACATCCGGCTTCCTCGTGTTTCATCTGTAGAAAAATCACTGCTGTCATAACAACAATCCTTAGACAAAAAGGGTATATGCTGCTTAATATACAGGAAATGTGTATTCTAAATTTTAAGTTTTGAGACAAACTCTATACCTCAGGAAATTATGTTACTAACAATAATATGTTATCACACATTGTAATCACACACACTAATGTTACCACAGACCTTAATTATTATAATAAACAAGATCAAGCAGAGTGATATGGATGCTTCTAAAGTCTAATTTGGAACTTCCTAAGTTTTGTACACTCATATTTGCAGGTAAATATAACTGACACTTACTCATTTCACTTTACAATTCAATGTGTAGTGGGGAGGTAGGGTTTATGCTGAGCCTTGGAGGAGAGTTGGGCAGAAAGAAGCAGGAGGAGAGAGACAGAAAATGGCTCAGCATTTCTAAGGGACAAGGGTCCCTATTCAGTATGACTGGAATGACAGGGCTTATGGAAAAGGGCTATGGACTCTACTTTATTCATTTCTATATTGTTTGAGCTTCATACAACTTTTTCAATTTGAATCTGTTTTAGTAAAGATGTTTTCATTCTGAAAAGATAGAGAGAAAAGCAAGGGTAGAAGCCCCACAGTAGAGGATTTTGGAGAAAAGTGAAAGTAAATGAGAGGACTTGGGAAGTGTGGGCAACTCCATATAAGAGTTTGAAAAGAAACGGAAGAGGGGAAAGTTCAATTTTAGCAAAAGAGTCAGCTGGACTATTCTTTTAAGATGTATGGACAGATGCAGAGAACAAACATACAGATACCAAGGGGGGAAACGGGGTGTGGGATGAATGGGAGGTTGGTGTTAACATATACACACTATCGATACTGTGTATAGAATAGATAACTAATGAAGATCTACTGCATAGCACAGGGACCTCTACTCAATGCTCTGTGGTGACCTCAATGGGAAGGAAACACAACAAAGAGGGGCTATATGTGTACATGTAGCTGATTCACTTCGGCATACAGTAGAAACTAACACAGCATTGTACAGCAACTATACTCCAATAAAAAAATTTTTAAAAAGATTATGAATAGAAACAAAATATATGCCTGTGAATACACTGTCAAAGCTAGAGATGGCAACCCATTCCAGTACCCTTGCCAGGAACATTCCATGGACGAAGAAGCCTGGTAGGCTACAATCCATGGGGTCGCAAAGAGTCAGACACGACTGAGTGACTTCACTTTCACTAAGTATGTCTATTAGTTATCTATAGCTGCATAAAAATAATCACAGAAATATTTATCTTACATTGTTTCTGAGGGTCAGGAAATCAGGGTTTCTCTGGGTGGTTCTGATTCAGGAGCTCTCAAGAGGTTGTAGTCGAGATACTGGCCAAGGCTACAGTCATTCAAAGGCTTGACTGGACTAAGGCCTCAGTCCCTTGCAGGCTGCGCTTTACCACATGGGCCTCCAAAAAGCTTCTCAGGAGGTGGCAGCTGGTTTCCTCCAGAGGGAATCATCCAACAGAGAGAAACCAAGCTGATACAGCAGTGCCTTTGATGACCTAGTCTCCCAGGCTGCATATTGTCTCTTCTGTTTTATTCTTCTCATTAGAAACAAGCTCCATCCACACTCCCAATGCTGCGGACCCAGGGTTTGATCCCTGGTCAGGGAATTGGATCCCACACACCACAGCTAGGATCCCAAGCAGCCAAATAAATAAATAAATAAGACTTTAAAAACTAAAGAAACAGGATCCAGCTTACACTGAAGGAGAAGGTAATTAGCCTCCATATCTTAAGAATTAAAGATTTTAAAATTTAAAAAAATAAATAAATAAAACAAAAAAATATATAAATAAAAATAAAGGGAGGGGGACTTCCCAGACAGTCCTAATGGTAAAGAACCCACCTGCCAGAGCAGGTGAAGATCCCCTGGAGGAAAGCATGGCAACCCACTCCAGAACTCTTGCCTGGAGAATCCCATGGACAGAGGAGGCTGGTGGGCTATGATCCATGGGGAGGCAAAGAGTCAAACGTGACTGAAGCTATTGAGCACAGTCTTAAAGGGAGGAGTATCAAAGCAGTTATGAACATATTTTTTAAACCACTATAGAGTGCATAAAGAATGTCATGTCTTAAATAAACACATACACAGTGAAAAGTAGTTTAAATAGAGTAAAACATTTCCCCACGAGAATTATGTCAAATGCAATTTCCTGAACATGAGGTCATTTCAACCTTAAAAAAATCCATTTTAATACTGTCTTTTGCGCTGTAGTAGTGTCAGTTATAACAAATGTCATTGCATGGTGCTTTTCATATTTTGTTCTAGCTTTCAGGTGAGTATCTGTCATGTCCTGCAGTTGCCAGCACTTTTGAACACCTTCTGACATTTGAGGAATCTCCTCCATTTTGAGGCTGGCTTCCTAAGGTACAAGCCAGCACTCGGCTTCCAAGATGGAGGTGGTGAGCCGTGGGTGGAGTGTTGGCACCACATAGGTGCCTGGAGACCCTGGCAAGAGTCCAATCCATCTCCTCTCAGCAGGGCAGGGCCAGCCTGAGGGATGTTCTGGCTCTGTTCTCCTCTGCAGGCTCTGGGAGGGCCAGTCCTGACGGCCAGCGGGTGGGACAGTGTTCAGGCTGGAATGTACATGCAGGCCACTGATCCCCCACGATGTTCCGTGGCCAAGTGGGTAGGCGGCAATTCCATCCATTCCTCTCCCGGGGAGCTCTCTCAGGGGTGGTCCGTATTATTGACTGGTACTCAGAGAACCAGGGCAACGGGCTGGGCCAAGGCCTCCCGGGGTCATGGCAATGTTCCCGGGGATCACTGGCGTCCAGGAGGTGGCAAGGCAATGGGCTTCTCCGTGTGACCCAGTGGGTGAGGAGCCAGTTGGTGATGTGAATGTGTGTGCAGTCTCTCGGTCAAAGACAGCCAGCCTGCACAATCTGGACAAGGGCCTGGCTGCCAGATGGTAGCTCCCTGACGCTCCAGAACGCAGAAGCCTCGGCACTGTGCTGGATTCCAGGTCCTGGGTGGTGGAGAATGGAGCGAAAGCCCTGGAAAAGGAAGCGAAGTGAAAGGACCATCTGCAATCTCTGGTGCACAGGAAGGAAGGAAAGCATTGCAGAACAGTTAAGATAAGAACGTAAACATCTAGGTGCACGGGTGGGTCAGGAAGAGAGAGGAGGTCCCCGTACTGCACGGAGGCCGTTGTCCGCAGCCAGCCGGGCGGGCGAATCGTGCCGCGCTCCCTGCACTTGGCGGCTCTGTGTCGACCCACGTTGCTACAATATTCCCTGCCCGTGTGACCTATCGAGGAGAAAAGCGGCCCACAGGGACAGGGCGGGGGAGGTGGGCTCCCCGAACTCTGCTGTTGCCCGTGCAACTCACTCCTTGAAGTTTATCCCACCTGGTATAAAACAAACCAACCGCCACTCTCTGGGCGGCGTCGCAGCGCCGCTCCCAAACGCGGTCGGTGGAATCTAGAGGTTCCCTGGGGTGTTTGTTTCCCGCGCCCGCGCACCTCGAAACCGAAAGCAGAGTGCCTGGGCCCGAAGCCCGCCCGAGCGAGCGGCCTGGCCCGCCGCCGCCGCCGCCCGAAACGCGCCGAGCTCGGCTGCATTTGCCTGGGCGGCCGCGGCCGGCCGACAGCAACAGTGAGTTGCGGCGGCAGAAAAAGCAGGCTCCGGCTGGCGGGCAACTGCTGCTCCGGCTGGGGAAAAAAAAAAAAAAAGGAGCGGCAGCGAAGTGGGAGACGGTGTAGTACGGCTTGTAGGGTGAGCGAGTGAGACACCAGGATGGCCGAGTGGTTAAGGCGTTGGACTTAAGATCCAATGGACGTATGTCCGCGTGGGTTCGAACCCCACTCCTGGTAGTTGCGTTTTTCTCACACTAAAAAAAATTTTTTTTTTTTAAATATATATACATTTTCACTAAGCACACTACGACTTATAGGCAGGAATTCTGTCTCCTAGTTAAGTCCCACAACACGCGGCTCCGCTTCCCACAGGCCAGAGGCAACCCAGCGAGTGGGCCGGGCGCGGGGCTCGGGTGCGGGCGCTGACCCCGGGTCGGGGCGGCGGGGTCGGGTGGGGTGGGCGTCGCAGCCGCTCAACTGCTTCGGGGGTCCAGGCGGGGTCGGGACTCGGGAGGCAGCCGCGCTGCGGGGCTCACTTCCCTCGCTAGCTGGGCAGGAAGGCCGCCTGTGATACGGCAGGCAGCGTAGTTAGAAAAGTGCAGAAAAGTCAAGAATGCCTCCCTGCCGTTTCCTCATTTTTCGCCAAAATTAATTGTGTGCCCAGAATTCTTTCGTTAAATCCATGAAGGCGGATACAGTATACATCACAGCTACCAAATGGACTCTAATCGGTAATCGGCTAAGAATTTTAAAATAAAATACACAGTCTAGGTTTTTTATTTTTTGTCTTTGTTGTTTTTAAAATACTTTTAAAAAGTGAAAGTAATCTAAAATCTAGAGGGGCGGAGTTGCAAGTACAGTGAAAATTACTTCCCCCCACCACAAAATCATTTGAGAGTAAGATACCAAATAGATGCTCCAGTACAACCGTTAAAATCAGTAAATTATCATTGATAACTACCATCTAATCCCCAGGCCCCATTTAATCACCAGTCGTCCTTTAAAGTAAAAGGCTCCTGTTCTGAATAACGCGTTGCATTTACTGGTCACATTGCCTTAGGCTTCTGCAATCTGAAATAATTCCTTACTGTTTCCTGACTTTCATGATCTTGAAACTTTTGAAGATTACAAGCTCGCCATTTTGCAGAATATCTCTCGTTTGTCTAATGTTTTCTCGTGATTCGATTCAGGTTATGCTTATAAAGCCCAGGGCTGTCCCAGAATTGACGTTGTGTTTGCTTTGTGGCCTCTCAGGTGGCATGATTTTGGTGTGTCCTGTTACTGATCTGAATTCACCTGATGAGGCTTTTCTGCCAGTTTCCCCGACTATACTTAACCCTTTGTGATTGACGCATATTTTGATGTGAAGTGCATGGAAGGTATGTAAATATCCTATTACTCATTAAACTTTGTTTTATTCAATTATTATAGAATCACAAGTTGGGCAAGTATGCATTCATGGTGTCCTATTTTTAATTAATGGTTACAATCTATTTTATTTCTTTTGATGCTGAAAGTGTGCCAGATTTGGCCCCAGTGGGAGTCTAATTCAAACTGACTTTTGACATGCCTTCGTTTTTTAGCACGTCCTTACTTCCTAGTCCAAGATGGTCCATGCTTACCTTGTGTTGCTCTTGATCCAGACAATGCAGGATCAGACATTTTGAAAAGAAGCTCTGTTTCCTTTAGTGGAGAATGGTAATCAGAAACCAAGATCTCAATAGTAGATGTGCTCCTTGGTTTTGATGTGTTACTGTTCCCAGTGCCTCTCAGTGGACAGAAATAGATATGTGTGTGTGTACACACCTGTATTTATCTACATATCTATTTATATTTAGGAGTTCATACCAATACTCTAATTCTGATACAACACAATAAATTTTGTTCTAGTTTTTCTATCCATATGTGTAATTCCCAAAATTGCCTCTTGGTCCCTGGCCCCAGTATACCATCTACATTTTTTGGGCCCATCTAATGGATTTAGAATTGAATTGTTCAAGAAGAAGGGAAGAAGAAAAGAAAGAGGGTCTAAACAGGTTAGAAATAAGCATCCTGCCAGCACCTAGAACTGGCTATGAACCAGTCACCCTTGGACCTTTCAGATGTACCGATAAATAAGCCAGCCTTTTCTTCAGTGAGCTTAGTGAGAGACAGATTTTAATTAACCACATTTATGATGAGAAAATATAAATTATACCCAAGATGCTAAAGGAGCAGTGCTGAAAGCCCTCTTTCCCGGAGAGTCAGCTTTAGATGAGAACTGAAGGAAGAGGAGGAGGGTAGAAGTAGAGAAGGGCAGGGAGGAAGAGGGGTACACGTCGGGGAAAACATCTTGAAACCATACTAAGTATGGTGCCTGAAGTCCACTGAAGGATCCAAAACAAGACGCAACCTGATCAGTGTTGCATTTGAAAGTATCTCTTGTCTATTGATGTGCAAACTCTTGGTGTACAAACTCAGTGGGTCTCTTTATGCTCAGGACAGGGAGCTTGTTGAATTGGCAGAAAATATTTCTTAGGGAAAAAGTGTTTAATGCAGTCAGTAGCCAGTTAGACTGAGCTCTATGCCTCTCTTTCTCCTTAAAAACTGAGCAAGGAGAGAAACAATATTGACTTGAAGCCTTCCCAGTCTGAACCCTGGGGTTCTTGCTGATTTGTTTTTATTAATATGTTCACGTGCAAAAATGGAACAAAACTTCCAAGAACAGGCAGAGTAGTGTAGAATTGTGTACTTTGTTCCTTTAAAAGTATGTTGTATATCAAGCTTCTAGTCAGTAGTAACCAGCTACTGTGCTATAGCAAAGATGATAAAAGACAGCTAGTATTCTTTCTTGTGCTTGTTAAAATTCTGACAGATCCCTGAGATGCCACGAAAAGGAGTGAAATGATGTCTGAAAGCTGCTGGTCTGAAAACAAGAGAATTTATTAGATGAATCCTAGGGCAGTGTGATTGATCAATACAGTTGGCCCATTTAACTGCAATCTTCACATGGAATTTTCTGCTTTACTATATCCTTCTCTATGAACTGTTCTATCACTGATTTCCTCTGATTAGACGAATTCTCTAAGTGAATTTCAATTTAGTGCGGCAAACTCTAAGACTATGATTCAGTTTAGGAAGTACATATCACAAAGTGACTCAGTAGGAAGAATCCAGGCTTTGGGGTCAGACAGAACATATCCACTTTCCCAGGTTATCAGACTTCTTTCTTCATTTGCAAATAGGAAAATAATATTTTACTCACATAAAGTGGTTGTGAGGCTGTAATATTCTTCTCATAAAAGTGGGTGTTTTGTAACTGAGTTTACTTCCCTTTTCTGGAGCAATCTTTTGTGAAAAGTACAGCAGAACCCACACTGAGCAAGTAGGAAGGAAGCTTTCCTTGCCTGTATAGACCACTTTGCAGTTTTCCCAAACACTTTTACATTCATATCCTCCTTTGACAGACAATATCATATACGTAGACTAATTGTACTTAGGTGGTGGATACGATTGGACACAATTTCCCTTTATAAATGTAAAGAATAATGTTTTCTTTCACTCAAAATGACATAGATAGAGCTAGGGGAATGGCATTAGTTCTTTAAAAATGGAAACTCTCTCCTAAAATGTAACAGAATTTTTACTTTTCCTTGAGAAGCAGACCTACTATATTTTGACTATTTATTTTTTAAAATTCTTAAAATATTTTGAATTTAAGTTTGAATCATTTGTAGGTATACTACACCTAAATTGAGGATGATTTTCCAATGATTATTTTAACAATAAGAAATTAAGTCATTAAATTGAACTATAAATATGAGTGTAGATTTATGAGCATATTTTTTAGTTCAGTTCAGTTCAGTTGCTCAATAGTGTCCGACTCTGTGACCCCATGGACTGCAGCACACCAGGCTTTCTGGTCCATCACCAGCTCCTGGAGCTTACTCAAACTCATGTCCATTGAGTTGGTGATGCCATACTTTAAGTTATTAAAAAATTGATCTTTTTCTATGGGACTTTACATAGAACACAGGAGAAGTGTTGCCAATGTATTTAAATAGTGACATCTACTGGTTCATTTGAGGTAAAAATGTTTGCTAAATTCTGTCTGCTTTACTCTGACTGTAAAATCCTGATAGTTACTCCACAGTTACTGTGTTTAGGAGTACATTAAGGCTATGTGTAATCCAACCAGTAAATTGAACTTTTTCTCTCTCTCTTGCTATTATTAAAGATAAAGCTGCCATTGAAGAGAATCTCAAATCACTGACACCATTCACATGAGCTATTATTTTAATTGTATGAATAGGGCTTTTATCTCATCATATCCATCATCTTTGTTTCTTCCAATATAATATTTTTCTTCCAAAACTCACTATGAAGTTGAAGGAAAATAGAGATTTGGATTAGTCCTGTGCTTTACAGAAATCATATCCAATTTGAGAAATCCTGAACAAGAAGTTTTCCCTGGAGAGCTTAACTATGCCCTTTCTTTTACATTTTGCTTTTAAATACAATTGCAGCTATTTCATGAACAAATTGGGCTTCCCTGGTGGGCTCAGTGGTAAAGAATCCACCTGCCAATGCTGAAGACATGGATCAATCACTATGTCAAGAAGATCCCCAAGAGGAGGAAACACTCTGGTATTCTTGCCTGGAAAATCCCATGGACAGAGGAGCCTGGTGGGCTACAGTCCATGGGGTCACAAAGAGTCAGACATGACGGATTGACTAACTTTTGTTTGCTAATTGTTCAAATGATGTAAATGGTAATGCTCCAAGTTTTAAGGAATGTGTCTAATTATGAAGATGTCATGTAAGAATCAGAGACATAATCCTAGGTCCTTTGCATCCACCCTACTATTGAAGAGAGGGCCATCGTGAACCAACTGGTTTATTTGTGAACCACTTGGTTTCATTTTTATTCATATAGGTTTTGATGTTTCTGAACCACTTATCAGTGCTTGGCAAAGAAGCAGTAATTGCATTGGGCACTTACTAAAGTGAGATGGAAACTGCTTAGCAGAGTATCTCCTCTATACGTGGTATGCACTGTATAAATGCTTGTTGAATAAATGATCAGCCTTGAAGTCCGCTGAGTATATTGCACAGTTCATTCTATTTATTGTACACACACTAATTTTCATTTAGGATATGTGTTTTAAAATGTCCCCAGGATTTTCTTCAGTCAGGCATGTTAAGACACGGAAATGACTGTCATGAAGAAGAATTTTTTACATTCACAGATCCCTAGAAACAAGAACCCTGGCACACCACACAGGGCCACCTAGGGAAGAATCAGGATCAGGAGGCAGAGGGAACAAGGGAAAAGCAAGGGCAAGAACTTTTATTGTGGTTTTGTTGTTGTTTGGTCACTAAGAGTCCTACTCTTTGCCACCGCATGGACTGTAGCCCGCCAAGCCCTTTGTCCATGGGATTCTCCAGGCAAGAATACTGGAGTGAGTTGCCATTTCCTTCTCCAGGGGATCTTCCCAACCCAGGGGTTAAACCGGTGTCTCCTTGGCAGGTAGATTCTTTACCACTGAGTCACCCGGGAAAACTTTCATTTCAGTTTTTACAGGAAGGAATGAGCAAGGCAGAGTAAACAGGCTGAGGATTGGCTGGTTTGAATAATTTCAGCAGGCTCTGGAGTGTTGGGGTTGCCCTGAGTTTTCTGATATTTGTAGGAATTACCTAACCCTCGGGGGAGCAGTCCCTCCCTGGTCAGCAAGGCCCCAGTCGCCAGCACATCAAGAATACAAAAGTAAGAAAGTAGAGTTAGTATAAAAGGTCAGACATTGTCACACTTCTTTCCCCTTCTTCCTTCTCCATCTTCATCTAGGGTAGACCCTACTCATTAGGAGAATCTAGATTCAGAAGCCCAAACAGACAAGTACTTAAATATTGGGAGTTTTAAAAATCATTTCTATCTGGATCAGCTATACAATCAGTTCAGTTCAGTTCAGTTCAGTCGCTCAGTCGTGTCCGACTCTTTGCGACCCCACGAATCGCAGCACTCCAGGCCTCCCTGTCCATCACCAACTCCCGGAGTTCACTCAAACTCATGTCCATCGAGTCAGTGATGCCATCCAGCCATCTCATCCTCTGTCATCTGCTTTTCCTCCTGCCTCCAATCCCTCCCAGCATCAGGGTCTTTTCCAATGAGTCAACTCTTCACATGAGGTGGCCAAAGTACTGGAATTTCAGCTTTAGCATCATTCCTTCCAAAGAACACCCAGGACTGATCTCCTTTAGGATGGACTGGTTGGATCTCCTTGCAGTCCAAGGGACTCTCAAGAGTCTCCTCCAACACCACAGTTCCAAAGCATCAATTCTTCGGCACTCAGCTTTCTTCACAGTCCAACTCTCACATCCATACATGACTACTGGAAAAACCATAGCCTTGACTAGACGGACCTTTGTTGGCAAAGTAATGTCTCTGCTTTTTAATATGCTATCTAGGTTGGTCATAACTTTCCTTCCAAGGAGTAAGCATCTTTTAATTTCATGGCTGCAATCACCATCTGCAGTGATTTTGGAGCCCCCCAAAATAAAGTCTGACACTGTTTCCACTCTTTCCCCATCTATTTCCCATGAAGTGATGGGACCAGATGCCATGATCTTCGTTTTCTGAATGTTGAGCTTTAAGCCAGCTTTTTTACTCTCCTCTTTCACTTTCATCAAGAGGCTTTTTAGTTCCTCCTCACTTTCTGCCATAAGGGTGGTGTCATCTGCATTTCTGGGGTTATTGATATTTCTCCCGGCGATCTTGATTCTAGCTTGTGCTTCTTCCAGCCCAGCGTTTCTCATGATGTACTCTGCATATAAGTTAAATAAGCAGGGTGACAATATACAGCCTTGACGTACTCCATTTCCTATTTGGAACCAGTCTGTTGTTCCATGACCAGTTCTAACTGTTGCTTCCTGACCTGCATATAGGTTTCTCAAGAGGCAGGTCAGGTGGTCTGGTATTCCCATCTCTTTCAGAATTTTCCACAGTTTCTTGTGATCCACACAGTCAAAGGGTTTGGCATAGTCAATAAAGCAGAAATAGATGTTTTTCTGGAACTCTCTTGCTTTTTCCATGATCCAGCGGATGTTGGCAATTTGATCTCTGGTTCCTCTGCCTCTTCTAAAACCAGCTTGAACATCTGTGCAGTTCAAGTCTCAGATGTATTGTTGGGTTTAGATTGTGTTTTCAGTCATTTTCTTCATTACTATGGAATAATGAGGCTAGCAGTTACTGAATGAGTTAACTTTTAAAATAGCATTGGAAAGATGGATTACTAAAAGGAGTGTTGCCTATTTGTCTCAATTCCACAGTCTTCTTTATGTATAAATGTAGGAATATATATATTTGTGAAATATGCAACATAGGTCCTAAGTGGCAACATAGAACTGTGATTAGGAGGAAGATGGCCCATTTAGTTTCAGGTGTGTATACCATTAAACTTTGACATATGTATGCACTATGAAGTTATCTCCACCACAAGTGTAGTTACCATTGACCGCCATACAGTTGACCTCCTTATTCATTTCACCCATCCCCCTTCCCGCCTCCATGCTGATAACCCTGAGCTGATCTCTGCATCTGAATTTGTCTGTTTCTTTTGTTTGTTCTTTGTCTCCACATATATGTGAAATCATACAGTATTTGCCTTTCTTCTGACATTTCACTTAGCATAATATCTCCAAAGTTCATCCATGTTGTTGCAAAGGGTAGAATTTTGTTCTTTTTTTTAAAATGGCTGAAAATAGTCCATTGTATATATAGATATGGATACCATAGCTTCTTTATCCATCCGTCATGGAAAACTAAGTTGTTTCCATATTTTGGCTGTTGTAAAAATTGCTGCAATGTATATACAGTTGCATACATCATTTTTAATTAGTGTTTTTGTGTTCTTTGGATAAATACCCAGCATGGAATTGTGAAACCTGTATGTGGGTCAAGAAGCAACAGTAAGAACTCTGTATGGAACAACTGACTGGTTCAGGATTGAGAAAGGAGTATGACAAGGCTGTTTATTGTCACCCTGTTTATTTAACTTATAAGCAGAGCACATCATGCGAAATGCCAGACTGAATTGAGTTACAAGCTAGAATCAAAATTGCAGGGAGAAATATCAAGAACCTTAGATATGCAGATGATACCACTCTAATGGCAGAAAGCAAAGAGAAACTAAAGAGCCTCTTGAAGAGGGTGAAGGAAGAGAGTGAAAGAGATGGCTTAAACATTTAAAGAACTAAGATCATGGCATCTGGCCCCATCACTTCATAGCACACAGAAGGGGAAAAGATGAAAACAGTGACAATTTTCCTCTTCTTGGGCTCTCAAATATCTGTGGATGGTGACTGCAGCCATGAAATTAGAAAATAATTCCTTCTTGGCAGGAAAACTATGACAAACCTAGACAGTGTGTTAAAAGGCAAAGATATCACTTTGCTGACAAAGATCCATATAGTCAAGACTATGGACTTTCCAGTGGTCATGTACAGATGTGAGAGCTAGACAGTAAAAGCAGAGCACTGAAGAACTGATGCTTTCGAACTGTGGTGCTGGAGAAGACTCTTGAGAGTCCCTTGAAAAGCAAGGAGGTCAAACCAGTCAATCTTAAAGGAAATCAACGCTGAATACTCCTTGGAAGGACTGAGGCTGAAGCTCCAAAACTTTGGCCACCTGATGTGAATAGCTGACTCATTGGAAAAAGCCCTGATGCTGGGAAAGATTGAAGGCAGAGGAGAAAAGGGTAACAGAGGATGAGATGGTTGGATGGCATCACTGATTCAATGGACATGAAGTTAGGGCAAACTCCAGGAAACGGTGAGGGACAGAGAAGCCTGCTGTGCTGCAGTCCATGGGATGGTGAAGAGTCAGACTTGGTGACTGAACAACAACAACAGCAACAACAGTTCTATTTTTAATTTTTTGACATATCTCCATGCTGTTTTCTATCATGTCCACAGCAGTTTACAGTTCCACCAATAGTGTTCGAGGGCTCCCTTTTCTCCACATCCTCTCCAAGATTTGCTGTTTCTGGTCTTTTCTATAATAGCCATTCTAACAGGTGTGAGGTGATTTCTCATTTGATTTTGATTTTAATTTCCCTAACAATTAGTGATGTTGAGCATCTTTTCTTGTACCTATGTCTTCTTTAGAAAAATGTTTATTCAGATCCTCTCCCCTTTTTAAAATCAAGTTGTTTGGGGTTAGTTGTTGCTATTGAGTTACGCAAGGTCTTTGTATAATTTGGATATTAAACCCTTATTAGATATATGATTTGCAAATATTTTCTCCCATTGAGTAGGTTGCCTTTTCATTTTGATAATGGTTTCCTTTGCTATGCAGAAACATTTTAATTTGATGTAGTCCCATTTATTTATTTTTGGTTTTGTTTCCCTTGCCTGGGTAATCAGATCCAAGTTTTTTTATTACTGTTTCATTCTGCTTACTTGTAATTGGTCTGTTCAGATTTTCTATTTCTTTACAATTCAGTATTAGATTGTATATTTCTAGGAATTTATCCATCTCTTCTAGATTGTTCAATTTGATGACATAGAATTGTTCATAATGGTCTCTTATGATCCTTTGTGTTTCTTCCGTTTCAGTTTGTAACTTCTTTTTCATTTCTGATTTTATTTATTTGAGTCCTCTCTCATTTTCTGGGTGAGTCTAGCTTAAGGTTTGTTGATTTTGTTTATCTTTCCAAAGAATCACCTCTTAGTTTCATTGATCTTTTCTGTTGCTTTCTTAGTCTCTACTTAATTTATTTCGGAGCTTTCCGTATTGATTTTCTGTCTAGTTGAACTTTCTGTTGATGTAAGTGGGGTGTTAAGGTTCCATGCTGCTGTTGTATTGCTTTCATTTTTTTTCCCCTTTAAGCCCATTAATATTTACTTTATGTATGTTGGGCTCCTCTGTTGGGGTCATGTACAGTTATAAATATTATATCTCCTTGCTAGATTGACCTGTTTATTATGATGTAATGCCCTTATTCATCTTTTATTACAGCCTCTATTTTAAAATTTATTTTGTCTGATATGAGTTATAGCTACTTCAGCTTTCTTTGCATTTCATACACTTGAGTATATTTTTCCATTCCTCCACTTCAGTCGTCTCTCACTCACTTCTGAAGTGAGTCTGTTATACACAGCACATGAATGGGTCTTGGTCTTTCAGTCCATTCAGCCATTATATATTTTGATTGTCAAATATGGTCCATTTTCATAAAGGTCTTATTGATACATTTGTTAATTTTGTTGTTTTCTGACTGTTTTTGTATTTCCTCTCTGTTCTTTCTTCTCCTTCTCTCTTCCCTTGTGTTTTGATGCTTTCCTTTAGTGTTATGTTTTGATTCCTTTCTCATTTTCTTTCGGTTATTTGCTATATAGGTTTTTTACTTATTGTTACTATGAGGTTCACACGTAACATACTATATCAACGGTGGCCTGTTTGTTTAAGTTGGTAACAACTTTAATTTGAATACTTTCCAAAGCTTTATCTTTTCACCCTCATGTGAATGTTGCTCTTCTTGTTGTGCCAAAGGTCTATTAAAGTACATTTGCTTTTCTTAATTCTTTTTAAATTTTGCTGCTCTGTTTGAGTGAGTTCTTTTGCTTTGTCTTCCATCTCAATGATTTGTTCTTCTGCATTCTCCGGTCTGCTATTGAACCTCTTTAATGTATTTTTCAATTCAATTATAACTTTTGTTTTGAATTTGCTTACGTCTTTATCTCTTTGTTGAAGTTCTCACCGTGTTCATCCATCCTGAGTTCATTGATCATTTTTATGACCACTACTTTGAACTCTTTATTAGTTGGTTTCAGTTTAGTCATTCAGTCGTGTCCAGCTGTTTGCGACCCCATAGACTGCAGCATGCCAGGCTTCCCTGGCCATCACCAACTCCCAGAGCTTGCTCAAAATCATGTCCATGAAGTCGGTGATGCCCTCCAGCCATCTCATTCTCTATCATCCCTGGCCATTGCCATTGCAAGAAAAATCAGTTAGTTTGCTTATCCCTGTTTCATTTAGTTCTTTTCTCTGAGTTTTTTGTCTTGTTCTTTTGACTGGAATATATTCTTTTGTCTCCTTATTTTGCCTAATTTTTTGTATTTGTTTTTCTATATGAAGCAAATCAGCTCTCCTGGTCTTGAAGGAGATGTTCTATGGCGCTCAGAGTCAAAATTCTGCCTAGCCACAAGAGCAGGAGCTCAAGCGGTGTCCTGAATATGGGCTACATACACTTTCTTGTTGTGTCAGGGTTGTGACTACTGTTGTGGCATGCTGGTGGGCTGGACTGGACCTGGACTGGCTGCAGGGCCTGGCCATGGCCATTCCAAGTTTTAATCCCATCTCCACATTTTATTATTAATAGCTGTGTGACTTTAGGAGACGCAAGCTTAATCTCTGGGTCAAGAAGATCCCCTGGAGGAGGGCATGGCAACCCACTCCAGTATTCTTGCCTGGAGAATCCCTCAGTCAGAGGAGCCTGGTGGGCTGCAGTCCATGGTGTCACAAAGAATCAGACATGACTAAAGCAACTTAGTATGTGTGACTTTAGACTAATTATTTAACATTTCCAAGACTCTGATTTCTCACAAGTAAAATGGGTGATAACAAAGGTACCTATCAAACAGCTTGTTGTGAGAATTAAGTCAATGTTGATAAAGTGCTTAGAAAGTAGTGGCATGTAGAATGACCAAGAGATTAATCTATTGCTATACTTTGTGACAAAGGTCTGTATAGTCAAAGCTATGGTTTTCTCAGTAGTCATGTATGGATGTGAGAGTTGGACTATAAAGAAAGCTGAGCAATGAAGAATTGATGCTTTTGAACTGTGGTGTTGGAGAAGACTCTTGGGGGTCCTTTGGAGTGCAAGGAGATCAAACCAGTCACTCCTAGAGGAGACCAGTCCTGAATGTTCATTGGAAGGACTGATGCTGAAGCTGAAGCTCCAAAACCTTGGCCACCTGATGTGAAGAACTGACTCACTGGAAAAAACCCTGGTGCTGGGAAACATTGAAGGCAGGACGAGAAGGGGACAACAGAGGATAAGATGGTTGAATGGCATCACTGACTCAATGGAGAGGAGTTTGAGTAAGCTCCAGGAGTTGGTGATGGACAGGGAAGCCTGGCATACTGCAGTCCATGGGGTGACAAAGAGTCAGACATGACTGAGTGACTGAACTGACTGACTGATACTTTGTGATTCTTATAAAATGTTCCTATTTTGTAAGGTACATTTACAAAATCCAGTATGAGACCAGATTTGTTAAAATGGTAAAAGTTGTTCATGGAAATTATTCTGCTGTAGGAGATACATTATATTTGCCATAGAAACTGCAACAAAAGACACAGTTTTTAAAGACATGAATATTCGAAAGAAGGACTTAGATTTCATTCTTCTGATTTGTTCATTAAACTTTATTTTTCCATTTAAAAGTCTTTAAATGTTAATATTCCATAATCAATATTCTGTTTATTAAAAAACTTCTATAAGTCCTTTAATAATTTGTATCTTAAAAAATAGCACAGAATTCTAAACTCTAAGTTTTCAAATTCATTATAAATGAACTTATTGTTTTCCTTTGGGTGTTACACCCACTGGGTTAGTCACAAATAGCTATATTAAGGATGTTGCTCACATTTTTTTAAACACTAGCAATTCTGACCCACCCAGTTTAGCTTCAATTTTAAGAGCAACCTGACAATTTTTTTTTTTAATTTCACATAAGAAAAATAAGAAATGCCTGTCACTGGAACATATGCAAAACAATATATAATGTAATGCTTTTAAGTATGGAAAAGTGCTTCTTACACTATAGACTGGCATTGAAGTCTATTATTATGCAGGAGAACTCTTTTATAGTGATTCAGTGGAATGCCTAATTTTATTAGTGCATTACAAAGAACAGGGAAAAGTGTGTGCATGTATGCTAAGTCCCTTCAATCCTGTCTGACTCTTTGGATCTGACTCTTTGTGACCCTATGGACTGTAGCCTGTCAGGCTCCTCATGGGTATTCTCCAGGCGAGAACGGGTTGCCATGCCTTCCTCCAGGGGATCTTCTCCACCTAGGGATGGAACCTCTGTCTCCCAAGTCTCCTGCAGTGCAGGCAGATTCTTTACTGCTGAGCCACTAGGAAGCCCTGGAAAAGTATACAGTTCAGTTCAGTCACTCAGTCATGTCCGTTTCTTTGCGACCCCATGGACTGCAGCACACCAGGCTTCCCTGTCCATCACCAACTCCCGGAGCTTGCTCAAACTCATGTCCATCGAGTTGGTGATGCCATCCAACCATCTCATCCTCTATCGTCCCCTTCTTCTCTTGCCGTCAATCTTTCCCAGCATCAGGGTCTTTTCCAACGAGTCAGTTTTTAGCATCAGGTGGCCAAAGTATTGGAGCTTTAGTATCAGTCCTTTCAATGAATATTCAGGATTGATTTCCCTCAGGAGTGACTGGTTTGATTTCCTTGTAGTCCAAGGAACTTTCAAGAGTCTTCTCCAATACCACAATTCAAAAGCATCAATTCTTTGGCACTCAGCTTTCTTTATAGTCCAACTCTCACATCCATACATGACTACTGGAAAAACCATAGCTTTGACTAGATAGACTTTTTTTTGGCAAACTAATGTCTCTGCTTTTTAATATGCTGTCTAGGTTGGTCGTAGCTTTTCTTCCAAGGAGTAAGTGTCTTTTAATTTCATGGCTGCAGTCAACCTCTGCAGTGATTTTGGAGCCCCCCCAAAATAAAGTCTGTCCCTGTTTCTATTGTTTCCCCATCTGTTTGCCATGAAGAGGTGGGACTGGATGCCACGATCTTAGTTTTTTGAATTTTGAGTTTTAAGCCAACTTTTTCAGTCTCATCAAGAGGCTCTTTAGTTCTTCTCTTTCTGCCATAAGGGTGGTTTCATCTGCATGTCTGAGGTTATTGATATTTCTCCCTGCAATTTTGATTCCAGCTTGTGCTTCATCCAGCCTGGCATTTCACATGATGTATTCTGCATGTAAGTTAAATAAGCAGGGTGACAATATACAGCCTTGATGTAATCCTTTCCCAATTTGGATAAGCATACATAGAATGAAATTTTACAGTGGCCTAAAGAATTGAAATTACCACAGCAATATACTAATTGAATCAGTTAGACAATTTCTTTCATGCTGATTTTGGTCTCCTATGAGTAATTCTTGGAGAAGGCAATGGCACCCCACTCCAGTCCTTTTGCCTGGAAAATCCCATGGATTGAGGAGCCTGGTGGGCTGCAGTCCATGGGGTCACTACGAGTCAGACATGACTGAGTGACTTCACTCTCACTTTTCACTTTCACGCATTGGAGAAGGAAATGGCAACCCACTCCAGTGTTCTTGCCTGGAGAATCTCAAGGACATGGAAGCCTGGTGGGCTGCCCTCTATGGGGTCACACAGAGTCGGCCACAACTGAAGCGACTTAGCAGCAGGAGCAGCAGCATGAGTAATTCTCAGACTAAAGTGAAATGGGGGTGAATTTGGATAATTCTGAATGGAGAAGCCCCCTAGGTGAATCTGGGATGAAGAGGATCCCTCCCATTGGATTTCTCTATTTTGTTTCTACATCTCAGTACCATGAGTCAGGCCACTGCCTGCTTATAGAACACACAGCTACTGCTGCCTTTTGCCCATATTTTCAAATATCTAGGAAACCCTTGTGGCAAAATATCAGAACTGGGCAACCTCTAGTTTCAACAGGGTAAGTCATTCATTCTGTAAGTATTTTTAAAATAAGTTTATTTTTTTGTTTTTGGCTGTGCTGGGTCTTTGTTGCTGCACAGGTTTTTCTCTAGTTGGGGTGAGTGGGGGCTACTCTCTTGTTGCAGTGCCCAAGCTCCTCGCTACGGTGGCTTCTCTTGTGGTGGATCACATGCTCTAGGATTTAGCTCTCGAAGGCTCTAGAACACGAGCTCAGTAGCTGTGGTGCTCAGGCTTAGTTGCTCCCTGTGGGATCGTCCCGAATCAGGGATCGAACCCGTGTCTCCTGCACTGGCAGGTGGATTCTTTACCATTGTGCCACCAAGGAGGTCCTCTGTGAGTATTTTTTAAGTGACTGGAATGAGCAATGCTATGCTGGCTGCTGAGATACAGCAATGAATAAGAAAGACCAAGTCCTGTCAATAGAGCTTACATTTTATTAGGGAACGCAAGTGTTAACTACTTGCAGCATTAACTTTTTCATCATCACAATGTCTTTCTTGAACCACGGGACACAGTTCGGAGTAGGAGAAGAGAAGCAGAGACCTTTCAGAGAGCAGATAGAATGTGAGTGATGCCATAACCATCTGTGCACCGTCACCGGGAGACAGCCTGGATTCAGCCTGCAGAAAGAGAGAGGAAAAGAAAGAGAGAGAGAGAGGGAGGGGAAAGAAAGAGGGGCAGAGGAGGGGAGGAAGGATAGAAAGGGAGAGAGAAACAGAGAGAGAGAGGAAGGAAAGGAGGAAGGAAGATAAGGGCATGACCTCACTTCTTTAAAAAAAATTTTTTTTAATAATTGTATTTGCTTTTGGGTGGACTGGGTCTTCAGTGCTTTGTGCCAGCTTTCTTTATTTGTGGTGAGCAGGGACTGCTCTTCGTTGTGGTGTGTGAGCTTCTCATTGTGGTGGCTCCTCTTGTTGCAGAACGTGGGCTTCAGGGCCCCCGGGCTTTCAGTAGTTGCAGTGCACGGGCTAAGTAGTTGTGGCAAGTGGACTTAGTTGATCCGCCACATGTGGAATCTTCCGGAATCAGGGATCGAACCTGTGTCCCCTGCTCTGGCATGTGAATTCTTATCCCCTGTGCCACCAGGGAAGTCTCTCATTTGACTTCCTGAATCCAGTTATTTCAGAACCAGTTGCACACTCTTGGTTCCAAGTTTGTGTGTGTGTGTGTGTATGTGGGTGTACGTACATGCACTCAGTTGTGTCTGACTCTTTGCAATCCCCTGGACTATTGTCCGCCAGTCTCCTCTGTCTGTGGACTTTTCCAGGCAAGAATTTCCTCCTCCAGGGGATCTTCCCAACCAAGAGATGGACCCCGTGTTGCCTGCGTCTCCTGCATTACAGGCAGATTCTTGACCCACCGAGCCATTGAGTTAAGACAGTAAAGTCTTCTTTTGTATGTGGATGGACACAAGTTTGTGTTGCTTTCTTGTTATTTGAAGCTAAGAGTTCTGACTAAAATAACTAATATTCATATAAGTTGAGTGTCTTTTTGAATATCAAAGAAGCAAAAATATATAGTATTTCAGAAGGCAAACAAGTAACGTCTTCATGAGATGTAATTGTGGGCTTATTGAAGATCAGAGTTTGAAGGGATTTACTTAGACAAAGCTTCCAATAAGGCAGAAATAATCCACCAACGACTCTTGCCAGATGTAAACTTGTTTCTAAATCAGTGGTCCTTAACGCTGGTCCTGGGGGACATTCTAGAAGAAAGTAGGGCACTTTGGGCTTGTCATCATAATTTTTGGAGTCTACTGCCATTAGGGAGAGAGGAGGGATGTTGGGCATACTGCAATGTATGGGTGTCCCACACATTAAAGAATTACCCTTCATCCTGCAAGATTTTGGAATGTCCAGCAGGGTATCCCTGTAGGTTAAAAGCCCGTTTGCCTGAAACTACAAACTAAATTGATTTTTCATATTAAACATAAAAAGTTTTTGCAAGCTTTCAATATGCAGTAGATTTTCAAAGTATACCACTACTATGTAAATCAAGGGAACACTGTATTTTGTTTTATATAGAATTTCATCAAGAGTTTGTTTCCATGTTGGAAAACTCACTTCACTCACAGCAAAGGCACTGGTGGCATTTGAGTCATTGATTCAACACACCTGCTTCAGCATGTGTTCATAGCTGTTGTATTCCTCCCTGTTCAACTGGCTGTCTTCTATAGTCATGCTCTAACGCTTACATATTGAGATATAATTTAGAACCAGAAGTCTTCAACCTTCTCACTCATCAAGATAGGCCTTTCTGTGTCCCAGCTATTGTAAATAGTGCTGCAATGAACATCAACAGATGAATGGATAAAAGAAGCTATGGTACATATATGTGATGGAATATTACTCAGCCATAAAAAGGAATGGATTTGAATCCATTCTAGTGAGGTGGATGAACCTAGAGCCTGTTATACAGAGTGACGTAAGTCAGAAATAGAAAAACAAATATGGTATACTAATGTGTATATATGGAATCTAGAAAAATGATACCGATGAACCTATTTGCAGGGAAGCAATAGAGACACGGGGGGGCTTCCCAGGTGGTGCTAGTGGTAAAGAACATGCCTGCCAATGCAGGAGATGTAAGAGACATGGGTTCAATCCCTGGGGCGGGAAGATCTCCTGGAGGAGGGCATGGTAACCCACTCCAGTATTCTTGCCTGGAGAATCCCATGGACAGAGGAGCCTAGCGGGCTACAGTGCATGGGTTGCAAAGAGTCAGACATGACTGAAGCAACATAGCATGCAATGGAGACACAGACATACAGAACAGACTTGTGGACACAGTGGGGGAAGAAGAGGGTGGGACGAATGGAGGGGGTAGCTTGAAACATATACATTACCATATGTAAAATGATAGCCAGTGGGGATTTGCTGTTATGATTCAGGGAACTCAAATTGGTGCTCTGTGACAACCTAAAGGGGTGGGATAGAGTGGGAAGTGGGAAGGACGTTCCAGACGGAGGGGACATATATATACCTATGGCTGATTCATGTTGATGTATGGCAGAAACTAATGCAACATGGTAAAGCAATTATCCTCCAATTAAAGGTAAATACATTTTAAAATAATAAGAATTAAAAATATATAAAATTAATGAAATAATAAAAATTAAAAATAATAAAAATTTTAAAAATAAAAAAGGCCTCTCTGGTCTTATAATTTCAATAAGATGGTATTGGACAGGTTCTCCACTGTAAAATTACTAAGTATTTTATACTTTCACCCACTAGTACTAGCCTCTGTTGATTTTGTTTGAAAAAATTACTATGTTTTTTTTCTATATCCATCATTCTTTCTATATTTCTTAGTTGGCCTTTTTCTATAAGACAGACTTTTCTCCCTTACATATTAATTTGTTTACTTATTTATTATCAATGTAGGCTCATGGATTCTTATTTTATTCAATTAAATTATAATCTATACAATCAACAAATAAAATTTCACTGCTCAGACTGTTTGAAGATTTGGTCTGTGGGAGCCCCTTCAAGTTGGTCATCTTCTGCCTGACTCTCTCCACACTTGCCAACCAGTGGACCCAGTCGACTTGCTGTGGTCATGTAGACCTGACACCCTTCCCAATTCTGTGCCATACCCATATCCCAAGCAGTTATGAATCTAAATACTGAACCTGACACAGGTCTTTTAATAGCCTTTTTTTTTTAAGCTTTTTTTTTTTAGGTTATTGAGATCATTTTTAATTTTGATTCTGTCATCCACTGTCTCTCCTACTGTTGAACCACCCAAGCATTTAATACATTTTATATTCAAGTTGCTGATAAAATATCGAACATAACGAGACTTTCCTGTGATTAGAGATATTCTTTCTAGGAGAACTGATACATTAATACACATCTGTGTATGTCATTGTTCAACTATTTCCAGACTTACTTTTAATAATTATCCAGTTTGCTTTTATTTATTGTGATCACAAGAATAACTTAGGTATTTTTCCCTCTAGTGTGCCAAAGTTAAAATGCACTCTGTCTATGCATGGTAGTGACCTTGTAAAAGATTAGAATCATGTTAGTTTGACCTAAGATGTTATTAATGAATCTACACTGGCTTCTACTGCTCATGGCTTTCTTATCAGAGAGGTTAAGTAACTTGCTCTAAGTATTGCTACTAAATGAAGTCCTGGAATTTGAATTCAGGCTGGTGTGTCTCCAAAGCCTTGCTCTTTTTACAACACCTCCATCATTTTACATGGAGATGGGGAAAGGATCTCTTCTTTCCCCATCCACAGCCAAGGACATCTTGGGAAAGGGCTCAAAAAGCTGTAAATAACAGTTTCCTGTATACATCTGCTCCCCTCCCCACCTCCCCTCCCCTCATCCCCACCCTCAGGGACCTGAGATAGTGGTAACTCCTGAGTCTTACCAGATTAACCTTTGTTTTGCCATTGGGTACCCTGGGGCTTCCCAGGTGGTGCTCCTGGTAAAGAACCTGCCTGCCTGTTCAGAAGACATAAGAGACATGGTTTTGATCCCTGGGTCAGGAAGATCCCCTGGAGGAGGACATGGAAACCCACTCCAGTATTCTTGCTTGGAGAATTCCATGGACATATACAGATAGAAACCTAACATAGAAAAACGTGTGTTTCTTCAAGAGCCAAGCATTTCTAAAACACAAATATGAAATTGAATTATTTGTACATGTGAAATATTTAGTCAACATTGTTTTATCTCTCAGAACATCAATATTTCAAATATGGATTTCTATGCAGCTTTTTAGTTCAAGAAAGTTACAAATCTTTTATAACACCTTTAAATCTAAATCTACAGCTTAGAAATGCCTAAGAAGCCACGGAAGATATACCCATATCCAAGAACCTGATGAAGGTAGCATTGCTAGCCAAAAAAAAAAAAACAGAGGAACAAACAAAAATCTCAAGTACTAAAAGTGGTCGATTGAGGCTTTTTGCTGGATTTGATAGAATGTTTTGTGCAAAGATCACATTCTTGAGGTTGTGGTCGTGCTGAAGGTGTAAGAACACAGGACAAGGAAAGAGTCTGAACAAAGGAAGATTTAAGTTGACTAGCAGCGAGAAAGATCCCCACAGAGGAGTCTGTAAATTCAAAAGCAGTGGTGGGAGTGCCCGCTGGAATACTCGGAGATGAACTGCATAAAATAATAGAGGCCCTTCTGTGGGAAAGCAGCCCAAGCCGGCAGTTGCTCAGACAAGTCCACCCACCAGGACCAGAGTCGATGATGGCTCTAGGGCTCTCTCAGTTTCTGTGGAAGAATTCCTTGCCTACAGCCTCTCAGGAAAATGGCCTGCAGGCCTTTAAGTCCTGGCTAAAGTGATTCCCACCATGCTGGATTGCACCTGGAACTGAACAAGCAGGAGGATCCTTGAAAAACATCTTATGAGCTCATCGACTTTATCCATATGAATATCTTAATTTTTCTCTACAAATACAAAAGTAACATTTCTGGCATGTTCCCTGGTGGTCCACTCTGAACTTCCAATGCAGGGGTCATGGCTCTGATCCCTGATTGGGAAACCAAGATCCCACATGCCATGTGGCCAAAAAAAAAGTAGCACTCACTTTCACGATCAAATATCTAGGTATTTTCTCAAGGTTTTATCCATTGTTCAGAAAACAGTATTGCTAGACTGCATGTTGTGCTCCTCCCCACGTGTAGTCTTCACGTCATCGGTAGTAATTGAAGCTGTGTTCGAGGGCACACAGAGCTGCCTTGAATAAAGACCACATTGTCCAGTTTTCTTTTAACTGCAAGCTGCAATGTGAATAATTGGCCAGTGACTTGTAAGTGGTACTGGAAAGCTTCCAGGAAAACATACTTAAAAGATTGTGTCAGTGTGCCCTTTGCTCCTGGGAACACCAATTTGATGACTGATACTTCAGCTGTTGTATTGGACCATAAGGATGGAGGTCACAGCCCAGAATTGGGAGAGAAGTGAGTTGGTTTTTTCCTGACGGCTTAGTCAAGTCTCCATCCCAATTCTGGACTACCAACCTTCAGACTTTTATGAAGACTAAAATAAGCTGTTATTTGGAGATTTCTTTCATCTGCAGACCTACCTGATATTAGCACAAATAAGTGTAACTATTAGTATAAGAAATACAAGAAAGAAGTCACTAACCATCTCCCCAGAATACTCTAGCTTTTTCCTTTTTTATCACATGTCCTCTCAACCCATCTCTGAAATAATGCTATAGAATCTAAAAAAAAATTGTAAAAATTTCAATTCCTGTACCTGAATATTGACTTAGAGAAATACTCACATATTTAAACTTTTTTTGCTGCTGGCCTCCTGATTGTGTCCCTCCCCTCTGGATCCTCCCATTCTCTGCTTGCCCAAGGACCTTCAGATATATGATATTAAAACAGATATTAGATGAGAGTTGCCAAGCTACAGATGACAATGAAAGCAAAGGGCTGAATCCAACTGTTAAGAATAAAGAGATCAGTGAAAAGACAGTCTCAGATGAAGTTCTGCAGAAAGTTCACATCTAAGTGATGATACAGAAAGGGCATCAGTAGCACAATGAAGACATGAAGAAGTGGTCAGAGGTAGAAAAACAAAAAAAAGACATTATCTGGGACTTCCCTGGGGGTCCAGTGGTTAGGACCCCCTGCCTCCACTGCCGGGTGTGTGCGTTCCATCTCTGGCTGGGAAGCTAAGATCCCTGGCTGTCAAAAGAAAAAGACATTAACGTGTCCTTTGTTGATTAATTGGTGAACAGTATCAACTTCTTGTGACCTGGAAAATAAGATACGAATTGATGGATGGTTCTTTGGATCTAGCAACTAGGAGGTCATCAGTGAGGACTGATGCAACAAGCAGTTTCAGGTGGCAGAACTGGGGATGGGGAGAGGTTCAGGCGGGAGAAGGGCTGAGATTTTGTATATAGGTATATCCAAGGCTACATCCAACACCCAAACTACTGGGCTGCTTTTTTTCTTTGTTGCATTCAATGGCAAAATCAGTTTAAAAGTCAGTTGACTAGACTTTTCAAGTCCTCTGATGCATCTTAGCATTTGTGTGCAAACCCAACCTCTGTTAGAGGAAGGAGAACAACTGGAAAGCAGCTTTTCTTGGAGGGTAAAATCTTTATGGTTGGCAGGCACCCTATGGTTACATGTGTTAATCGTTCAGTCGTGTCCTACCTTTTGTGACCCCATGGACTGTAGCCTGCCAGGCTTCTCTGTCCATAGAATTTCTCCAGGCAAGAATACCAGAGTGGGTAGCCATTGCCTTCTCCACAGGATCTTCCTGATCCAGAGATAGAACCTGCATCCCCTGCAATGCAGGCAGATTCTTTACTGTCTGAGCCACGAGGGAAGCTAGTGGCAGGCACTACAGTGCTGCCTAAGGCAGGGAAGCCCTAATGGCCGCTGCTAGGTTGAATCTTCACATCAGCCTTGAAAGGCATTAGCTGTCTAAACAACTGCTCCCCTGTATGCAAAATCAGGCACTTAACATGGGGAGGGAGGCTGAAAACTGGGAGAGAAGGAACTAGGAGAAGTGCCTCAAAAACTGCCCTGCCTTTTGGGAGCTAGAATTAGGATGGAAATCTGGAACTTGGACTGTTTTTTTCCCAGTGATTGTATTTTTAAAAATCATGTTTTTTTCTGCAAACGCTGAGTATTTGGTAAAGTTCTCTAATCATGTAGAGACAGTTTCTTCTTTTTATCTCTGTTTCTCAGTGCCTCGCCTTATCGTGTGCTAAATATACTTCACCATTTTATTTACTTCGGGCTGAAGCGCTGACACCATTATGTGGCTTTTCTACATCCAACTCGAAGCTGCACATTTCAAAGATAAATCACTGTTATTATTTATTCTCCTGGAAAGGAGCAGGAGGTGTAAAAGCCAAACTAATATGCACCTTTTAGCCCACCCAAATGACACTTTGGAAGCTGACTGCTCTGATTGCTCTGAACTCTTAACTTTTGGCTCCCTATTTCCAGATCCTCTAATAGTCTGAGATAATTGAGGTTCATAGAACAAGTTGGGAAATTTTACTTATCTTTCAAAGACTACCAACCATAGCTACATATTTATTAGGATTTATTTTTTTGGCCACACCAAGCAGCAGGTGGAGTCTTAGTGTCCCTGGGATCAGAGATGGAACCAGCCCCTGCAGTGGAAGTCTGGAGTCTTACCTGCTGGACTACCAAGCATGTCCCTATTTATTAGGATTTTTATGAGCCCTACAGTGTCGGCTCTCAGGGCTGGTAAATTCATCAAAAACTCAAAGATAAACTGACAACTAGAGGTTTGGAATTCAGAAAGAGCTTTCAGTGCTAGGACTAGCGAAGTTTTAATTCAGTTGCTATGGTTTATTTCTAGAAGCCAATTTTTTTTCTCAGTAACATTCTTCTTTGTTGTTGTTTAGTTGCTAAGTCATGTCCGACTCTTTGTGACCCCTTGGACTGTAGCCTGCCAGGCTTCCCTGTCCTTCACTATCTCCCAGAGCTTGCTGAAACTCTTGTCCATCAAGTTGGTAATGCCATCCAACCATTTCATCCTCTGTCACCCCCTTCTCCTCCTGCCCCCAATCTTTTCCAGCATCAGGGTCTTTTCCAATGAGTCAGTGGCCCAAGTATTCCCATCAGGTGGCGAAAGTATTGGAGCTTCAGCTTCAGCATCAACATTTTTCTTAGACAACTTAAAATGTGATCCTACTCACAAATTCCCTTCCCTTCACAGTGGCAGAAAAAGAAATTTTTAAAAAATTATTTCCTGGACTTCCCTGGTGGTCCAGTGGTTAAGCATCTGTCTTGCAATGCAGGGAACTTGGGCTTGACCTCTGGTTGGGGAACTAAGATCCCTCATGCCATGGGGCAACTAAATCTGCACACAGCAACTAAGACCTGAAGCAGTCATAAGTAAATAAATTTTAAAAATATATTTCCTATTCCAGTCTGAGGTAGAAAGAGAAGTTTTCTGGAGAATTTTTTCTCTAGATGGATAGACCAAAAAATGGCCCACATAAGTACCTTGAACTGGCTTTGCAAAGATAATGTGCACAAAAATGATCACTATTTCCTTCAAGAAATATGCCAGTGTCAGGGCCTTAATGTCAAATACAACCTCTTACCCCAACACAGTTGCCAAGTTCTGCTTTAAAAATGTTTATTTTCTATGGCAAAAATGTCTTGGTTCATTGTTGAAGAGTACCTCCCAGGCCTTTGGGAAAAACCTGGGTGGATCAGAAGTGGCTCATATTTTCCATCTCCCTACTCCTGCCTTTTAATTTTAAACACTTTAAAAATGTTATCTCTTAAGAAATATTAGTGAAAAATATTTGGGTTTAACCCATTTTCTTTATAAATCATTTCCACATTAGCAAAAATTTTTTATATGATTTGTTGTTCAGTTGCTAAGTCGTGTCCAACTCTCTGTGACCCCATAGACTGCAGCACGTCAGGCTTTCCTGTCCTTCCCATCTCCCAGAGTTTGCTCAAACTCATGTCCATTGAGTTGGTGATGCCATCCAACCTCTTCGCCCTTTTCATTTTAGATGATGGAAGCTAGTAATAAGCAAAAGCCAAGAAAATAACATGCAGGTTCCAATTCATTGAAGGCCAGTTTTTTTGAAAGCTAATCTGTAGGCTAATATGTCATATTTTTATGAATTTACAAAATTCATTATTTTCTTTTGCAAAATGTTTAACAAAATGTTAGCATTTCATGTGGAAATCTTTCAGCTCTTACTTTTTTCTTAATATATAAGATTGTTTTAGATAATTTCTGATTTATTTTAGACAGTTTTACATTCAAAATTAAAAGTGAAAGCTGATAGGGACTTCCCTGGTCATCCAGGGGTTAAGACTCCATACTCCCAGTGCAGAGGGCACAGGTTTGATCCCTGGTTAGGAAACTAAGATCCTGTATTGAAAGGAAGCTCTCTATTTAACCAGGACTCATTTTATGACTAGGGTATAACTGAACCAGTGGGTGTTAAGAGTTTTCATTGTTGGGACTGGATGGATCTGGAGTCAGCAAGTATGAAATTTAGATAATTTAAATCCTTCCCATAAGTGGCTTCTTAAAAAAGTAGGCTGAACATATGATTATTTCAGTATGTCTTGGCGTCTTGGATTTCTTGATATTGAAGTCTGAATGAGAAACTCTCGTCAAGGTTGGGTTGTCACTGAGAAAGGTGGACTGATGGGCTGGCTTCCAAGAGGTCTCACGAGGTGGTATTTATCTTAATGACTATCACAGTTTTCCAGATGCATAATTTCCAGCTTGCCATCACTCTAGAGTCGATTCAATTTGGACAAACCAACTCACGCTGCGTAAACATTAGGAGCCTGACATATGTAAACCCAAATATGTGTTAATTCACAATATATCAATATGACTAGGGTTTCTCTATTACAGAAGACTACTTGGGGAAAAAAATATGTTAGAAAATACTTTGTGGTGAGCATGTGGTAGATTTAGAATGCCTAATGGCCTGAAGCTGTGTGAGATGTATAGCCTCCGTCTCTGCCTTGGGACTGCACACACCTGCTTTGCTCAGCCTTCAGACTCTCTGCCCGGCACAAGTAAGGCCTGTCACACTTGCTTTGCCCTCTGCCCCTTTGCTTTGCTTTCTTTATTGATCAGTGTTCTCTGTTGATCGCTTCTTCTTTTTTCAAATGTGTTGTTAACTTTAATCAGGTTACTATCAAATCTTTCAGGTCTGAAAGCCATTCTGTCTGTTTATCAAGGTGACTTTACATAACTCTCCTCTGGTCTGTCATGTGGTGAGTTTATGTTTGATTTTCAGACAATAGTTTTAAAAATTATTGTTTTGTTTTTATTTAAAAGTACAGTTTTCAGTGTCTGGTCATAGCACCCTGAATGCGCCTGATCTCCTCTAAAAATGCACTTTCTATTGGAAAATTCAGAAAAATATCAAGATAATTCATAATTCTACCATCTGGTTGAAACATATATTTTAATTGCAGAGTTTGTTTCTGCATTACTGTGAATGTTCTATCAATAGAACTGCTTTTTTAAAACAATCCTATTGATGTAAAATTTACATGTAAAATTCACCCATTTCAATGATTGTTAGTAAATATATGGAACTGTGTAACCATCATCACAATCCAATTTTAGAACATTTACATCAGTTCAAATCAATCCCTCATGCCCATTGGCTGGAGCCCATTCCTACCTCCACCTCTGTCAACCACTAATCCACCTATGTCCAGAGATTTGCCTTTCTGGACATTTCCTAGAAATGGATCATGTAATATTCAAGTTTTTGTTACTGTCTTCTTTCACTTAGTGTAAAGTTTTTGAGGCTCATCTATGTTGTAGCATGTATTGTTCCTTTTTATTGTAGAATAGTCTTCCATTATGGATATTCCACACCTAACTTAACCATTCACTACTTGAGAGAAGTTTGGATGGTTTCCACTTTTTGACTGGTAATGAATAATGGTCCTGTGAACATGTATGTCCATCTTTGTGTGGACATATGTTTCCCTTCCTCTTGAGTAGATAGCTAGAAGTGAAAGTGCTGCACCATGTGGTAAATTTATGTTTAACATTTTAAGAAACTGTCAAACTCTTTTTAAAGTGGTTGCACCATTTAAAATTCCCACCAGCCATGTACGACATTTCCAATTTTGTCATATTATTGCCTGCACTTGGTATTGCCTGATTTTTTTTATTGTATTCTAATAGGTGTGAAGCAGTATCTCATTATGGTTTCAACTTGCATTTTCCTAATATGATGTCTTCTTACTATTGATTTGAAAGAAGTCTTCCATGAGAGTTTCCAGGCAGGAATACTGGAGTGGGTTACCATTGTCTTCTCCAGAGGATCGTCTCGACTCAGGGATTGAACCTGGGTCTCCTGCACTGTAGGCAGATTCTTTGCCATCTGAGCCACATGGAAAACCCATATATGTTCTAGATACTAGTAATTTATCAGATACACAATTTGCAATTTTTTTTATTTTTCTACAACTTATCTTTTCATTTTCTTGATGATATCCTTTGAAGTACAAAATGTTTTAATTTTGATGAAGTCTAACAGCATGATTTGCACCTTGCTCTATGATCTGTTTTCAATTTTTCTGGCGTATAATGTGAGGTAAGAATCTAAATTCATCTTTGTGCATGTAGATATTTAATTATTCTAAAACCATTTGTTGAAAAGATAAGTCACATTGAATTGTCTTGGCCCCCTTTTAAAAATCTAATGACCATAAATGTTTCGGAGCTATAAATTCTATTGATTTACGTTTTTTATTTTTTAAACATTAGTACCACACTACCTTGATTACTGTAGTTTTACATCGAGTTTTGAAATTGGTATCTTTGTTTTTCTTTTTGGCAGTTCTGCTCTGCTCTTTGAGCTATAGTCACCACTTGGTCTATTTCCTTTCTTCTTCTTGTTTCTCACAACCGGTTGCTATTATGTTATCTAATACTAGGACTCCCTTTTTCTCTTCTCCTTCTTTTCCTCTTTCTTCTTTTTTTTTCTTTTTTCCACCAGCTCATTTTAATCATATACTTAGGTCTGGAAACCAAAGAACATTGTCGTATGTTGACGTAGGGCTTTATATTTCCCACATCATGTGTGAGTTACCAACGTAGAAAGAGGACTGGAAAATAACAGCTCCATTTACTAAGTGTGCTGTGCTTACTTGCTCTGTCATGTCTGACTCTTTGCGACCCCATTGACTATAGCCTGCCAGGCTCCTCTGTCCACGGGGATTCTCCAGGCAAGAATACTGGAGTCGGTTGCCATGCCATTCTCCAGGGGATCTTCCCAATCTAGGGATCAAACCCAGGTCTCCCACACTGCAGGCGGATTCTTTACCATCTGAGCCAGGAGGGAATCCCAAAAGAAAGAGGTATAGTTTCAGAATGGAGAACACACTCTCAGTCCCTCCTATATGTGAAGTCGCTCAGTTGTGTCCAACTCTTAGCAACCCCATGGACTGCAGCCCACCAGGCTCCTCTGTCCATGGGATTTTCCAGGCAAGAGTACTGGAGTGGGGTGCCACTGACTTCTCCATATTGACATATAACATTCATTACAAAGGAGGTGATTGTCCTGTTGAATTCTCTGGACTTACCTCACCCGGGATACTGAGTTCATATCTGGACATCACAAGGTAAGTTCTAGAAAACACAGTTTTCTTTCCCTCTGAGACACCAACTGTTTCCCCACCTAGTGCATGCATTTCCAGTAAAGATGTCTTTATTCCTTACTCTTGACCAGTCACCATATGACATTCTTTTGGTGACAGAGGTGAGCTCAAGGGAAAGCATTTGGCATTTGACACATGCAGAGCTACTAACATGCAATGAAACTTTGTCTGGAATTCCTGAAAAATTCCCACTCTTCTCTGTTAGATTTGAGACTGCAAGAAGATAAGACTGGAATTCTTTAACCATCTTGCTGTCTTGAGGGAAAAGCCTGCCTGAAAATCTTCCTTAGAAAGATGAGAGCTGGGAGATGAAAGAGACAGCAAATCCTGGTTCTGGGGATCTTCTATGAACTCAGTTTCAAACCATGTCTTAAATGAAACTGACCTTGGAATTTTAAATTATGCAAGCCAATAAACCTCTTTTTTTTTTGCCTAAGCTAGCTTAAACTGAGTTTTCTGCCATATGCAACAAAAATAGTTTTTGCTAATTCGTTTTAAGAGAGACATTGATAAATTAGAATAAGTCTAGAGAAGAATTGCCATTGGGGGTGAGTGTGATCAGAATTATGTTAAAAAGGAGAAATCAAAGAGAGTTTGACTTAAGGAAAGAAAGTCTGGTGTGTATGTGTTCCAGGAAAAGAAGGATGTTGAAAGTATGGAGCAGGGTAACAAAGAAAAATACCGTCAAATATTTAGTTAGAATTCATGGAGAGGGCAATGGCAACCCACTCCAGTACTCTTGCCTGGAAAATCCCATGGAACGAGGAGCCTGGTGGGGTGCAGTCCATGGGGTCGCTAAGGATCAGACACGACTGAGCTTCTTCACTTTTACTTTTCACTTTCATGCATTGGAGAAGGAAATGGCAACCCACTCCAGTGTTCTTGCCTGGAGAATCCCAGGGACAGGGGAGCCTGGTGGGCTGCCATCTGTGGGGTCTCACAGAGTCGGACACGACTGGAGCAACTCAGCAGCAGCAGCATGATAACAAGAACCTGGGAAACAAATTTCAACTCAAAGTGTTATAATTTTAACAATTTAATGTGTCTGAAAATTGAATAAATTGTGTTGATAATACACTTGCTGAGTCTAAAAGCATTTTAAATCACTTATCATCAGAGATATCATAGAATGAATTCAATAGATGGTGTTTTCTGAACTTTGGTCATTTGAATATGGTCTTTACTGGTTTTGTGCCAGTACCATACTATATTGATGACTATAGCTTTGTAGTGTAGTCTAAAGTCATGAAGTAGCAGATAGAGTCTTAACCACTGGATGACTAAGGAACTCCCAAGAGTTCTTTCTAGAAGTCTAAAATGCTACACTACTTACTCTTCACATTTATGAAATCCAAAATTCAGTTTGAAGTAGTTATTCCTTTTTTTTTTTGGAGGGTTGACTGCAAATTTATTCATCTTATAAACATTTTATAAAGACAACATAACAAAAATTAGAAAAGCCTATTGAAATACCAAAACTTGAAAGTCATAAAATATGTTTAGAGGACCGTAAGAACAAATGAGATTAGAGCAGTGCCTGTGTGCATATGTGCTCAGTCTTGTCTGCCTCTGTGACCCCATGGACTGCAGCCCACCAGGCTGCTCTGTCTGTGGGATTCTCCAGGCAACAAAACTGGAGCAGGTTGCTGTTTCCTCCTCCAGGGGATCTTCCTGACCCAAGGACTGAACGCCCCCACCTCCCATCCCCTTCATCTCCTGCATTGGCATGCAGATTCTTTATCACTGAGCCACCCAAGAAGCCCATAGGAACAAATGAAATAAAAGCAGAAGTTACTTAAATTCTTCAAACTCTTCTTCACTGTGCACAGAGTTGACTTTCTAGTATCCATTTTAAACATTATGTACAGAGGAGGTCTAGAAACGGAATGAAAAGCTGCCCCCAAACACTCATATCTACCCCAGATTAAAGAAAATAAAATTATACATAGAGCAAATAATATAATGTATTTTGCCTTTTCAATAGCAAACAAATTAAAGGTATAAAAACTGAGAAGCGATGGAGCAGCAGGTGGAAAAAAGGAGGCAAGGAACCTGCAAGTATAATCATATAAACATCAAGATTGCTTGATGTGAAAATAGATAATGCTTCTACTTTCTTATGATCAGGGAAAATAACCCAGGACGATAAAAAGGTAACATAACAATCAAATAGCAGTGAAATTACTAATGTTTACATCACTATAGAAGAAAATCAAGATGGTAGCCCAAGGGAAATATCTGAATTTTTCTTATCGGTATTATAAGGAGCAGTAGATGGAGGGGAGGGACACTCCGAAGAGCAATAAACAATTAGAAAACAAATGAGAGTCTTCCTCCAACTATATTGAATAATAAGCATGGGGTAAAAAGATGCTAAGATTTCCCACCTGCATTTATTTTTCTTATCAAATAGACAAATTTCTTTAGTCAGTTCAGTTCAGTCGCTCAGTCGTGTCTGACTCTTTGCGACCCCATGAATCGCAGCACTCCAGGCCTCCCTGTCCATCACCATCTCCCGGAGTTCACTCAGACTCATGTCCATCGAGTCCATGATGCCATCCAGCCATCTCATCCTCTGTCGTCCCCTTCTCCTCCTGCCCCCAATCCCTCCCAGCAGCAGAGTCTTTTCCAATGAGTCAACTCTTCACATGAGGTGGCCAAAGTACTGGAGCTTCAGCTTCAGCATCATTCCTTCCAAAGAAATCCCCGGGTTGATTTCCTCTAGAATGGACTGGTTGGATCTCCTTGCAGGCCAAGGGACTCTCAAGAGTCTTCTCCAACACCACAGTTCAAAAGCATCAATTCTTCGGCGCTCAGCCTTCTTCACAGTCCAACTCTCACATCCATACATGACTACTGGAAAAACCATAGCCTTGACTAGGCGGACCTTAGTCGGCAAAGTAATGTCTCTGCTTTTGAATATACTATCTAGGTTGGTCATAACTTTTCTTCCAAGGAATAAGTGTCTTTTAATTTCAAATTAAAGACAAATTTAAGACAAATTTCTCAGTAAATCCTAAATAAATAGATTTTCACTTTATTACTCTTTTAAAAAAATATTTATTTGTTTATTTGGCCCAACAGCAATCTATGACGATTACATGTGTAAGGTTTTCCAGTCTTGAGTAAATAGAACTTATCACAAAATGATTTAGGCTCAGGAGTTAATGAAATATATAATCATTAATAGGGGTTTCCCTGGTGCCTAAACAGTAAAGAGTCTACCTGCAATGCAGGAGACTCAGTTTTGATCCCTAGGTTGGGAAGATCCCCTGGAGGAGGAAATGGCAACCCACTCCAGTATTCTTGCCTGGAGAATTCCATGGACAGAGCAGCCTGGCGGGTTATAGTCCACGGGGTGGCAAAGAGTTGGACTTGACTGAGCGAGTTCTACTTCACATTTTCATACTCTGTTCTCTGATTAGGAAAGAATAGTAAACAGTTCACATAAATTAATACAGTTTATGTTACTAGTAACCCATCAGATAAAATGATTTTTCTACTTTGTTAGCTCTCCAATGCTGTTGCAGAGACTAGCGATGAATGAAAACTCCAGTGAGCACTGGTGGCCCTCTATATCTTTGGCGATACACTGTCTCCTGATGGGATGCAAATAAAACATGTGGTGTCATGAAATATTCTTGTCAAAATTGTTTAACCTAAATCTAATCAAGTTTTAGATACAACTCCCATAAAACGTGAAGTAGTTACCTTTTGTCTCTAGGTCTGCAAACTCATAGGCTAACTAAAGACCACCTCTGCACCTTCTGGAATATTTTCTTTTGGGATATTTGGCATCTCCCTTCATACATATGATAGAGGAGCAGCAATGAAATCAAGTTGCTATGTTACAATGGGAAAACACATCCTCCTTGCTCCCTAACCACCAAATGAAACCACAGACAGCTTCTCTTCTTAGATTATAAATCCTTCTCTCCAACTGACATTGGAAAGTCTGACTCAGTAAAAATGTGGGGGGTGTGTGTGTGCGTGTGTGTGTGTAAAGAAATCTTCTTTACAATTCTTCTAATCTGACATGTATAAAGGCACTTTAGTTCTGAAAACAATTGGTTCATTCTAAACCAAGTGGATGAGCAGGTAAGAGGACATTGTTGTCTTTAAGAGCATAGCTTTTGACTGGGGTTACCTTATTTGGAAGAATCTGAAATGTTGCTAAGGCTCCCTGTGGCTCTATGACTGATGGAGAACATCTGATACCAGTTTACAGATTCCATGATTCATTAAAGGATTTAGGTCTGTTTCTACTCCTTTAGCGCCCTGTCTTTACCCTAAAGATTTCCGCACAGATTTCAGCATTTTCCTAAATGGACAGATTATTTCTCTGAGTTTATTTGTGTGATTTATTTTTCCCTTGTCTTTTTTTCCTAATTGTGGTGATTTACTGTCGCTAGTGTTTTTCTTTTGAGTTCCTTTCTTGGGTGGGAGATCATTTTTGGCTTCAGACTGGAATGTCCCAGAATAACTACTGTTTAAAAGACTACTTGTGCGTTGCAATTTTAAGGAACTCTCATGATTGAGGCCTGAGATCTATCTATAGGTCCCAAATAGGGTGGGAATATTTATATCTCTGATTTCTGTGCTAAGACTCCCATTACTTCAGAGTACATTTAGCCCAATTCTCTACTCAGGCCTAGAAGAAGCAAAGCAGTAAAAGGACATCAAAGTATGCTATAGACTCAATTTTTTATGTCCCCAAAACCCATAAGTTGAAATCTAATCACCAGTGTGATGGTATTTGGAGGTGGGGGGGTCTCTGGGAGGTTATTAGGTCATGAGGGTGGAGCCTTTATGAAAGGGATTAGTGCCTTTATAAAAAAAAGACCCCAGAGGGCTGCCTTCCCCCTTCTGCCCTGTGAAGATATAGCCAAAAGACAGGTATTTATAAACCAGACACCAAATTTACTGGCACCATGATCTTAAACTTTTCAGTCTCCAGAATTTTGAGAAACAAATGCTTGTTACTCAAGCTACTGAGTTTATGGTATTTTTGTTAGAGTAGCTCAAATGGATTAAGACTGGATGGTATAGTAAGAGGCAGGATTTTGACTCTCAGTTTTCAATCATCTGAGGACATTTTAAAAATGCAGATTCTGAGCCAGTAGGTCTGGAGTGGGGACTGAGAAATTGTCTTTCTAACAAGCTCCAAGATGATACTGATGCTGCTGATGGAGGCACCATACTTTAAGAACCACTGTGATATAGTCCGGAGAAGGCAATGGCACCCCACTCCAGTACTCTTGCCTGGCAAATCCCATGGACGGAGGAGCCTGGTGGGCTGCCGTCCATGGGGTAGCGAAGAGTTGGACACAACTGAGGGACTTCACTTTCACATTTCACTTTCATGCATTGGAGAAGGAAATGGGAACCCACTCCAGTGTTCTTGCCTGGAGAATCCCAGGGGCAGCGGAGCCTGGTGGGCTGCCATCTATGGGGTCGCACAGAGTCGGACGTGACTGAAGTGACTTAGCAGCAGCAGCAGCAATGTAGTCTTTCCCGAATTTGCCTGAGTGTAAGGCTCATCAGAAGTGACTGTTGTATATACAAATAGCAAATCTTTCCCCGGGAACACTGATTCAGAGGTCTCCTTTGGGGTCTCTAGTCTGCCATTTTAAGAACTTTTTCATGCTACAGTTCCACACTACATCCTGACCTGACCTACTGGTACTCCTCTACTATCCTTTCATTCATTTTCCTCCTTCCCTTCAGAGGCTTCCCAGGTGGCTCAGTGGTAAAGAATCTGCCTGCAATGCAGGAGGTGTGGTCCCCAGGTTCGGAAGATTCCCTAGAGGAGAAAATGGCAACCCACTCCAGTATTCTTACCTGGAGGATCCCAAGGATAGATGAGCCTGGTGGGCTGCAGTCCATGGGGTCCCAAAGAGCATGACTGAGCATAGCACACACACACACACACACACACACACACACACACATAGTTCCCTTCTATCTCTCTTTTTCTCCCTTCCTTCCAACAAATATTTATTGAGCATCCACTTGGGATATATATCTGAATAACAGACAGACTACTCTTACAGACAATAGACAAATAAACAGGTAAATAAGCAGAAGAATGATAGTCTGTGATATAGCTAAGAAGGAAATAAATAGGGTGATGAGATACAGAGGGATGGGCGGGGCGGAGGTGGGCAACCATTTAAGTCAAGGTTGTCAGGGCTGTTCTCTAAGGAAGACAGTTAGGCTAAAAACCCTCCAGCCTAAGCCTCACTACTTGTGTTTTGGGGACACAATGCCTTGGTTCATGTTTTTTTCTTTTTTTTTTTCCACCATGAGTGTTTCAGTAGAGTTCTAACATTAGCGTAACATTAAAGAGAAAAAAAAATAAATAAAAGAACAGAATTCCCTTCCTGTCTTGTATTAGTTTGCTAAGGTGCTATAACAAAGCACATATATTGAGTGGTTGTAACTCACAGCCCTAGAGGATAGAAGTCTGAGATCAAGGTGTCAGCAGGACCACAAGCCCTCTGAATGTGCAAGGAAATATTTGTCCCAGCTTCTGGTAGTTCCTTGGTTTAAGGCTGCATAATTCTGCTCTTCCATGGTGTTCTCCCCGTGTGTGAATCCCTGTGCCCAAATTTCCCCTTTTCATGAGGATACCAGTCATATTGGATTAGGGACCCAAGCTACTGACCACACCTTAAATAATTATGTAAGTTAACAATCCCATTTCCAAATAAGGTCACATTCTAAGCTACCATGGGTTAAGACTTCACATATGAATGTCTATGGGACACATTTCACCTGTGGACAAAGAATGTCACTGACCGCCTTGTCATAAAGCCATCAGCCACTGCAGCCACCCCCCATGGGGCACACTGAGAGAATTCAGGGTGAAGAAAACGAAACACTGGCCCTAGGTTGTTAAGGTGCATATCAAAGGGATGATTTCACAGAGTCCAGATTCTTGCATCTTCGCATGCATAGAAAAGTACTAGATTAATTAACTTGAGATATGTTTTTTAAGTAACAGTAATCATTTTTAAAAATATATTTGTGTATTTATTTATTTGGCCTCAACAGGTTGCAGCACATGGGATCTTTAGTTGTGGCATGTGAACCCTTATGTTGCAGCTTGTGGAATCTAGTTCCCTGACCAGGGATCAAACCTGTGCCCCCTGCACTGGGGGTGCAGAGTCTTAGCCGCTGGACCACCAGGGAAGTTGCAAGTAACAGTGGTCTTTAGATGTTCTGACCATGAGGGTTTTTTTTTTTTGCAAAAATTCCTATATATCCTCCCTTATATCCTCCTATATATCCTCTTCAGAAGAGCCCCTCAGAGCTATCTGAGAAAGTGTCTCCCAGCCTCAGTGTGTCTGCTGAATAAACCCTAATTCTCAACTTTTAGGTTGTGAAACTGTTTCAGTCAACACAACCCATAACAGATTTTTACTACATAGCTTTTCTCACAATGCTGATCCCTAAGTTACAGAACCTGATGTAGCTGTGCTGTTTGCCCTTTGCCAAAGCCAGCACTGCTGACGGGTCAAGTGATCAATTTAGGCAAGTTTCCCTGTGCCAAAACTGAAGCTAGCTTTAGTTTCGATCTTCAATAGATGTAGCTGTCCTACAGTTACAGCTCCAATGTGAGTTAGTTTTTCTCCTAAGCAAATGAGGTCACCTACATAACTCCAAAAACTCAGTTTGCCTTAAGCCACAATAACCTTTGATTTCTTCTGACCCTCACTAAAGGGGTGTGTTGGTTTCTGCGTATAACATTACAATATCTAGAAGTTATGTTTGATGATGCTTAAAATGCTTAAACTTTATTTCAAAGTGGATTTAACTTAGTAACTTTCACTAAGTTTCAGAAGTAAAAGGAAATGAAATGTTGAAACTGAGCAGGTCCCTGTGGGGCCTTCCTGGGTACACAGCCTTTCAGGGTCCCTCATTTCTTGTTTGTAGGGGAAAGGCTTCATCCTTCTAGATCTTCCCTGAGTTCCAAAAAGCAGACCTCTGTGTACCATGTGCCTCAGTCGTGTCCAGCTCTTTGCAGCCCCATGGGCTGTATTCCGCCAGGCTCCTCTGTCCATGGGATTCTCCAGGCAAGAATACTGGAGTGGGTTGCCATGCCTTCCTCCAGGATATCTTTCTGACCCAGGGATAGAATCTATGTCTCCAGAGTCTCTTGAATTGGCAGGCAGACTCTTTACTACTTAGTAAGCCACACTGGAAGTACCTTATAATGCAAAATAGGTAAGAGTGATACAGAGTCAAATTTTTAAAGTCCAATCAATCACAAAGCACAGGATATATAAATATTAACAATGTTGAATCATCCAACAGGGCATTTTGCTTAATAGACTGCAAAATTCCTAAGGAGAGAGATTTTGCTGTCTGACTCAGCTTCGATCCCCAACAGTGCCTAGCCCAGGGCATTGCACAGAGCAGGTTTCTGATACATTAAATTCAATGAATTTTGTTTTTTTTTTTAAGGTGGCTTATTTCCTGTAACAGAGATTGGAAGCATTCAAAGTTTTGTAGCCATGAAATTAAAAGACGCTTACTCCTTGGAAGAAAAGTTATGACCAACTTAGATAGTATATTCAAAAGCAGAGACATTACTTTGCCGACTAAGGTCCGCCTAGTCAAGGCTATGGTTTTTCCTGTGGTCCTGTATGGATGTGAGAGTTGGACTGTGAAGAAGGCTGAGCGCCGAAGAATCGATGCTTTTGAACTGTGGTGTTGGAGAAGACTCTTGAGAGTTCCTTGGACTGCAAGGAGATCCAACCAGTCCATTCTGAAGGAGATCAACCCTGGGATTTCTTTGGAAGGAATGATGCTAAAGCTGAAGCTCCAGTACTTTGGCCACCTCATGCGAAGAGTTGACTCATTGGAAAAGACTCTGCTGCTGGGAGAGATTGGGGGCAGGAGGAGAAGGGGACGACCCAGGATGAGATGGCTGGATGGCATCACGGACTCGATGGACGTGAGTTTGAGTGAACTCCGGGGGATGGTGATGGACAGGGAGGCCTGGCGTGCTGCGATTCATGGGGTTGCAGAGAGTTGGACATGACTGAGCGACTGAACTGAACTGATGCTTTAATTTCTCTTGGGTAAATTTCTAGAGTGGAATAGGAGATGTATTTTTAATTTTTACAAAATTCCCAAAGTGTACCAAGGGAAAGGAGGTGGGATGAACTGGGAGGCTGGGACTGACATATATACACTACTGCATATAAAGTAGATAACTATAGGAACCTGCCGCATAGCACAGGAAGCTCTGCTCAGTGCTCTCTCATGATCTAACTGGAAAGGAAATTTTACAAAGAGAGGATATACGTATACATATAATGGATGCACTTTGCTGTACAGTAGAAACTAACACAACATGGTAAAACATATATTCCAATAACAAATTTTAAAATAATACAAAAAAAAAAAATCTCCATTTTCCAAAGTGGTCGTGCCTTTGTTATTCCCACTAACAGTGAATGAGAGTTCCAGTCCTTCCCATTGCTATTAATACTTGGGATAGTCAGTTTATTCATTTATAGAATTGCTGTGTGTGGTTAAACAAATAAAATTTGCCATCTTGACTATTTTTAGTGTACAGTTCATTAGTGTTAAGTATATTTACATTGTTTGAAACATGTTCAGAACATTTTAATCTTACAAAACTGAAAATCTATATCCATTAAGCAAGTCCCCGTTGTCCCTTCTCCCTAACCCCTGGCAACTACTATTTCACTTTCTGTCTCTATGAATGTTACTACTTTAGATACCCCATATAAGTGAAATCATACACCATTTGTCCTTTTGTGATGAGTAATTTCATATAGAAAATTTTATTTCTTCCTTTCCAATTTAGATGCCTTTTATTCCTTCCTTTTCTTCTTTAATTGTACTGGCAAGTACTGACAGCACTGTGTTGAAGAGAAGTGGTTAAAGTCGGCATCCTTGTCTTATTCTTGATCTCAGAGGAAGAGTTTTCAGTTTTTTACCATTGAGTATGATATTAGCTGCAGGCTTTTCATATATTGGCTTTATTTTGAAGGTAGTTTCCTTCAGTTCCTATTTGGCTGTTTTTATCATGAAGGAATGTTAGAACTTGTCAAATATTTTTTCTGCAAAAGTTCAGATGATCATGTGTTTCTTGTCCTTCATTTTGTGAATTTGGTCTATTACGCTGATTTTCATATGTTGAACAATTCTTGCATCTCAGGAATAAATCCGGCTCAGTCATGGTGCGTAATCCTTTTACATGTGCTTTTCAATTTAGTTTGCTAGTTTTTTGTTGAGGGTTTTTACATTAATATTCATCAGGGAAATTAGCCTGTAGTTTTCTGGTAGCGTTTTTATCTGGTTTTGGTATCAAGGTAATGCTACCCTCAGAGAATGAATCTGGATGTGTTCCCTTCTGCTCAATTTTTTTCACACGAGTTTGAGAAGAACTATAGTGAATTACTTCTTTAAATGTTTGGTAAACTTCAGTAATATCTGGTCTTGAGTTTTTCTTTGTTGGGAGATATATATCCATCTGTCTCTCTCTGTATATATCTCCCCGTCATTAGAAACGATGAAGACTGTACTCTATTTGGAAATGAGACCCTACCAAACAATGACTGAAGGAGAATCATCCATTCTATGCCTTCTCTTTTGTTGGGTCACTCAGAAACACATCAGCTAGTGGCTTTTGCTTGTCACTCCCAATTGTTTTTTATTTGTGCATTCAGCTGCACCTATTTTCTCTTCCAAAGACCCCCTTTTCACATACTGTTCTGCCAAGCCTCTGAGGCCTGGCCAGAAAGCTGCTGTTCTGTGCCAGGTTGCCTTTTGACTGACATCGCCCATTTGGTATATCTCAGTTTCCCCTGATCACAACACCTCATTTATTGCTAGAGAAAACACTGTTGCTGGATGTTCCCTTTTCACCTGTCTCATAACAGAGTCCTGACTCACTTGCCCAAATAACTGCACACAATTCAGAGATCTTTTGAGAACCAAACTGCTAGTTATTTGAGACTCATAAACCTAGTAAATACTTGTAATACAGGTGTTTGAAACATGGTTTATTTTTTGTTAGTCTACAATTGTTAGTCTTCCTGATGCTCTAGCCCTGATGTCTGAGAGCTCAGAGATCTGTTGGGAGGTTTTTGTTTACTGATTCCATCTGCTTATGAGTTATTGGTGTGTTCAGATTTTCTTTTTCTTTCTAATTTAGTTCTGGCAGGTTTCTAGGAATTTTTCTTCTAGGTTATCCACTTTGTGGCATACAATTGTTCTAGTATTCTCTTATAATCCTTTTTATTTATGTGGCATTGGTTAAAATGCCCCCCCCTTTTCATTTCTGATTTTAGTTATTCTTTTCTTAATCTAACTAAGGGTTTCTCATTTTTGTTGGTCTTTTAAATAAAGCAGCCATTAGTTTTATTGACTTAAAAAATTTTTCTATTCTCAATTTCATTAATTTCTGCTCTAATCTTTATTATATCTTTAAAATAGTAACTTTTATCTTATGTTTTTATGATAATTAAAAACAATTTAAACATCTTTTAAAAAGGAGGTCAGTTTCCCTGGGAGAAGGAACAAGAATGAGAAGGCTCCTGAGGAAATTTTTCGAGACTGATGGATTTTGATTGTGGCGATGGTTTCACAGATAGAAACATATGTCAAAACTCATTAAATTATACATTTTGCATACGTATAGTTTATGGTATGTAATTATACCTCAATAAAGCTATCAAATTGCAGATTTCTATAAACAAGTAAAAAATTAAAATTTGCAGGCGTACGTTATTTCAAGCGATTTGTTTTCTAAGTTTAGTCTATTCAAAATTCCTTCACTACAAAGTCAATATTAGTGTATTTGTCTCCTGTACTTTGCCTGCTCCTGCATCTCCAGTTTTGATCCTGATCTGCTATTCAACTCTGAGGCAATCACTCTTAGTCTTCTTGAGTAGAAGCAGCACTATAAAGAAGTTCAACAGAAATATTCTCCCAACCATTTTCCAATTAGACTCTTTCATCATTGCATTTTCAGATTGATATTCATCTCATCAAAGCAGGTTGTGCCTATGAAATAATCTTGTTCTCTTAATTTTTAAAAGCAGATAGCATTTATGACACGATTGCAGACACTTTATACATTTAACTTTGGAGTTTCACTTTTCAAGAGTTTTATTTATCAGGATGAAAACCAGCAATGATGTTATGTTACCCCCAGTGGCTTTGAGATGCTAATTGTGTCACTGACGTTGTACAGTTTCAGTAATAGATGTAACTCCTTTGACACTAGTACTTTGAAAAATCTACAACCCCTCTTTGTTAAAGCAACTGAACCTAAAATACTAATATGTGCTCTGTCATAGATGAAAGATGTTTTAAGATAGGCAAGCCTAGGGGCAATTTGACATTTTTCTCTTTGTTCGTTATTACCAATGTAATCATTCCAGGTTCAATGCAAGATTCTTCCCTTTCTCATCTTCAAAACTAAAAAATTCTCACTTTTTCATCTAATTGATTCCATTATATACTGCATCACTTTGTACACCTACAGCAACTCCAAATCCACCTAGTGGTTTTATCTGCAATTTAAATCTACTGGCTCCCATCATCTCTCTTGAAAGCTATGGCTTCAACATAATTTATTCAGCATTTTATTCAAAAGGTATTTATTGAACGTCAAACTATGTGCCAGGTCTCTATATCAGAGATATGGCTGTGAATAAGGAAAAACAATCACTCTCATGGAATTTGTAGCCTAACTGGAAGACAGATATTGAACAAGCAGTTATAAGGTTGATGAGTGTCACAATAAAGGAAGGGCAAGCCCAAGATGTTTGCTATGGGAGCATTTCTTTTTCCTTTGCGCTTTGAGGGGCAAACTAGCTTAAAAAATGATATGTATTTCTTCCAACTCCCTGCTCCTGGCAACCCACAGGAAAGATTCCACATAGGGAATATCATGTCAAGAAGTAGAAACAAGTCCTTATGACTTTTTTTTTTCCTTTTTAGAAAAGTCAAAACATCTTTCTTAACAGTAGTCATTCTTCTAGTTTAGCTGCCGGCTGAGCAAGACTAGGTATTTATCACAATTCTCCAAGTTTTCTCTTGGTGGCTACAGCTGTTCCCCACATTTTATAAGCTATCACTGCCTGGGAGATACTTAGAAGAAACACCCTGTGAAAAAGATTGTTTTCCTATGCTTTTAAACAATAGTTCAGAGAGTTGTTAGACCATATCTACAAATTGGTTTCATGAGAGCCTTAAGGAGAGTTTTTTGTTTTCTTTAGTCTTAGATTTCTTGAATACCTGGGGGCTCTCAGGAAAAAGACTTTATTGACTTTAAGGCCATGTTTACAAGTCAATAGCTCAGAAACATTTTTGCTATGAAAGCTGTTTGGTGGCTCTCTAAGCACAGTTAAGCTTGTCAGAGGGTAAGTAAATGAACAACTACAACTTAGGCATCTTCTGAAAGATCTTTAGGTCCAAACTCAACCCCAATGTCAACAGCAGCTGAAACGACAGAAAAAGAGACTCGCACCTGGTGAAAAATACAAAAGAGATAAGATGCTTTTCAAAAGGCTAACCTAGGATTATCTTTCAACCAGGGCTAAGCCAAACAGAAGATAAAAGACATGTTTACTTGCAGAATCCAATCATATTTGTGCAGACCCAGAGTCCAAGCCAGCTTAAGTGAGTTGTTTTCTCGCTGTGTTTGTCACCCCAGTTCACAGAGGAGGGGAGGAGAGTTTGGGTACCTGCCACTCAAATCTTCCCCCAACCCTCTGCTTCCTAACATCCCTGGTGTGCATGGGTGGATCTGTGAGGCCAGTTCGGCATTTTGATTGAATCTATAATCTTCTGGCTGACAAAGACAAAAGGTTTTGCTGGCAATAGACGTGGACATCTGTGTGAATGCTAGCACCTTATGGTGGAAAGAGCCCCAAATCTTGGTAAAATCACATAACCTCTCTGGGTCTCATTTTCCGCTTGTTTTAAAATGGACTAAATTAGAAGACTGCACATCTGAATCACCAGGGATACTTATTAAAAGTAGGTATTTCTGGGGACTTCCCTAGGGGACCCAATGACAAAGACTCCACACTCCCAATGTAGAGGGCCTGGGTTTGATCCCTGGTCAGGGAACTAGATCCCACATAGTGCAGCCGAGAGTTCACATACAGCAACAAACATCCAGTGCAGCCAAACACATAAAATATTAAAAGAAAAAATAAAAGATATTTCTGGCCCATCCTTGCAGATTCGAATAAGTGGTGGCATGAGGATAGGAGCTGGGTTAGGGGTAAGAGTGTGTGTTGAAATCTGTTTTCTAGAAACTCTGCTGGTGGCTCTGCTGGGTAGCCCGTCACAATCTGTTGTAAATTTTTCTGAGATGATTTCAGAAAACCACAAAGTTAATATTCCACAAGGAATACACTAGTATTGCTACTATAGAAAGTATTAAAATATGTGCTGAAAAATATAGCAGTTGGTGGTCTTTCTTCCCATCTCCCAAAGACTAATAATCTGAGTTGACCCCAAAGTTATAAGCCCTAGTAATGATAACAATAATATTAAAACTTAACTACATGCCAGGCACTGTCCTAAACACATTATAGGTCTTCATACAATTACCTCAACAACCCTGTGAGATAGAGTATTACCATTAGTCCATTTGACATATGAGGAAGCCAAGGCACGAAGAACTCAAGTAACTTACATATGGTAACACAGATCACAAAATAAACCTGTTGGATTCAGGCTGGGCCAGAGGAACATTCTGTCTGGAGATATTCAAGTAGTTTCCCTCTGACATTTGCAGGCAGTATAGTTTTCTGGAAAAAGCAAGGCTTTGGTTTCAAACACTTATTCAGTTCTGGTACAATTACTCACTGCTTGTGTGGTCTTGAGTGATCTTACTAAAATAGCATAGTTGTTGTTGTTTAGTTGCTAAGTCGGGTCCAACTCTTTGCAATGCAGGGACTGTAGCCTGCCAGACTCCTCTGTCCATAGGATTTCCCAAGCAAGAATACTGGAGTGGGTTGCCATTTCCTTCTCCAGGGGATCTTCCTGACCCACGTCTCTGTGTCTCCTGCATTGGCAGGTGGATTCTTTACCACTGCACCATGTAGACTGGGTGGCTAAAGAACAGACATTTATTTCTCACTTATCTGAAGACTGGGAAATCCAAGATCAAGATGCCAGCCACTTCAGTTCCTGGTGAGAGGCCTCTTCTTGGTTTGCAGAAGGCTATCTTCTTGTTGTATGATCATGTGACTCAGAGAGAGAGAGGGCTGTGATCTTTCCCTCTTCTTATATGGGCACTAATTCCATCATGGGGGATCCACCCTCATGACTTCACCCAAACCTAATTATCTCCCCAAGTTTCCCCTTCAAACACTATCACATTGGAGGTTAGAACTTAATATAGGAACTTCAAGAACACACACCATTCAGTCCATAGTACTGAGTTTCAATTTTTTTTTAATCTGCGTATTACATATCATAGCTATCTGTAAGGTTTGAAAATGACACAAAGCAAGATTTTTATAAGGCCACGTATAGCTCAGTCCCATAATAAAACCAAAGCAAAACTTTCAAAACTTTACTGATTACGTACTGATTACATATTAGTCTTGCAGTTGTGTCTCTTTGTGACCTCATGGACTGTAACTCGCCAGGCTCCTCTGTCCATGGGATTTACCAGGCAAGAATACTGGGTTGGGTAGCCATTCCCTTCTTCAGAGGATCTTCCTGACCCAGGGATCATTGCAGGCAGATTCTTTCCTGGTTGAGCCACCAGGGAATCCCGAGCAACTAACACATGGTGATAGACTCATGGTATACACTTTTATTTTCAAACTCACCAAAATGTATGCATTAAATATGTTCAGCTTTTTAGTGTGTCAGTCATACTGCCCCCCACCTCCTCAAATCATGAACTTACAGTGGAGCAAATTGACTTAAAAAGAATCAAGTGGCCATAGTCTCTGCTTTGCCCCTGTTCCACCCTCTACTCTTTATTTTTTTCCAAAATTAATTTTCATTGGAGTATAGTTGTTTTACAATGTTGTGTTAGTTTCTGCTGTACAACAAAGTGAATCAGCTCTACATGTACTTATATCCCCACTTTTTTGGATTTCCTTCCCATTTAGGTAACCACAGAGCAGTGAGTAGAGTTCCCTGCACTATACAGTAGGTTCTCATTAGTTATCTATTTTACACAAGGTATCAATAGTGTGAAAGTGAAAGTCACACAGTCATGTCTGACTCTTTGCAGCTGTAACCTGCCAAGCTCCTCTGTCCATGGGATTTACCAGGCCAGAATACTGAAGGGTAGCCCCTTCTCCAAGGGATCTTCCCAACCCAGGGATGGAACCCAGGTATCCTGCATTGTAGGCGGATTCTTTACCAGCTGAGCCCATATAGGGAAGCCCATCAATAGTGCATATATATGTCAATCTCCCAGTTCCTCCCACCCTGCCCCCAACTCGACCTCTGTTACCCAAGGCCAAGTTCAATGGGAGAAATACAGCTGTGAAATCTTTAGCCTAAGGGCAACGTTCTTTTCTAGCTCTAGAATTCTTCAGTGTATGAGCCATCATCCAGCCCCTCCTTCTCTGTTTCTGATTCATCAGTGGAGTGTGGAAATGTTTAATACTTTCTCCTTTGGAATAATTCTTCTGTGACCTTTTCACCTCCAGTCTAGCCTACAGGCTGAACAACTAGGTTAAAGATAGAAAAGCTTCAGTTTTTAGAGGAAATGATAAACTGGGATTGAGTTTCTTTTTTAGGAAAAATTTTCTAGATTAAAAAAAATAGCAGTATCATTTTAATATTTTTAAAAATATGTTGGTTATCAAATTCCTGGAGAAAATATAAAGTAGCATAGAAATGTTCTGAAGAAACTGCATTGTAATCACAAAACCACACAACTGGTATTCCATCATCACCGGAAAAATGAATCTAACCGCTGAACCTCGATTTGGCAGGATCCGAAGACTCGGCTACTTAAGGTAACCACTGGAGAGGCTGGCGGTCGAGTCCAAGGAGGTGCCACAGAGAAACCGCACTGCAGTGTTCACCCAGCCAACCCAAGACCATCAATCAACCCCAAAGACAGAAAGATGACCAAGGAGACTAGAGAATTTGAAGAAGTTAACCCCAGGAATCTTGGCCCTGCCATGCCATGACCTCTCAGGTTAATATTGGACAGACCGTATCGTCTGAAGGGAGATAAGCAAAGTATGTAGGGCTCTGGCACATCGGCACTGAGCCACTGCAGGGAATAGCTCTAGAAGAAGGGTCTGGGAGCAACACCCTGGTAACATCTAACATTTTGTGATAGTTAAACAAGCATTGCTATTCACAATCATTGTGGCACAATACCAAGAAGTAATCAAAAATTTATTCATGTGTTCTTGTGTCTTAACCTCATCTTATCTTTCCAACCTATAATTTTAATTTGGTTCAGCTTTCCTCAGCCATTTAGCTTGAATTTTATTAAATTATTATATAAATAACCCTGAATCCCATGGAGAGTCAGCAGATCATTAAATTGTTAAATACTTACTAAGACAATGACAGCAAGAAATTTCTCTCTCCCTCCTTTCTCTCTAGCTCTCTCTCTCTCCTCTCTTTTCTTTATACAAAGATTCCTTGAGAATGCAGTGATCTCAGGCCTAAAATATTTAGCTCTGCCTTTTGTTCAGGACTCCCGGAAAGCTGGGGTGGTCCATTGATCTACAATTAAGATGTCATCCCCGCTCCCTCCTCTTTTGCCCCATGCTTTGCCTGTACACATGGAGGCTTTGGGATTTTGCAATGTGCTAGCACTCTAAAACCCTATTAATACTGTTGCCTTTTTGGATGACAGATTTGTAGTTACGGTAAATAATCTGAGCTAAAAGATATAGAGGTTTTTGCAAGTTCAAACAAAACCTATTATTATTTTGAAAAAAAAAAACAAAAAACAAGCCACCAACTCAGCCTCCATACTTAATTTCAAAGGACAACCATCAGAACAATATCCTTTACCCTAATGTGGGAAATTAAAATTGAAAAAAAAGTAACGGATTTTGCAAACCGCAAAACAGACGACAGTTCCTCTACTTAAAATTTGAGGTTAATAAACTTAAGAAATCTCGCTAAAGTAATGAATGAGACCAGTTTCCCAAGCACTTCCTGTTGTAGTTGAGGGAAGAAAAGGCTCCTTCCCCAGCCCTCCCCCAAACCTGAAAGACGGTGCTACTAGGGCTGCATGCTGGTTGAGCATTTGCCTAGCTGGAATTCCCAAAAAAGAGGCACAGCCAGGGTGGGGCAGAAGCACAGGCCTCCAAATTCACAGCTGCTATCAGTTTCCCAAACTGTTATCTCCAGGGTTGGGAGTGGGATAGATTATGCTCTGCACAGTTTGGTTTGCGGATCTGGGAAGGGAGCCAGATAGAGTTCTCACATGATTCTGGAGATGACGTGCGCTCTCCAGAGACATGTGAAGTTACAGACTCATTGAACTGGGCCTTCGGAGATCATCCAGTGAGTCTGCCCATTGATTTTCCAGAACAGGCAGTGGAGGTGCAAAATGTAAACTAACAGTATCCTGGGTCATCACACAGATGTTCTCTTGACACAGCAGGGACTCAAACCCAGTGTTTTCTTCCAACTCATTCATGTCTGATAAACCAAGCAGATAGTAATCAAAATTGTCAGATATAATTTGAAGATACATAAAACATGGACTTTGGTTTACTATACATATAATAATAATTTTAATGTAGTAAAATATATATAACATAAAATAATTAAGTGTACAGTTCAGTGGTATTAAGTACATTCACATTCACATACACATATATATTTTACAATGCCCGCTATCTGCATGGAAATGGGAAAGTTCAGCCAAAAGTATTTTTTCTTTTCTCAATCAATTATTGAATGGGAACCTACTATGTGGCCATATTAGGCCATGTCTAACATGGCCTACTATGTCTACCATGTTAGAATCTGACAGACTCTAGGACCTCAGGAGTTTATAACTTGTTCAGGAAACAAGATTCATAAATAGGAGGCTGTAACTAAACATGAAAAGCAGTATGATGCCTTTTTCTTTTTGGTCACACAGCTTGTGGGATCTCAGGTCCCTGACCAGGAATTGAACCTGGCCCATGACAGTTCAGTTCAGTCGCTCACTTGTGTCTGACTCTTTGCGACCCCATGAACCACAGCATGCCAGGCCTCCCTGTCCATCACCAACTCTTGGAGTCCACCCAAACCCATGTCCATTGAGTTGGTGATGCCTTCCGATGCAAGGGATGTGGGTTCAATCCCTGACTAGGGATTATTATTCAAACACATGTTAAACAAATTTGTTTAAAATTTGGCACAAAGTCTTGATCTCCTCAACTTAACTAACTGAAATGGGAATGATTAAGCTGATCACAATGTATGCCATAATCTTCATGCAGAAGTAGAAGGGTTGTAGCTCAATGGCAAATATCAGGTTCACTTTATAATTACAGAGAAAGAATTCGAGACAGAAAGCCTTTTAATATTATACTTGGTTGAGAATAACCCTATGGAAAATTGCAAATACATCCAGCAAGTTTAATAACGGTTTATATTAAGTTGCTGTGGTGGTGGTTTAGTTGCTAAGTCCTGTCTGACTCTTCCAACCCCATGGACTGTAGCCCCACCAGGCTCCTCTGTCCATGGAATTTCCCAGGCAAGAATACTGGAGTGGGTAGCCATTTCCTTCTTCAGGGAATCTGCCTGACCCAGGGATTAAACCTGCATCTCCTGAATTCCAGGAGGATTCTTTACTGCTGTGCCACCAGGGAAGCCTACATTAAGCTGCTAGGTTCAAGCATTTCAATATGATATTACTGCTATGAAATAAATTTAGAAAAATCAAGAGAAAATACTGTGTAATGTACTAACAACGTTGGAATCAGACCAAAAGAAAGTTTTATTGTTTATAAAATTCTTTAATTTGCCATCAATCTTACCTGGAAATTTTGATACCTAGCAGAGAGAGCATTAACTACAGAGTAAATGAACTCTGTATTTTTCTCTATGTTTCTCCTTTCTTTTTCTGTAGGGTGGATCTAATCAGTAGGTACAGTGCTTAGGGACCATGATGTTTTTTAAAAAGCCCATGAAATTTTATTAAATTTTATCTAAGAAGAAAAACGGAGAAGGCAATGGCACTCCACTCCAGTACTCTTGCTTGGAAAATCCCATGGACGGAGGAACCTGGTAGGCTGCAGTCCATGGGGTCACTAAGAGTCAGACACGACTGAGCAACTTCACTTTCACTTTTCACTTTTCTGCATTGGAGAAGGAAATGGCAACCCACTCCAGTGTTCTTGCCTGGAGAATCCCAGGGACGGGGGAGCCTGGTGGGCTGCTGTCTATGTGGTCGCACAGAGTCGGACACGATTGAAGCGACTTAGCAGCAGCAGCAGCAAGAAGAAAAAAATGTTGAAGCATATAAATTACATAAAAAATAATTTAAAATATTGATATTAGAGTGGGAGGGAGCCACAGAGTCAAAAGTGACTATAGGGTCCACAAAAGTCATAATGTGGCCTGCCTCCTGTACTCAGATCTAGGTCTCTAGTTCTAACCATAAGCCATTTCTTTTCATACTATTCTTCATTCACTTGTGAATTCTGTCAGCCTATTATTTTATTTTAATTAAAGTTAAATATGCCCATAAGTAAGCATCAGCTAGTTCTATAAAGTTTGCAAAGACAAATGTCAGTCTCCAATGGCTTTTCTCCATAGCCTCTTTCTCAGAAGCATCTACTTTGTACTTTTAAGCTACTCTTCTGATATTACCTCCAAACCTCTAAGTAACAAGCTTGTAATGCTCCTTGTTATTTTTTTTTTAAGGTTTAGATTTTATCTATTGACTTCCTATCATGAACATAATGATTTATTTATTGTTATTTTAAAGGTATTTATTTATATATTTGGCTGTACCAGGTCTTAGTTTCGACATGCAGAATCTTTATTTGTGGCATGTGGAATCTAGTTCCCTGACCAGGGATTGAACCCTGGGCCTCTTGCCTTGAAAGTGCAGAGTCTTGGCCACTGGACCACCAGGGAAGTCCCTGGGTAATTTCTGTATTATACTGGGCTTGTCTAGTCACAAGTGATAGAATTCCAACCTAGGTTAACACTGAGAAAAAAGGAGCTACAGAAAGGGCACTCCTCTGTATGTGGAAACCGGGAACTCTCACATCCTCAAGTCTCCTTTTGCACATTTATTCAGCTCCAGATGTGGTACTTTATTTTCTCCTCTATAGGTACAGAACTCAAGCTGGAAGTAGCAGCAGGAGAGGGCTGTGGAGAGATTCTATTTTATGCTGCTCCAGTAAACTAATTCCAAAGAGAAAAAAGATTCCCTTCCAGTGTTATTGTGAAAACTCTTCTGGAAGGACTCAGATGGGCCCAGCCTGGATCTCCCATACCTACTGATTAGATCCACCCTACAGAAAAGAAAGGAGAAACATAGAGAAAAATACAGAGTTCATTTACTCTGTAGTTAATGCTCTGTCTGCTAGGTATCAAAATTTCTAGGTAAGATTGATGGTAAATTAAAGAAATTTACAAAAAATAAAACTTTCTTTTGGTCTGATTCCAACATTGCTAGTACATTACACAGTATATTCTGTTGATTTTTCCTAAATTTATTTCATAAATTTGAAATGATTGGCTGTTCTTGAGTCATAAGCCCACCCCAAGACAAGGTAGAGAAATGATTGACAACTCCACAAAATTTGATTGGTGCAAGGGAGGAACAATTACCTAAAGGAAGAGATAACATTCTTTCCAAAAGAGGAGAAAAGATGTTGGGCAGAGTCAAGACCATAGATGTCCTTAATGATCTCTGTGCTCTCTTAAGGATCAGCTTGGGTGTCATTTCTTGATATCCCCTACCCCCTCAGTTCAGTTCAGCTCAGTTCAGTCCTTCAGTCGTGTCCGACTCTTTGCGACCCCATGGACTGCAGCAGGCCAGCCTTCCCTGTCCTTCACCAACTCTGGGAGCTTACTCAAACTCATGTCCATCAAGTCGGTGATGCCATCCAACCATCTCATCTTCTATCATCCCCTTTTTGTCCTGCCTTCAATTTTTCCCAGCATCAGGGTCTTTTCAAATATCAGTTCTTCACATCAGGTGGCCAAAGTATTGGAGTTTCAGCTTCAGCATCAGTCCTTCCAATGAATATTCAGGACTGATTTCCTTCAGGATTGACTGGTTTGATCTCCTTGCAGTCCAAGGGACTCTCAAGAGTCTTCTCCAACACCACAGTTCAAAAGCATCGATTCTTTGGCGCTTAGCTTTCTTTATAGTCCAACTCTCACATTCATACATGACTACTGGAAAAATCATAGCTTTGACTAGACAGACCTTTGTTGGCAAAGTAATTCTACTGGGTTACATGTCCCTTTCTGGGTTCATGTTACATCTTGGCTGTACTGCATCCATATTAATTTATAATTTATTAAAATTTATAATTTTATAAATTTATTAAAATTATAATTTTATTATATAAAATTTTATTATAATTTTTTATAATAAAATATATTATTATTTTATTAAAATTAAAACTTATGATTGTTTTATAAATTTATTAAAATTATAATTTATAATTTATAATTGTCTATGTGTTAGTCTTTCTTACCAAACAGGAGCTTTCTGAAGACAGCTGTAGCTTATTCCCATTTGCACCCAGCCCCTCAGTAGATAGTGGGGGTTCTGGAAATGTTTAAAAAAAAATGAAAGATTATTACAAAATGGCAGCAAATCTTTTTGAATTGAGAGGAAAGAACAAAATGAAAGCTTAAAAGTATCAAACATTGTGATAAATGGTTTATATCAAGGGATTCATTTGATCTTTCACAACAGCATTTGAGGGAGGTATTATTTCACAGACAGGAGGTTAGAGATCAAGGTCCCACAACCTCATACAAATGATGTGTCAATATAATAATAAGCACTTGCTCAGTGGTAAAGAATCCGCAGTGCAGGAGACAAAGGAGACATGGGTTCAGTCCCTGGGTTGGGAAGATCCCCTGGAGGAGAGCATGGCAACCCACTCCAGGATTCTTGCCAGCAAAATCCCATGGACAGAGGAGCCTGGTGGGCTACAGTCCATGGGGTTACAAAGAGTTGGACCCGACTTAGCATGCACGCACTGCACACAGGTAATGTACATCAGCCTGTTGGCTTTCAGCTACACTATCTTCTGCCCTCCTCCTTCAGGTTAACAATGAACTTATATAACTTAGTGGCGCTCTTCCCACTTCTAGGTAATTTGGACATTTTCTGCCAAGATTGTTTTATTTTACCTAAAGGTACTCCCTAGTAAGTTTTGCATCTTTCACTTCTTTATATCTTAAAAAAATATTTTTTTAAATTTTATATTGGAGTATAGCCAATGAACAGACTTGTGATAGTTTCAGATGAACATCAGAGCCATTCAGCCACACATATACATGTATCTGTTCTCCTCCCATTCAGTCTGTCACGTAACATTGAGCAGAGTTCCCTGTGCTTTACAATAGGTCCTTGTTAGTTACCCATTTTAAATATAGCAGTGTGTACCCATCAATCCCAAACTCCCTAACTATCCCTTTCTCCCATCCTTACCCCCTGGTAATCATAATTTTGTTCTCTAAGTCAGGGAGTCCTTTTCTGTTTCTTGAATCAGTTCATATGTATCGTTTCTTTATAGATTCTGCAGATAAGTGATATCATACAATATTTCTCTTTCTCTGTCTGGCTTACTTCACTCAGTATGACAAACTCTAGGTCCAACCATTTGTTGCTGCAAATGGTTTTATTTAGTTCTTTTTAATGGCTGAGTAACAGTTCATTGAATATATATCCCACATCTTCTTTATCCATTCCTCTGTCGAGGGACATGTAGGTTGCTTCCATGTCTTGGCTATTGTAAACAGTGCTGCAATGAGTATTGGGGTGCATGTATCCTTTTGGACCATGTTTTCCTCTGGATATATGCCCAAGAGTAGGATTGCAGAGTCATACGGTAACTCTAAAACTGAAAATTCAGTTTTAAGAAACTTCCACACTATTCTTCATAATGACTGCACCAATTTACATTTCCAACAACAGTGTAGGAGGGTCCATTTGTTTCTTTATCCATTAAATTAAAGGGTTGAAGGAGAAACTCTGTATAATCTCTGCCAGTGGCAACATTATAAAATCATACAAAGTTAATGAAACTAAGTAAAAGTAACAAGTATGCTAACTCTATAAAGAAAGCTGAGTGCTGAGGAATTGATGCTTTTGAACTGCGGTGTTGGAGAAGACTCTTGAGAGTCCCTTGGACTGCAAGGAGATCAAACCAATCAATCCTAAAGGAAATCAGTCCTGAATATACACTGGAAGGATTGATGCTGAAGCTGAAGCTCCAATACTTTGGCCATTTGATGCGAAGAACTGACTCATTTGAAAACACCCTGATGCTGGGAAAGATTGAAGGCCGGAGGAGAAGGGGACGACAGAGGATGAGGCGGCTGGATGGCATCACCGACTTGATGGACAAGAGTTTGAGTAAGCTCCCGGAGTTGGTGAAGGACAGGGAAGGCTGACCTGCTGCAGTCCATGGAGTCACAAAGATTTGGACACGACTGAGCGACTGAACTGAACTGGTGATAACTCCAGTTTTCTGGTTGTCAGTGGGCAGGCACACAGAGAAGGAGCTGGTGTGGGTTTACACCTTCCATTCTCTGCTCCCCTTCCTTCTGCTTCAGAGCCGCCTTTATTTTCTCCATTTGTATCAGTTGCTCTTTCCTCCCCAACAGCTTAGTCCTTTTATTTTATCCTTAGTTTCCCTGGACCTGGCATTTCAGCACGCATACTCTCCAGGGTCCTCTCCTCTCTGCCCTCACACCATCAGACTTTTCCTTGCAGATCAGCCAGGCAGGCTTTGAACCACAGAGCAGGTTGGATTGCCCAGACGGCTCCTGAGGGGTGAATGACTTCTGGTAATCTCAAGAGTGATCCACAACTGAATGAAACCCTTGAATATGAAGTGTTAAGGCTAATTGTGGGTATTTTGAAATTATGATTGATCCAGTATGGATTTTTTTCCTTGTAGGGCAATTTCTAGACCCATTCAATCATCCAGAATGGCCTATTTGAGGCTAGCCCCTTAGGGAATAGTGGCTCAAAGTGTGATTCCCCAACCATTGTGATCTAACCTCATGGGTTGCTTATTAAAACTGCAGCTTCCTGGGCCTCACCAGACCAGTAAATCAGAATTTCTCACAGCTGGCAGGCAATCTGAATTTAAATATGCTCCTTGGAGATTTTTAAGTTCACTAAATTGTGAGAAACTCTGCCATTGTGCTAATTATCGTCTAAAAATCATTATCCTCTAAAAATCCATTATAATTTTCCCTCTTTATATCACAAAGAATTTTATTTATATGTACCTTTAACTTGTGCAAGTGTTAGATATTAGCTATTAGACTGAAGAATTTAGCAACAATATTCAGCAACTATTTTAATATCTATTATACATAAGCCATAGAGCTATACTCTCTTGACTTGAAAAAGGTAAGGTGAATTCTCCAACCTATGTCCCTCTTTTAAATGCTTCCATGTGGGGGGACTGATTCATAGTCAACACAAAGGAAAAAGTTGAAGGAGCACCTTGCTTTAAAAAAAAATTACTTATTTTAAATTAAAGGATATTTGCTTTATAATACTGTATTGGTTTCTGCCATACATCAGCATGAATCAGCCATAGGTACATACACGTCCCTTCCCTGTTGAACCTCACTCCCACCTCCCACCCCATCGCACCCCTCTAGGTTGTCACAGAGCCCTGGTTTGAGTTCCCTGAGTCACACAGCAAATTCCCACTGGCTGTCTATTTACACGTTAGTGTACGTGTTTCATGCTACTCTCTCCATTCATCCCACCCTCTCCTCTCCTGCCACCCCCATGTCCATAAGTCTGTTCTGTCTGCATCTTCATTGCTGCCCAGCAAGTAGGTTCATCAGTATCCTCTTTCTAGATTCCATATATATATAATGAAATATTACTCAACACCTTGCTTTTTAATACATTGTGTATTTCACGATGCTTCTGTTGTTCACAGAGGATCTGCATTTATATAATTTTGCATAAAAAGTTTAGTTGGAAAGCTTTCTTTTTGGCTCTTATGTTAGTATGCAGTTTCCTATATATGAACCATATCTATGTAGAATCATGTCTCTTGATATTATATATACCTACATATGCATATATCTTTATATAGAAATCTATCCACTATTCATATCATCATATTTTCTCCTATGTCAAGGACTTTATCCCCGAGACGTCAGTTCCGTTTTCTTGAATTTTCATGTTCTCGATGACTGTGGGGCAATTCAGAGTTTGGGTTAATGACAAACATGGGCCACATTCCTATCAATTTTTCTGAATGTTCTACATCTACTTTGGGGTTGAGGGGACAAAACCCCATTACAGGCTTCTGTCCCTGCTGCATGGACTGCAGCTGGAATAATGTTGATTGCAGGTGCACTAACTGCTATCTGCGTCCTGGTGGTCTGTCTCCACTTTCCCCTCAACTCAGTTCTCAAGGTCACACTGGCTGCTCTATGGAGAGATAGTCCTCTGAGGACAAAGTCTCCAACTAACTGTGGTTTCTCTATTTACTGAGCAAACAGGGAGCAGGACCAGAGTGGGACTACTCGGTTATGCCATCAGCAGCAAGTTCTTTGGCCTCCATTGCTTATGTCCTGCAAAGAATATCTGTGTCTGGGTGAGAGGAGAAGGGCTAGAAACAGGCAGGGCACAGGTCCCAGGGAAGACACTGGAAACCCCTGAAGCTGGATGTCAGGGTTGGAGTTGGTCTCATATAGATGGTGCCTATTGTTTCATGTGTCCCCTTCCTTAGGGTGTTTTGGGAAACTTAACTAAACATCCCTCAGAGCTTGAAAACTCAGAAATTCTAGGTTCCCAAATGATTGTTTTTCTTCAAAATTTTGAGTTTAATAAATTTATCTTTGTGTAACATTTTGCAATTTGCAAAGTGCTTTTCAGTTACATAATTTTGAGTAATGAAATACTCAAACATTCCCAAGTGGTTTTATTTTAAAGGAGGAGATTTGAGTTTTCATTAACTCCACCAAGACACAGTGCATGACAAGTAGCTTTAAGAGTTTGTAGAATTATCAGTTAAAAGAAGCCCCAGTTTCCTGTGATATAGCCCGACTCAGAATGCATTTGATCTATCCTTTTCTTATAGCACTTATCACTGATCTTGCATATTCTTTTTCTTTTTTTTACTTGCCTTATCTCACTTAGTAGATTTGAATTCTTTAAAGCAACATCTCTGACAGATTTATCTGTGTATTTTTCACAGCACCAGTGAACCTGGCAGGCCCCAAATTGATGTTTGTAAAATGAATGAGTGAATGAAAGCAGATGATTAATTATACTTATTTCCTATTAATATTCTGGATTTTATTTGGCTTATGTGAAGAAACTCCACATAAAGGAAGGAGTCTAAGCTAGAGATTTTATAAGGAATACTGTCTTTCAGAATGCAACCCCCTCCACCCCACCCACAGACCTTTTACTCTATAACTAATAAAAGACTAGTGAATTCTTTCTGAAAAAACTGTTTAAGGCCCCTAGTGTTTGTCTTTACTAACTCAAAATTTGTTAACTCTCAAATATTAAACCAGCAACAAACCAGAGTTCCTTTTCTCATTGTTTATAGGAACTAGGAATTTAGGTTGCTGGTTTTTTTTTTTCCCCCCCTCCCAAGTGTATTGATCATGTAAGAGAAACACAGGAACACACTGGGAATGAAATATGTAAACAAAAAAGCTTACACAGCACAAAGGCATTTCTTACCAGGTATTATTTTGACCAGCACCTTAGCCTTGAAACAGACTCTGTAACAGATGTTTAAGTGTGTATGTGTAGTGGAAAAATGGAAAAATAAGATCAGCGCAAACACTATTTGTATATATGTATGAACGAATGTAAAACGAAATTGTCAAGTTTTTCTTAATATTAAAAACGACACCAAGAAAATTATATATATATACCCTTGGAACTAGGACCAAAAATTTGAAAACGTCAACACACTGAGACGGGGCGAATGGAGGGGCAAATGAGAATTCATTTCTCAAGGGAGGAAAGCTGGAGACCGGGTTGGCCTGGGGTGGGTGTGACTCACATTTTCGGTTAATCTGAATAAACGGGACCAGGCAGCACCAGGCATCCATGCTAGCTCCGGGCTCTCAGCAAGCACCGTCCGCTCCGGGTGCGCCGCCCCAGGCCAGCCGAGTGCCAGCCGGGCTGCTGCCTGCGGGGAGGGAGCGCGGGGCGGGCGCTGATTGACGGGGCGCGCGGTCAGGTGACCCCGGGCGCCACGTTCCCCGGAGCCCAGCCTGCTGTGGCCGCCTGGGCCGGGCCGGGGCCGAACCCGGAGCCGAGAGGACCTGATCTCCCGGAACAAAGTTGCCGGCCCTGCGGCAGCCGGGACGGGAGAGCCGAGGGGGGAGCCGGACCTGCTCGGCGCCCCTCTACTGGGGAGGACGAACCCGTGTGCCGGTACCGGAGCCGGTTCCCAGGAGGGCGAAGGCGCGCACCCCGCGGTCCTGCGCCCTCCCCGGCCTCCGGCGCTCCTTTCCCCGCTTCAACAAAGGGGCCGGCCGGCGGGCGGGTGAGGGGAGGAGGAGGAGCCGGGGGCGCGAGCCGCCGGCGCACGAAGTTGTGGAGTCGCCTTTCCTCGGAGGAGGGGAGCGGGCGGCCGCAGCGGCCCGCGGGCTTTCTCCCGCCGAGGGGCGAGGAGGAGCCTCCGGCTTCCAAAGCCGATTGGGGAATCGCAGGGAAAGGTGCCCCTCCACCCCTCACCCTCCGCCACCCTCCTTCGGGGTCATTTCTGCAGACGGAAAACTCTCCAGTGTTTGGCAAACTTGGTGCCTGCGCGCCCGTTCCAGGTTTGCAGTGGGACTGTTTTGTTTTTGGCGGAACTACGGGGCAGGAAGATTGCACAAGTTAGGGGCGTTTACAATCGAGTGTCCAAAAAAATTTTTTTTTTTCTTTCGGATCTGGTCTGGCTTTCCATATTTCCTTAAAAAAAAAAACAAACAACAAACAAACAAACAAAAAAAAAACCGCACCACAAAGCCCACGTTTGCACACACACCCGCGATTACTACGCCTGAAACACATCCGAGGAGACCCGGGCCGGCTTGGGACTCGGCGGCGGCGGGCTGGCGAGGCAGCCCGCGGGGCATGGGAGCAGGTAAGTCCATGCATTATTGAGCCTCGGCCGGGTAATGTGACCACAGCCCCGGGACGCGGGACGTAGGCTGCGGGGAGGATGCAGTTTTCAGCGGCTCCGGTGCCCAGGATCAGCGTCCCGAGCTCCTTCTCAAGGCTGAGCCTAAGATGTAACCAACTTTTGCGTGCACTTTCCTTGGAACCTCAGTTCAGCTCCCCGCCCTGGGACAGGGAATGCCAGAAACGTGGGGGAGAGCTCGGGCTCGGAAGTCCTCGGAATCCGTGTAGTATTTCCTAAAGATCCGAACTCTTTCGACTGGTTCTGGGCAGCCTCTTGACTCCCTGAGTTTTTCTCCTGGCTGGGGTGAGAGGGTCGTGCCTCCGTGCGCTCTGGGCCAGTGATCTCCAAGAGGGGACGTGGCTTCCTAGGAGGGCCTGTCACACACACACACACACACACACACACACACACACCCCTCAGCCCCGGGAAGGCGGGGCCCCGGAGGTGTCCGCCAGGACCGGGTGGGGAGACGTTCCCAGCCATCCGCCTGGCAGGAAACGTGCTCGACCTCTGGGCCGTTGCTGCTCCCGAGGGTGGGGTTTTGGTGAGGTGACAAGGAGCGCTCAGTCGGTGAGTAGTCCCGCGCGATTGCGTCTTCTGGGGTCCCGGATCCTTGGCACATCTTGCAGCAATTGGTAAGGTAATTCATGTCCCTGTTTTGCTTGGGGTCCGAGGCACTGGTCGCTCAAGGCCCCTTTAGGAAACCGACAGCACAGATTTTAGGCTGTGCAAGTTTTAGAAGGCATTCCGTTAAAAGTGGATTTTTTTTTTTTTTTTAAAGCCAAGCCCCAGATTACGAAAGGGACTGATTCCAGGGTTGTTTCAAGGGGAGGAGAGAGTGTGCCCGGCTTGCAGGAGCCAGAAGACTCGCACTTTGTTTTCCACTGAACTGGGGATCCCGGGTCTAACCTGGGTCTCCCCCGCTCCCGGGATGCCCCGGGGAGAGTCTCCTCTTTGCCAGCCCCCAGGGTCACCTGGGCCCCGCGAGTTGTAACCCCTTGTGGGGGAGTGAACCGAGTTCTGGGAAGCCCGGATCCCCTGGGTCCGGGCGGGAGCTTGCTGCTCCTGGGAACCCGGCAGTAGCCGCATCTATTCCTTTGTAACTTGCATGGGCCTTGGGAGTCGGGTGGGCGCCTCTGGGCTGGTTGCTAGTGGACCCGGGGGACCCGGGAATCAGGCGACAGCGCAGGAATGCGGAGCTCCTGGGTTCTTCGGCCTCCAGAGCACCGGTGGGGCGAGGGCCATGGTTTACGCGGAGTCATTCCCCGCCCCCTGGACCAGTTTCTGAGACCTGAAGACTGCGCTTTAACTCTCCTTCAGGTGTTTACCTGGAACTGGTTGCCCCCGTAAATGGCAGGAACCACAACAGTATGAACTTCCCTTGAAGCGCTTCCGAGAATGAATGGCAGTTCTTGGCACTGGGCGGTGTCTTACTAAGTTTCATACGGAGCCTCAAACTCTGGCCTCCGGGCTTTCCTTTCCACTATCTCTGGCATTCTTAGGATTAGGTAAAGGAATGAGTACTTTTCGCCCAAGGACCTACAGCATATTTCCATCATACTTGTACATTGTTAAACATGTTTGTATTCTTATGTCTTTTAATTTCCAAATTAAAAAAAAAATTAAAGCATGAGTTTTGCCTGTGAGGCCATCCCCCGTCCTTTTAACCCAGGTTTATTGTGGTGGCTTCTGGTTGCCTATGACAGCGAGAGAAGTTTTTGAAGAAAGAACTGGATTTAGAGTTAAGGGTATTGGTTTCAGTGAGAAAGAACTGGCTAAACTTTGCAGAACTTCATTTTGGGGAAACAGAACCTAGAGCAGAGGTAACAATAAATTATAATTATAAAGCAATATGTCTTTCTTTTATTTGGTTTGTCACCTAGATTGGTGTGGAAGATGGTAGTGTTTCCATAGTATATATGTGGACGTGGAGGGTCACACAGGCGCCTTGTGATGAAGCTATGATCCTGTCTTCCGGCAACCAATAATGACTTGCTGCCAAATGTTACTCAACCTGGAGATCCCTGCCAATTAGTGGCACAAAGTATCAGTCAGTGGCTATGGCACTGTTAAAATGGTCATTTGCAGTTCTCTGAATTTGCCTAGTCTTTCCTTGTACTCTGATCCCACTTACTGCTGAATCTGTGTAGCCTGTAAAGGATTTTGATTATCAAGAGAAAATCTGAGATTATCTTAAGGAGTTGGCAAAGTAAAACTTTATGATGAAGGAATATTAACTTGCAAATGAAACACACTTCTGTGCAAGCAGTTTACTTTTCTCTTTTGTGGAATGGGAAAAATCTTTTGAAGACCTTGGCTAAGACCATTTATGAAAAAGAATTAGAAATATATTTCAAAGGAAATAATTAGTTGCTTTCCAGTAAAAAGAATTTTTTGTTGGGAAAAGCTGATTTTCATAATAAAATTTTATGTGTATTCTTCTGAACAAAACGTTTGGTACTTGAATGTAATAAAATACATTTAAGAATTTAGCAAATCTTTAGCAGGTAATTTACCCCCTGAAAGGAACCTAATTACATAATCATCCATAAAGTGCAATAGTAGTGGACAGTATAAAAAGTGAAAAATGTTTTTATACTCTCAAAATCTCGCAGATTCAGGCTGATGATCCAATCCATATATTTCTCCCTTTTGGAGAGGAAATTGTTCCTAAAGCTTTAGTAGTTCATCAGTTTTCATCTGCCTCAAACACTTTAACATTTAAAACCTTTTTCTAAGGTAACTTTGACCTCTTTATTGTTAGAACATACCCTTTTCCTAACTACTAAGGAAAAGAAATTTTACATTTTATGTATTTATTTTGTTATGAAATATAAAACAATATGGTATGTCCTTGAGTGTTGTATATTGTAAACATAATATGTAAGAACTTCTAAATAGTGAATGAGTGAAGTTGCTCAGTCGTGTCCGACTCTTTGTGACCCCATGGACTGTAGCCTTCCAGGCTCCTCCATCCATGGGATTTTCCAGGCAAGAGTACTGGAGTGGGTTGCCATTTCCTTCTCCAGGAGATCTTCCCAACCCAGGGATCAAACCTGGGTCTCCCGCATTTCGGGCAGACGCTTTACCATCTGAGCCACCAGGGAAGCAAATAGTGAATAGATATGTAAAATGAACTATATTACAAAATAGTAATGCCATATGATGTGTCCTTGAATTAAATAATTGAGTTGTCTAATCCTAGCTAACAATAAACTCTGGTTTTGATATCTATTACAATATGTGAATTAATGTCTATTATTTGTAGATTAATATTGGGATGTCTTGACAGTTATTTTCCCGATTAAATGATTGATTTATTTAGCTGGCATTTGGGGTGCTCGTAAGGGGATGTTAGGATATAGCCAAATTGCTGAACTTGAACTTGAATTTTGATTCTATTTGGGTTGCTTTGGCATTGTGTTCCAGAAAGTTCTAGGGCAGTGCATGTCTAATTGATGACATTTTAAAAGAAAAGTGGTAGTGCAGGGTAGAATCCTCAATTCTGTAAATTCTCAACATGCCTTGACTTATTAATTACTAAAAGATTAAAATTATTTTGAGTCCTGTCTGTTCTCAGGAGAATTCACATGGTGTGTTTTCCAGAATAAAATCTGTGTCAATGGCTATACCATGTAACTCTTCAGATTTATGTATAATCCAGACCGTTCCTGAGATCAAACTTTTTGGTTATTTCCACTTGTATATCTCAGACTCCATCAATCCAAATCACACTCCTTGTTTCTTCCTTCAGACGCTCATACTCCAGTGACTCAATTGCACAAGCCAAAATTGGGCAGTCATTTTGTGCCTCAGTATACTGAAACTCATATCCAGTCAGTTCCCAAATCCCATTGGCCTTCATTTAATATCTAATAGCCCACATGTCCACCCACTTCTATCTACACTTATTTAAGCCACAATCATATGTTGCTTCCCAGCTCGAAATCATCTGCTGTTTTCCCACTGTTCTTTGGAGAAATAACAAAATCCTTTACAGGCTGTCTTCACAGCCCTGTTCCTGGTCCTGTCTGTTACTTCACCTAGTTCAACAAATCCCTCTCCTCTTAGGCTCCAAAAGCACTGGCCTCTGCTCAGATTTTTGAATGTTCTTTGATGTTTCCTGTCACGTTACATGGGAGATTCTTACCATTTTCTCTTCCCATCACTTATCCTTGAAGGCTTGGCTCAAATGTCACATCTTCAAGAAAGCCTTCTTTAATTGCCCAGAGCAGGTCAGATTCCTCTGCAGTATGCTCATATTACTCTATGCTTCTCCTTTGTACTTTTGTAACATATTAGTAGTATAATGAAATACTCCATTATATAATTAATTGCTTGGTGTCTGTGGATTTCAAACTAGTATAGGTTTTGTCTCTTTGATAGTCATATTTCCATTGCCCAGATCAGTGCTTTATACATGAAAGTGAAAGTGTTAGTTGCTCAGTCATGTCCGACTCTTTGCAACCCTGTGGACGTTAGTCCACCAGGCTCCTCTGTCCGTGGGATTCTCCAGGCAAAAATACTGCAGTGGATTGCCATAGGCTCCAAATAAATATTTGTTGAATGAAGGATTACTATATAAAACCATATATAATGTGCATGTGTGTGTGCTCAGACTCTTCAGTAGTGTCCAACTTTTTGTGACTCCATGGATTATAGCCCACCAGGCTCCTCTGTCCATGGGATTTTTCAGGCAAGGATACTGGAGTGGATTGTCATGCCCTCCAGGGGCTCTTCCTGACCTATGGATTGAATCCTAGACCCCTGCATCTCCTGCAATGGCAGGTGGATTCTTTACCACTGAGCCACCAGGAAGCCCATATATAATACATATACATATATTTTAACATCTATAGTCATATATATTATACAGCTATGATATATATTGTGGTTATATATTACATCTATATGCAATATGTTATACATAAATATATGTCAGCATGTATTAATATATTACAACATATTAATATAGTCTTGTATATTTTTAAAAATCCATGTTTCCCCTTTTCTCTTTAGGTATTGATGTTGATGATTATAGAAAATTGAAAGTCTTTAAAAGAGGATCTTGTCAAGCCTTTGGATTGTACTGAAACGCAACTAAGATGGCCAAGTATGGAGAGCATGAGGCCAGAGCTGACGATGGGCAGAATGAGTTCAGCGACATCATTAAGTCCAGATCTGGTAAGTAACGGAACCTTCAGAAAATGGCTGATTTTTTGTTCATAAGCTACTTAGAAGACATGAGATTTTGTTTGTTTTGTACTGTTCTTATGGGACAAACTTCTTTTGAGAAACAAAAATCTGACAAATGACTATTACACTGTAAATGGTAATACAATATCTCTGTGTGTGCTGTGCTTAGTCGCTCAGTTGTGTCCAACTCTTTGCAACCCCATGGACTATAGCCTGCCAGGCTCCTCTGTCCACGGGGTTTCTCTAGGCAGGAATGCTGGAGTGGGTTGCCATGCCCTCCTTGATATCTCTGTGTATTCTGTCTAAATTTCTCAATCCATCTTGGTTTCCTGGTATGTTGATTGGCATTGCTTGGTGAAACTGCTACCTGTTAGCTGATTGCTGTTCATTTATAAGAAACCTCTTGAACATAAAAGCGCAGCTTAAGAAATGATGCTTTGGGTAGGAAATGCTGTGGTTTCAGATGGGGTGGGTAGTCTTCTTGAGCTTTGCTTTCATACCCCCTCTCCCCCATCCCATTTTTAACCAGTGCTAGGCCAACAGGTGCTCTACCTCTGCTTCCCTTTTTGAAGCATCTTATAAACCTTCTCAAGGTACAGTTTTACTTAGGTTATCTAGGAAACTAGATTAAGACAGATGAATGGTTTTCATTGAAGATTTAAATTGATTATGTAAGGATATCACTCCTTCCCTCAATCTTTTTATTTATTTATTTTCCCCCCGATCTTTTTATATAATCAAGTACTTTACCACTCTGGCTGTATAACTGAATCAACTGGGGAGGGTTTTTTTTTTTTTTTTTTAAATACAGATAAATTGGCTTCTCTCTAGACCTACTGAGTAAAAATTTCAGTGTTTTTAAAAAGCAACAAATATGATTCTGAGATAGACTCTATGGGGAGATATTTTTGAGCAGCCAGGACCTGAGTTTTGAAAATTACACAGAACTCCACCCTGGGTGTGAACACTATACTTAAGTAACTTTGAGAGTTACTTTGGCCTATAAACTTAATACCCAGTGTCACTTTAAAACCAAAAAAGGAACCTCATGTCTGTTTTTGCTATGTGAACCATCTTTATATTATGTTAGAAGGTTGCTTTTTATTGTATGAATCTGCAGAAATATGCACTGAAAATAGGCTCTAAATTAATAGAGATGAGGGTTTTGCTGGTGGCTCAGATGGTAAAGAATCTGCCTGCAATGTGGGAGACTCGGCTTTGATCTCTGGGTCAGGAAGACCCCCCAGAGAAGGGAATGGCAACCACTCCAGTGTTCTAGCCTAGAGAATTCCATGGACAGAGGAGCCTGGTGAGCTACAGTTCATGGGGTCACAGAGAGTTGGACATGACTGATCTACTGCCACACACGTTTCAGGTATATTTCCCTTCATGGCCCTGGTGTTGGTGGATTGGTAAAGACTGGTTATTACAGTCTTGGTTCTAAATGTGTAGCCACTGCTGTGTAGTTTGAAGGATCTTTTGGGGGGTACAGCTTAACGTCCTATTTTAAAGTATGTTCCAAGAAAGTTTAATGCCCCCTAAACTTTATCTTGATTTAAATGCTTTAGTTGTATAAAGTACTGTGTTGATGTAAGGGATTACTAATATCTTCTAAACAGTACAGAATGTATGTCCAGAAAAATATAGATGTAACAAGGAGGAAGATGACAGTGAGACAATTTAATGTACCCATGCTTGTCATGTTCTATAAATTGTGAGGAGTTATGTTCTTAAATAGTTTCTGAGTCAACCTCCATTACGGTAAGACCTTTGATATTTATTTATAACTGTGTATTTTAACCATGTCCATAAAAAAGTAATTATATAAGTTTAAAAATACTCGTTATATATGATGAGTACACATAACTTTTAAACTACTCTTTAAATTAAAAATGATCATTTCAAAAGACTGACTATTCTCATATACTACTGGGGACAGTCAGGTAGAACTTACTATGTTTTTAATGTATGCATTCCAATTGGCTCAGTACCTCTATTTTTGGAGTTTTGTTCCTAGGGAAGACACAGAAATATACAAGCAAAAAGTTGATCATAGCATTTTTATTATAGAAAAAAATTAGAAATACCATAAAAATCCAATACTGAAGATTGATTAAATCATAATTTCCCAAAGCATTTGAAACAAGTGTAAATTCTAATATATAAGTCAAAAAAGGATGTCATAGGCAAATAACTTTAGGAAACAATGGTTAGCCTATGCTGTTCCTTTAGTGTAGGGGACTTGACTAAATCATATAGAATCTCAGTGGAGCTAATTAAGGTGTATTCATAAAATAAAGGTTATACATTCACAAAAATGTTATGAATATGTATATATGAACATAGAAACATATTGTTGATGTTGTTATATAAAAATTATGTGCAATATAAAGTCATTTATGTGAAAAAAATTTTTTCCCAATAAAGTTCAATAGAATGTACACAAAAATGTGGTCATCTTGGAATTTGGGGTTTATTATTTTCTCTTTTTTTACTCACAGGCACTTTAAATGCTTTTCAATGAGCCTGTATTACTTCTTAAAGTATTTCTAAAGTATTCTTAAAAATATCAAATTGCTTCAAGTGTTTTAATGCCAAGGTGATGACTGTTACTTTCTTTTTTATTTTTGATGGCTCCTACTTCAAAAAGCATTGAAAACTTAGCTGTTGCATAGCTGAGATCTGAATCACATTCTTTCGGCTGGATTATGTTGCAAAGGCAGTAGATAAATTTGGATTTGAATGGGCCTGTTAATTTCAATCTTGCTTTCTGAAAGTCAAAGGAATCATATACATATAATGCATATTCTCCTATAGGAGAATTTTGATTCAGATCTATTTCTGTGTTTCTACTTTTTGAGGATCTAGCTATGGTGGAGGGGATAGAGATTGGGGTAGGGAAGACCTGATGCTGAGATTATATTGATAAACTTTTGTCTTGGTTCATGAAGATTTATCTCGTTCCTCCTCAAATCCCTAAGTTTGAACAGTCTAAAAACCTCGCTTCATAAAAGTATTGGTGCATTTTATGTTAAGGTATTAGGATTGTTTATATTGCCCTCATTCAGTATTAATTTGCTTTATGCAGTGTATGAGGTTTAATAATTTTTAAAGTAATTTCTACCAACTAAACAGAAATCTGAACTATCAAGAGTAGGTGATGAAATATTTCATGAATATAAAAATCATGTATTTCTTAATGATTGTAATTCATTTGTCTTGGATTTGAGTGAGTTTTAGAAAAGAACTTGAAAGAATATGACCTTTAATGATTCAGGGTTTGGGGTTGGGTAAAAGTAAATCTTTCCCTAACTTAAAGACATGCAAGTCAAATTTGTCTGTCATTAATCAGTACACCTTTGATAGCCGGAATTAGTGAGCTTCAGAAAGTTTTACAGTTTATTAAGTATTTTGAGAGTAGATCAAGAGTAAGATTTTTTTTTTTAAGTGAAATATATTATCAATGGAGTCTGTGGTGTGTAAACTTATGCTTGGAACATTTTAAACATGAAATAATAAAATGGTTTGAGATATGTGTAAAATCAAAGAACAGCCTCAGTGCTATTTTATTCTATCAATACTGATGCTTTAATGCCAGTAACATAGAATAAGTCAACCTTTTCTGTTCTTCTCAGTGCTGTTCTGGTAAGTTTTAGCTCAAAGCCCCGTAAAGAGGGTAGACTTCAGGGCTAAATACTGCCAACTAGCTCCTTGTGGGGATTTTGACTAGTAGGGATTAGAATCATAGATTCTCACATGGGAAGGGGCCATTTGTTGAATGAATTAGTCACTAAAACTCCACATTGTTGCATGATTCAACGCATTCTTTAACAGCCTTTGGACAGGAAGCCTGAGTGTAACATTTTTATCCTTGCTTCCTTCACTTTTTGTCTTCTTGTGTAATCCTGACCTAATTGTTGATGGAACCTGAGAGGTCCTGTTGTCTGGCCATGCCCCCGAGTACCCAACCTCTTCTTGCACACCTCTAGTGATGGGATCTCACTGATTATGATAATTGTAGCAACTGACATTGATTGAATACATGCAGTGGATGTGGTGCTCAGAGTTTCATCCTCACAATGACTATTTTACAGATGATGGACACGAGCCACACAGAAGTAATTTGCCAAACTGACCTTCTATTTCTGCAGCGGCCCAACCATGCCTGCCTGAGGGCCTTTGCACATCCCTCTTTCCCTGTCTTTGCCTGATGGGCTCCTCTTATTAGGTAGATCTAGGCTTTAGTATCACCTCTGAGAAAACTTGCCTTCTGACTGTAGGAAGTAACTCTCCCAGTCATCTTTTTGTTGTTGTTGTTACTATTTATTTACTACTTTCCTGCCCGTCCAGTGGTTAAGAATCTGCCTTGCAGTGCAGGAATGTGGGTTTGATCCCTGGTTTAGGATCTGAGGGTTTTCCCTGATGGCTAAACCTGGTAAAGAATCCACCTGCTAATGCAGGAGATGCAGATTCGATCCCTGGGTCGGGAGGATCCCCAGTGAAGAAAATGGCACCTGGCTCCAGTAGTCTTGCCTGGGAAATCCCACGGACAGAGGAGCCTAGCGGGCTACAGTCCGCGGGTCGCAAAAGAGTCAGACATGACTTAGTGACTAAACAACAACACTGGAAACTGAGATCCCACATGCTGTGGAGCAGCTAAGCTCGACCGCCATAGCTAGAGTCTGTGCAATGAAAAATCCCACGTGAGACAACGAAGACCTGGCACAGTCAAATAAATATTTAATTATTTGGCTGTGCCAGGCCTTAGTTGTGGCAACAGGGATCTTCAGTCTTTGTTGGAGCATGCAGAATCTTTTCGTTGTGACATGTGGGATCTAGTTCTCCGACTAGGGATCGAACTGGGCCCCCTGTATTGGGAGTGCAGAGTCTTAGCCAGAAGACCATGAGGAAGGTCACTCCCAGTCACTTTTGACTGTATCTGTATATTTAAGTTCCCCCTATGCTCAGTCACTTTCTGGTAGTTTTCTTGTTTCTCTTTGTGTGTGTGTGTGTGTGTGTGTGTGTGTGTGTGTGTGTGTGTTTGTTACCTTCCTTGGTAGCTGAGATAGTAAAGAATCTGCCTGGAATGCAGGAGACCCAGGTTTGATCCCTTGGTGGGAAAGATCCCCTGGAGAAGAGAATGGCTACCCACTCCAGTATCATTGCCTGGAGAATTCCAAGGACAGAGAAGCCTTGCAGTCTATGACGTCGTCAAGAGTCAGACACAACTGAGCAACTAACACCTGAACTTTTCTTTCAATGTCCTACTCAACTTAACTCCACAAGAGCAGGGACCCATGCATCCCTGGGGCTCAGCCCAGTGTCTAGCTCATAGCAGGTAAGCAATGCATGTCTAGTCAATGAAAAAGGCTACAGAGCTAGAAATGTCAGAGCTGGGGTGAGAACTCAGGTGCTCTGACTCCAGAAACTCTGCATTCGAGCTCTGTATGGAGCACCCAGTCTCCTAATTTACCAGGTAGTTTATTTTGTTGCTGCCAGATGGTCCTTTGTTTTTTTTGGTGCCTAAATTAATTCCTTAGAAATTTTGCAGAGTGTTAATTGTTTCGCTACATCCCTCTGCCTCTGCCTTTGTGGTTACGAAATTGGGGCCTTTGGCTGTGAGATAGAGCTGCTCCAGGCCGCTGGCGGGCATCCTGTCCTGCCATGGGAAGGCTGATTGCAGGAGATATAACCTGCCGCTCTCAGCCCTGATTATTGGCCCTGGTCTCTATCATTCTCTTCTAGACGTTGGCAAAGGAAAATAGCAGAGGACTGGCAGTCCTCTGGGTGGAAGGTAGAAGAACTAATAATCTGTTTCTGACGTGAATTCCCTTTTCTCTTTTTCTTTGCTTGCTGCTCAAGGCTTTTAACTGGCTGGTGAAAAAAAAGGTAGTGGATTTCAGATGGACTGCGGTCTGGCACAGTTTGAGGCCTGGTCTGATGCCTGGATGGGTATCTATGGCATTGAAAGGGTTGGTTGGGGAGGAGTGGACTGGGAGGGGAGAAAAGGGAGGCCAGTGAAATAAAAATAAAATGAATTCTTTACCATGGAATATTATACCTGGTTACATTTATAACAGGCCTAACAATGATACTGTGTTTACATGATACTATGTTTAAACTTTCTTAAGAAGATGTGGTTTTATGAACCTGGGAGGAAGGTTACCTTATTTGTTTATCTTTTAGAGGCCTTTCTTTAGGAAAAACAGTGGTTATGTTGTATTTCCCATGGGTCTTCTTTCTCTTTTGTTTAAAGAAATATCTGTGTGGGGATTTTCCTGAAGAGTTTAAGGGATTGTGAAATATAGGTTTTTTTTCTCTCCCCCAACCCTGCCCCCCTCCCCCCAACCAAAGCATTACTTGGCTGGAATGCCTGTGCTTTGAAGGGAGTCTTTGAGCGTGTTTGGTTTTTTTCCATGAGCCCTGGGGATTTGTGGTGAGGGACGGTGACCCTGGTGGAAATTCAACTCTTAACAGAGGACAGTAGCTATTCTTGTCATGCACATAAAATATTCTGTGTTGGTACCTCATTTAGGCTGAAATAATGCCATCATAAAAAAGATTTCTGCATTCATGTAATTCTCATGACCTGTTACTAAGGTTGGGAAAGCTGTGTAGGTGATCTGTTCTCCACAGGAAAACAAATTTTGGAGAATGTTCTAAGCAGTAGAAGTCTTTAGTATATACACAGAATGGAAAACTCAGTTTTACTGAACCTTATTTGAGCCCAGATTTGAAGTAGATGTCGATAGGATGATTTTCAGGAAACAAGGGAACATGCAAGATCATTGAAGTGGTTGAAAATATTAGTTAAAATTCTATTGCAAAAGATTACTTAGGTGGTTTCACATGTATTGGTTAGATTTTTTCCCCCCTCTCTCTTTAAGCTGTGTGTGTGTGTGTGTGTAGGCATAGATATTTACTGTTCTACTCTTTTTATTTTTTGCTGTGCCCTAATTGCTTAATAATAAATACAGTCAGTTTAGTATTTGAGAGGTGAATCGGTGTGAAATTTTAATATATATTTACTGTCAAAATGCTGGTTGTGGACTGAGAAATCTAAGCTAGACCTGGTCCTTTCACTTTTCCTTGCTCTACCCCTGGATTTGCATAGGTCAAGTGTGGGAGGCAAGTAGTCCCAGGTTCCAAAAATTGGCTCTCTGGCCTTGACATCCAAGCCTTTTCACAACCAAACACCTGAGATTTATTTATATTCTGTGAACCTTCTCTGTCAAAAGCTTGTTCTCCTAGCCTAGCCAATAATAGGAATCATTTGTGTGTGTGCACTCTTGGCAGTTAAGATTAAAGTTTGCATTGGCACAACGTTATACCGATTTTAAGATCTGTTCACTTAAAAAAGCAAAAAAAAAAAAAAATCAGTTTTGTTTGTCACAGTCATTAAAATCAAGGTGTAAAGCAGGAGAATAACATTTTGTAGGTGAATATTTTCAAATGAATTTTTTTTGGTGGGTGGGTGGCAGGCTAATTATTATGATTTCTGTCCAGTTCATCAATCTCAGTATTGAATTATGTAACATTCTTTTTCCTGAAGATCAGAACAAAGCACATTGACAAGCACATTGATAATGACATTTCTGATAGAGCAGAGAAATCCAGTAAAAAAAAAAATGACTTTCTGTCTCTAAACTGGCAGAACTTAGAAAAATCCCATGATTAAAAAGATATTATCTGGTGAGATCATCTTTTTTAATTCCATTGTTCGAATGTTTGCACATTTGTCTCATGCCATGTTCTGATTAAGATTTTGGTGTAGGATATTTCTGTGAAAAAGGCTTTAATACGAATTGATTAGTTTTCTTATTCTTTATGGGTGAGTCTTGTGATTTTCATTAGTTCAGTAATTACATAGATGTCGACATATGCTTTTATTTTGAAAGTCGGGTTTTAGGCTCAGCCTCTTAGAGTTCCTAACTCTGGCTACATGTCAGAACTACCCTTTGGGATTCCGACTCAGTCACGTGGGGTGGGGTCCCGGCGTCTGGAGTTTTAACAAGCTCTGCAGTTACTCTGTTTAGTGCCATTGATTTATGGACAAAGGAAGCAGGTTTAAGACTCTTGGAACCAAAGTGAAAGTGGTCTGTGCATTTCAGAGGAGAAAGGAGAGCTACAGTCCAATGTTGAAGATTATTTCTACTAACAACCTCTTCTTTTTAAATAATTTTAAGAGGTAGTGGATTTTGTGGTTTTGGACTTTTTTTCTTTTGCCTTGTATTTTTGTGCTAAGCAAAGGTAAAATTGTGTAAAGAGAGCAGGAGCGTGATGAAACTTTGGTGCATTTCTTAAAGTGGACTGTTGAACTGGAAGATCCTACCAAAATATTCAGCCTTGAAATATTTCTTCTTGGAGCACCTTGGTCTTCAGTTTGGTGCATTTAACCTCTTCCTGCTGCAAGGTTAGAGTAGAAACCTGAATTCTTTCATGGGATATTCTGAACTTATCGTAAAAACTTATTGTCTGTTTTTTCTAAGAAACATTTCCAAGACAGATATGGTTTGACTCATGGTGAGGAAAAATCCCACATCCATCCTTTATGTTGATTTTCTTTCTTTTTACTTAAGTTATAACTTATTCATACAGTGGAATTATTTGCAATGAAAAATCACAGGTTCTTTCTGTATTGATATGGGATGGTCTCTAAGATGCAAGAACATAGTAACTTGATGCTAGTTTTCTTACCTTCTTTAAGGTTAATAAGGTATTACAATTGTATTTGCCTCCTTGTTTTTGTAATTGTATTTATTTTCTTAATAATCTTTATTTTTTTATCGAGGCATGTTTGATGTACAGTAATACAATCTGTTATGGGAGTACAATATAGTAATTCACAATTTTTAAAGGTTATACTCCATTTATAGTTATTATAAATTATTAACTCTATTCTGCATGTTGTGAAATACATTCTTGTAGCTTAATTTATGCTTAATAGTTTGCACCTGTTACTCCCCTCCCCTTATGTTGCCCCTCCCCCACTGGTAACCACTAGTATGTTCTTTATGTCCATGAGTCTGCTACTTTTTTGTCATATTCACGAGTTTGTTGTATTTTTTAGATTCCACATGTGATAACATGTAGTATTTGTCTTTCTCTGTCTCATTTATTTCCCTTGGACCATAATGCCCTCCAAGTCCAATATTAGAGTTATAAGAATTTAAGTACATTTGAGGTTAACTTGTCAGATAATTGAATTGTCTTAAAAGATAATCAAATACGTCAACTGCAGTTTTTAAGCTGCTGAAAGGAGTTTAAGTTTGTAAAGGAAACCAAGGATCAACCCCCCTGTATTAGTTTCTATGGCTTCTGTAACAAAATGACCACAAGTTTTATGGTTTAAAACAATAGAAGTCTATAGTTTCCCAGTTCTGGAGGCTAGAAGCCCAAGATAGAGGTGTCAGCAGGGCCTTGTTCCTTCCGAAGTTTCTAGGAAAGAATTCCCCTTGCCGCTTTCAGCATCTGGTGGCTCCTGGCTTTCGCTGGCTTGTGGCAGCATCCCTCCAGCTTCTGCCTCTTTTTCTAAAAATTGGAGTATAGTTGCTTTACACTGCTGTGTCGGTTTCTGCTGTACAGCAAAGAGAACCATCCATATGTATACATACGTCGGGCTTCCCAGGTGGCTCAGTGGCAAAGAATCCTCCCGCTAATGCAGGAGACACAGGTTTGATCCCTGGGTTGGGAAGATTCCCTGGAGAAGGAAATGGCAGCCCACTCCAGTACTCTTGTCCTGGGAAATCCCATGGACAGAGGAGTCTAGTGGGCTACAGTCCATAGTGTTGCAAAGTCAGACATGACTGAGTGACTGAGCCTGCATGCACACATATATCCCCTCTTTCTTGGATTTCCTTCCAGTTTAGGTAACCACAGAGCACCAAGGAGAGTCCCCTGTGCTATACAGCGCTAACCCTATATACAGGTCTAGTCACTAAGTCATGTCCGACTCTTGCTACCTCATAGACTGTAGCCTGCCAGGTTTGTCTGCCCATGAAATTTTTCCAGGCAAGAATACTGGAGTCGATTGTCATTTCCTTCTCCAGGGGATCTTCCCAACCCAGGGATTGAACCCTGGTCTCCTGCATTGCAGGCAGATTCTTTACCAACTGAGATACTGGTGAAATGGATTCCTATTTGGTCTGCCTCTTTCTTTCATCTCTCTTTATTTTTTGTGAATGGGGCCATGTTCAGATTTTACTCAGGGAATTCTAAAGTTTGCAAGAAACGTGACCCCTTATCAAAATACTGTCTTTTGAAATGTGAGTCTGACTTAGAGCTGGGAGAGTGACTGAGTCTTATTTGGTGTTGAAGGCCCTGGGCCATATCCGGAAGCCACCTCCTGGGATGCTCTGTGATAAAACTCCAGGTATACTCTATTTGATGCTTCCCTGATAGCTCAGTTGGTAAAGAATCCACCTGCAAAGCAGGAGACCTCGGTTCAATTCCTGAGTTGGGAAGATCCCCTGGAGAAGGAATAGGCTACCCACTCCAGTATTCTTGGACTTCCCTTGTGGCTTAGCTGGTAAAGAATTGCCTGCAATGTGGGAGACCTGGGTTTGATCCCTGGGTTGGGAAAATGGCCTGGAAAAGGGAAAGGCTACCCACTCCAGTACTCTTGCCTAGCAAATCCCATGGACGGAGGAGCCTGGTGGGCTGCAGTCCATGGGATCGCTAGGAGTCAGACACGACTGAGCGACTTCACTTTCACTTTTCACTTTCATGGCATTGGAGAAGGCAATGGCGACCCACTCCAGTGTTCTTGCCTGGAGAATCCCAGGGACGGGGGAGCCTGGTGGGCTGCCGTCTCTGGGGTCTCACAGAGTCAGACACGGCTGAAGGGACTTAGGATACAGTCCATGGGGTCGCAAAGAGTCAGACACAACTGAGCAACTTTCACTTTGTACTCTATTTCTTTGTTATCCTTATAGTCTCTTTGTAAGGTGTTTAGAAAATGTTATACTGCGGAATGTAAAGCTATTTATTTTTGTGCTTCTACTTATAGTATCTGTGGTCAGTTCTATAACATCAGTTCAGCTCAGTTCAGTTCAGTTGCTCAGTTGTGTCCAACTCTTTGTGACCCCATGAATCGCAGCACGTCAGGCCTCCCTGTCCATCAACAACTCCCAGAGTTTACTCAAACTCATGTCCATCGAGTCGGTGATGCCATCCAGCCATCTCATCCTCTGTCGTCCCCTTGTCCTCCTGCCCCCAATCCCTGCCAGCATCAGGGTCTTTTCCAGTGAGTCAACTCTTCCCATAAGGTGGCCAAAGTACTGGAGTTTCAGTTTTAGCATCATTCCTTCCGAAGAACACCCAGGACTGATCTCTAGAATGGACTGGTTGGATCTCCTTGCAGTCCAAGGGACTCTCAAGAGTCTTCTCCAACACCACAGTTCAAAAGCATCAATTCTTCGGTGCTCAGCCTTCTTCATAGTCCAACTCTCACATCCATACATGACCACTGGAAAAACCACAGCCTTGACTAGACGGACCTTTGTTGACAGAGTAATGTCTCTGCTTTTTAATATGCCATCTAGGTTGGTCATAACTTTCCTTCCAAGGAGTAAGCCTCTTTTAGTTTCATGGCTGCAATCACCATCTGCAGTGATTTTGGAGCCCCCCAAAATAAAGTCTGCCACTGTTCCCACTGTTTCCCCATCTATTTGCCTTGAAGTGATGGTACTGGATGCCATGATCTTTGTTTTCTGAATGTTGAGCTTTAAGCCAACTTTTTCACTCTCCTCTTTCACTTTCATCAAGGAGAGACTCTTAATCATATATTAAATACCATTATAATACTGTGTCTCAAGAAAAAAAATCAGAGTGACTTGAATTATTCTAACTTACATGTGCTTTTTCAAGAGATGTAGCGTGTTAGAAGATCGAAGGGTGTTGGTATTTGGAGAATGCACACATATGCTTGCTGTCTGTCTGGGGCTGGCCTTTTGGAGCATTTGGTGTAGCACAGATCTTACTCTGGGGACCTGGCATCAAGGCAGATTGCTCAGAGAGGGGAACTCATTTGCATGCATGTTTCAGTGAAACATTTAGGGACGTCTGATGCTGACCTATCTTTTTATGTCTCCCTCCCTCCAAAATATACCCTGTGAGGGAGATGCACGGTGCTTGTGAGGACGGCCCGTGGTCCTTTTCCTGTCTTTGGGACGTGGCTTGCTTTGTTTTCTCCGCTTGATTGTTCTTCCCTCCCCACCCCTTGGTTTTGAAACCTCCATCTTTCAAACATCAGCATAAATGCCACAAAGCATTCTATTCTTTGATCGATCACAGAGCCACAATCAATCTTCTTCCCTCTTGTTCACTCTTTATTTCTATTTTTGGCTCCTCTTGCTTGTGTATGGGCACGTGCTTTCCTAACTTGACCTTCTGATGCAGCCTTTAGCTTAGTCTCCACACACAGTAAGTGCTCAATAAGGGCTTGCCATGCTCTTTAATGGTTTAAAATAATCAGACTTGCTGATATACATACCTTATTCACTCAGCAAATGCTTGTCATTCATTCAGTGTAGCTAGATGAAGGGCCCAGAGGTGAGCAAGACATTGGTCTCTGCTTCATTCAGGTATTCTCAGGCTGGTTGGGAAGAGAAGAGTAAGGAGACAGCCCTGCACAAACCCTGTGTAGTGTACCCAAAGCTGGGGAGTCGGGGGAGGAGAAAGGACAGGTCTTACTTCATTGGGAAAGAGAGAGCTAGAGGAAGGGAGTTGAGGTGTGCCTTGAGGGATGCATAGGAGGTAGTTGTGTGGCTGTGAGGGGAGGGCATTCCAAGGTGATGGGAAAGAACAGTGCGTTTTGAGCCTGCAGCTGGTAGGTGAGTGTGGCTGGGGTGTTGTAGATGAGGAGAGAAGTTGGGACCAGATTTTGAAAGCTCTTTGAAAGCAGGCTAAGAGGTTTGATCTTTTCCCTGTTGGGAACTACTATAGGATTTTAAGTGGGTTAATGATGGAGTAAGTATTGTTTTTCAAAAAGATAACTTGGTGGACAGTATGAATGATAAATTTCAAAGGGAGCAGAGTTGACAGGAGGAAGGGAGCAGATAAGTTGTGAAAATAACTAAGGCTAGAGATCATGGGAGCTTGGACCAGAGTGGTACGAGAGTAGAGGAGAAGGGGAGAGGATTTGAGAGATGGTTTGCAGTTAGTAACCACATGTATAAAGCTATAATGTAAACTTCACTTCAAGGGATTTGTTTTATATTCTTCAATCTGATAGATAGCTTTTCACATTATAATTCATATATATTTTTTTCAATCAGATGTATAGTTTTAAAAATTATGTTATAAATCACGTAACAACCCTTTTAGTATTTGCTCTTCCTCCAGAATTTATATGCTTAACTTGATTAATTTCTACATTTTAAAGGTAGCTTTTACACCTTAATTACATTAACAATTGCTGTTTTTCTAAAGTAGCGCTCTTGGTTGGCTTGTTCAGGTGACTTTGAATTGAAATGTTTTAATAGCATTTGTAATTTTTTTCTATATGTATATTCTGAAAGAAATGCCATGCTTTAGGAAAAAAGTAGGTTGATTAAAATAAGAGAAAAGATAATATAAAACCTCTTTTAAAAGGAGGCAAAGAAAGGTAATATTAATTTTATCTTGAAGGGAATAGTCTTGGACAGCTGAAAGAAAATTTATGTGTGAAAAGAGCCTGGAAAACTATTTCAGAGGGAACTTAACTGAAGAATAGGGTGTTTCATGTGCGGATAGTGTCATCCTATATTACTGATTTCACTTTCAACAGATAGGATAGAGTAAATGGAAATTAAAAACAAATCAAGAACAGATGTTGAGAAATATCTCTCATTTAGGAAATAATTAAGTGGTGGAAAGGTCATTGGAGTTCAGTCAATAAAGCAGGGATGCTCAAAAATCATAATTATTCAGATAACAGATGCTTTTCCTAATGTGATGCTCTGTTGTAGAGCTTTGAGGAATAGAAGAAAGAAGAAGTTACTCTTGTCATATTATTTTCTCTCTTGAGTTCTGTCTTTCAAATCCTGATATTCAGTGGGCTAACTTTAAATTCTAATATAGAAGCTGATATTTCAGAATGGTCATTCCCTTGACTTTCAAGGAAAAACAGAAGAGCTAGCTTGAAAATTCTGTGTTGTTGGGTTGTACATTGTGGTTTCTAAGGTTTTGACTTGGCCAGTTTAATTGTCTCTTGAGGTTGTGAATCTGGCTTCAAGATTCAGCTCTATTTTCTATTATGGAGATTGTTAGGGAAGGACTTATTTGTCTGTCTGTACCTACCTAGCTACCTATCTGTCTATTCAGCCATCCATCCTACCTGTAAAAGACATTTTGACCAGCATGTTGTCGCCTACTGTATGTCAAGCACTTGGATTGGCACAGGGTGACTAAGACGGAGTTCCAGAGGTCAGTTAATCTTTTGCCTGGAGAGGGCGGTTGCACAGGCTTTTAAGTAAACAGATTGAATAGGCAGTTAGATTTTAAAAAAGTGAAACAGCATAGATTGCTGTGTGAGCTCCCTGGAAGGGTAGCTGATGTCTAAGGGTCTCAGGAAAGGTTTCTTTCCTGAGGAGAGGTATTTAAATTAAGATCAGAAGAGTGAATACAAGTGAGACAAAAAGTGGGCAGAGGGAGATGAGGAGGGCTATTGAGATAAAGGGAATCAGTGACGTGCCAGAGGTTTGGAGGTTAAAACCGCAGATCACTCAGTGTGGCTGAAGTGGGGTTGAGAAGTTAAGCTGAGACCAATTGTTGAAGTCTTATATGCCATGGTTGGGAGTTTGGGTTGTATCCTGAGTAACTCTGAAAGGATTAGAAATTTTTTTTGTTTTGTTTTGTACTGGGCTATAGCGATTAACAAGTAATCTTGTGATAGTTTCAGGTGAACAGAGAAGGGACTCAATACACATACAGGTATCCATTCTTCCCCAAAGTCCCCTCCCATCCAGGCTGTCACATAACATTGAGCTGTTTACAATAGCAAAAGACATGGATGCAACCTAAACGTCCATCGACAGGGGGATGGATAAAGAGGGTGTGGTACCTATACACAGTGGAATATTCAGTGCAATTCAGTCGCTTAGTCGTGCTCGACTCTTTGTGACCCCATTGACTGCAGCACGCCAGGCTTCCCTGTCCATCACCAACTCCCGGAGGTTGCTCAAACTCATGTCCATCGAATCGGTGATGCCATCCAACCATCTCATCCTCTGTTGTTCCCTTCACCTCCCTCATTCAATACTACTCAGTTATTAAAAAGAATGAAATAATGCCATTTGCGGTAACATGGATGGACCTAGAGAGTATCATACTTAGGGAAGCAAGTCAGACAGAGAAGGAGAAATGGTGTGTGACTATTCGTGGAATTTATTCGTGGAATCTAAGAAGAAATGATACAAGTGAACTTACTGAGCAGAAACAGACTCAACGACTTCCAGTGCAAACTTATGGTTCCTGGGGGGTGGGGATAGGGGAAAGGGATAGTTAGGGAGTTTGGGATGGACATGTACACACTACTTTATTTAAAATGGGTAACTGACCTACTGTATAGCACATGGAACTCTGAAAGGATTTTTTTAAAATTGAAATTTTAACACTATTTTAAAAAATAATGAAGCAGTTCATACCAAAAAAATGTAGAAATGATATACCAGATATGAGAACAGTTCCTGAAAGAAATGAGGGAAGAAGGTTTGGGTGTAGGAAAAATCTGAACTTCAGTTCAGTTACAGCAAGGGCACCATCTGACTCGTTAGAGAGCCCTGAAGCTGGGGTGGCTCCTCAGAGGTTTCCCCAAGTGAGACCACGGTGTTGAGCTTTGGGGCCCATGTCTCGGCCTGTGCACTGGCTTTAGGCTGACCCTGGGAAGGAGGAGAGGTGCAAGTCTGGCCAAGTCAACTGCATTGGGCCAACTGCCATTGCTGGAGCTATGCAGAACTGTGACTTAGTGCCAGCACTTTGAGCTGCTGGAAGAATGAATGAAGGCGTGTGTTGTCTTCTGCATCATACAGCCTAGCGTCCCTTCAGTGATATACACCGTGCCATTCTCCTGTTGTCTGTTTGTGGGTTTGAAATAGTTCCTATTTTTTCAAACCTCAGCATTAAAAAAAAGTTGTCTAGTTTCCAGATATTTCCCCAATTCCTCCTCCAACACATGCACACACACAGATTACATACACTACAACATAAACCTCAATTCAAGTGTCTGATCACACGCTATTTATTTTTCTCTGGCAATTGGTGATGCCCTCCTCTCTCTCACTCCTGGTTTTAGAAGGTTTTGCTTCTCTGAGAAGTTTCAAATAGAGGGCTGATCTGATGAGATTTGCTTTGTAGAATAGATGACTTGTGTTGGGGGTGGTGGATGGGGCAAGGCTAGAGGCCTAGGGGACCACTGTGTGACTGTCACAGGTGAAGAATGAGGGGTATTGTTGGCTTGAACTAAGGAGTGGTAATTGCGATAAGAAGAGGGGAGTGTTGGAAAGCTTTAGGCAAGAGATGGACAGAATGGGATGGAGTGGTGGGGAAGGAGTCTGCTTTCAACGCCTGGCAGGAGTAGCCTTTCTGTTAAGGTTTAGGGGGAGAGAGATTGTTGAGTGTTGGTGTCATTTGCTCAGTCATGTCTGACTCTTTTGCGACTCCATGGCCTGTAGCCCTCCAGGACCCTCTGTCCATGGAATTCTCCAGGCAAGAATACTGACTAGATTGGGTTGCCATTCCCTTCTCCAGGGGATCTTTCTGACCCAGGGATCAAACCCAGGTCTTCTGCATTGTAGGCAGATTCTTTACCTTCTGAGCCATTTTAGGGGAGAAAGATGATTAGGGGATGTATTCTTTCTTTCTGTCCTTCTGTCTGTCTGTTTGCCTATCAGACTAGGATCACATCCTTGAAAATTGACAGCTGGAGTCTTGACTATTTTCCTCAGTATCCATGGAACTCTTTTAAACACATCCTTAAAATTTTTCAAATTTTGTCAAGAACTGTTTTATTTCTCTTCATATTGTCTGAGATTTTTGACTGACCCTAGAATGAGCATCTGGAAAAAGGGTAATTTAAGACATGGTAGATGATGGCAGTGGAAAATGAGGAATTAAGAAGTGATTTTTGATTTTTAATATTTTTAGCAGATATTGGTAGTTAACCCCTTGGGAGCTGACTGTATTTATCTCCAAGAGTCATAGGAAACCAACTTGCAGATATTATTCTAGCTGACTTGGTTAGCTTGGGGAGGGAATGGAGAGGGTTATTAAGAAATGCTTATAGCGTGTCCAGAGTTTTTACTAATATGCTCTTGCATGTTTTCTGGGAAAAAAGTGTGTACAGTTTTAATTTTTTTTTATCAAAGAGGCCTATGATCTGCCAGAAACTTTTGTCTTATTAGTCTCTTGTAGGGTTTCAGTCTTTTTTGATGGAAACTAAATTGACGGTCTGACACTCTGACATGAGTTTGGGGACCCACACTATCGCCCCAGGTCAAATTCTGGGCCATATGTCACCTCTGTTGTTTCAGGGCCATTCAAACAAAAGACCTGATTGCCAGGATGAGGGTGGGTAGACACAAAGCTTGAAGGGCAAAATTTCGGATAATGTTTGACCCCAGTTTTGCATATAATGAATTTTTATTTGTTGATGAATCTTTCCCTTTTGTTGCTAAGAGTAGCAAATAATCAGACAAATTGCTAGTTAATAATCTGGCTCAGATCTTTCTTTTAAATTAGTGGAACTTGTGCTTCATCAAGCTCAGGTAGAGTGGGTATCACAATGCTTCATTTTTTTATAACATCAAATATTTTTTGCAAATGATGACATATTTGTCACTTGAAAATGGGCCAGCAGTCTCTCTTGTACTCTCAGAGTAAGAGTAGTGGTCCTCACATGAGAACCCCACTTCCTGATGGCCTTTCTGATATCTCCTTTCTTCCACCCTCTCTTTTTTTTTTTTTGGAGAGATCAGGTCATGTACCCTTTGCTTCTCATGCCACGTGCTGACCAGACCGTGCCACCCCCCAACCCCAGCTTAAGTCTCTTATCACTGAATTAATCACCCACTAAATGTCACTCTGTCCCTCCATCACTCCCTCTCATTTCTCAGTCATTTTAACTCTTGGTTCACTGTTCAGTTCAGTTCAGTCACTCAGTCGTGTCCGACTCTTTGTGACCCCATGAATTGCAGCACGCCAGGCTTCCCTGTCCGTCACCAACTCCCGGAGTTTACTCAGACTCATGTCCATCGAGTCAGTGATGCCATCCAGCCATCTCATCCTCTGTCGTCCCCTTCTCTTCCTGCCCCCAATCCCTCCCAGCATCAGAATCTTTTCCAATGAGTCAACTCTTCACATGAGGTGGCCAAAGTACTGGAGCTTCAGCTTTAGCATCATTCCTTCCAAAGTAATCCCAGGGCTGATCTCCTTCAGAATGGACTGGTTGGATCTCTTTGCAGTCCAAGGGGCTCTCAAGAGTGGTTCACTGTTAACTCTCTCTAAAAGTCACTCTTTTAAAAACAAACTTATGGCTACCAAAGAGGAAAGGATCAGGGAGGGATAAATTAGGAGGTTGGGATTAACATATATAAACTACTCTTTACAAAACAGAAGGCCAACAAAGACCTACTATGTGGCACAGCGAGATCAAACTAGTTAATCCTAAAGGAAATCAACCCTGAATATTCACTGGGAGGACTGTTGCTGAAGCTGGATCTCTAATACTTTGGCTACTTGATATGAAGAGCTGACTGTTTAGAAAAGACCCTGATGCTGGGAAAGATTAAAAGCAAAAGGAAAAGGGGGTGCCAGAGGATGAGATGGTTAGATAGCATCACTGACTCAATAGACATGGATTTGAGCAAACTTTGGGAGATTAGTGGAGGACAGAGGAGCCTGACGTGCTGCAGTCCATGGGGTCACAAGCAGCTGGACATGAGTTAGTGACTGAACAACAACAAATGGCACAGGGAACTCTACTCAACATTTTGTAATAACCTATAAAGGAAAGAATCAGAAGAAGAAAGTAAAATATATATCTGAATCACTGTGCTATACACCTGAAACTAACATGATACTGTAAACCAACTATACTTGAGTAAAAAAATTTTAAAAAGATACCCTTGTTTTAGTGATTTTAATGTAAACATAGATGATTCTTTCAACACTATACTCTCAGTTTTTGAGTTTCTCTTTCTAATGATCTTGTCTTTCACTTCAGTGCTTATATCCTGGCCAAACCATACCGTCATTTAGGACGGCAGTCTGAATTTCTGAAATTCACAGTCTGAATTTCAAGTGTCACACTTTCTGGCTCACTCCCTCTCGCATTGTAAGTTGAGCGATTTCTGCTCCAGCAGGGTCTAGAATCTGTCATTCCACTATCACTATGCTCTTGCCTGTCCCTTTGCCAATTACCAATCAAAATCATTCCTTTCTCATGCCTGCAATTCCCTTGACGTTCTTGCTTTGTCATAACTGTCCAACCCCATCCCTGGTTAATCTAAGTCTCTACCGATTCTCTAGCAGTCCCCATGCAGAGACGATGGCTGGAAAAAAACACACCCTTCATTCCTTGCCTTAGTGTAATTTAAAATCGTGCATGAGACCTTGATGTTACTTGGCACTCATCTTCCACTGTTCTGCATGATTATTTCATACCATCTCCTCTTTCCTGAAATATTCACCCCTTCCTTCCTATTTGACTCTTAGCTGATGACTTTGCCTACTCTTGTCCTAAGAAAACTGAAGTCAACCGAAGAGGAATCAATCCATAAGTTCTGACAATTCATCTACTTCTGACCACTCCTGCCCAAGGCCATCCCCACAATATAATGGTATCCCATCCTCTCTTGCTCAGTTCAGTTCCGTTCAGTCGCTCAGTTGTGTCCGACTCTTTGCAACCCCATGAATCGCAGCACGCCCGGCCTCCCTGTCCATCACCAACTCCCAGAGTTCACCCCAAATCATGTACATCAAGTCGGTGATGCCATCCAGCCATCTCATCCTCTGTCATCCTCTTCTCCTCCTGCCCCCAATCCCTCCCAGCATCAGGGTCTTTTCCATTGAGGTGGCCAAAAGTATTAGAGTTTTAGCCTCAGCATCAGTCCTTCCAATGAACAGCCAGGACTGATCTCCTTTAGGATGGACTGGTTGGATCTCCTTGCAGTCCAAGGGACTCTCAAGAGTCTTCTCCAACACCACAGTTCAAAAGCATCAATTCTTCGGTGCTCAGCCTTCTTCACAGTCCAACCCTCACATCCATACATGACCACTGGAACAACCATAGCCTTGACTAGACGGACCTTTGTTGGCAAAGTAATATCTCTGCTTTTGAATATGCTATCTAGGTTGGTCATAACTTTCCTTCCAAGGAGTAAGCGTCTTAATTTCATGGCTGCAATCGCAATCTGCAGTGATTTTGGAGCCCCCCAAAATAAAGTCTGACACTGTTTCCACGTCTATTTGTCATGAAGCAATGGGACCAGATGCGATGATCTTCGTTTTCTGAATGTTGAGATTTAAGCCAACTTTTTCACTCTTCGCTTTCACTTTCATCAAGAGGCTTTTTAGTTCCTCCTCACTTTCTGCCATAAGGGTGGGTGTCATCTGCATATCTGAGGTGATTGATATTTCTCCTGGCAATCTTGATTCCATCTTGTGCTTCTTCCAACTCAGCGTTTCTCATAATGTACTCTGCATATAAGTTAAATAAGCAGGGTGACAATATACTGCCTTGACGTACTCCTTTTCCTATTTGGAACCAATCTGTTGTTCCATGACCAGTTCTAACTGTCGCTTCCTGACCTGCATACAGGTTTCTCAAGAGGCAGGTCAGGTGGTCTGGTATTCCCATCTCTTTCAGAATTTTCCACAGTTTCTTGTGATCCATACAGTCAAAGGCTTTGGCGTAGTCAATAAAGCAGAAACAGATGTTTTTCTGGAACTCTCTTGCTTTTTCCATGATCCAGCGGATGTTGGCAATTTGATCTCTGGTTCCTCTGCCTTTTCTAAAACCAGTTTGAACGTCTGGAAGTTCACAGTTCGCATATTGCTCACTCGAGGATCTTTTCAGTGTACCTTCTGCGTCCTCACTATTTTCCTTTCTAGCAGATTTTTTCCATCAGCATATGAACTACGAGTTTTATTCTCTAAAAAAGTCTTTCACTCTAGGTCTTCCAGCTCTTTTCACCTATCATCTTATTTCTTTGTTCCCCTTTGTAAAAAGACTTCCTCTGAAGAGGTGTTTATACACAGTCGCAAGTCCTCTCCTTTCATTCTTTCCTAAACCACTTTAATGGCACTTAAGTGCGTAGTTTCTACAATGTGACTGAAACTGCACTTGGCAAAGTTACTAGAGACTTCCCCATTGCTACATCTGCCGGTCAGTTTCCAGTCCTCATTTTGCTCGATCTCTCAGCAGTGTCAACACAGTCCGTCGTTTGTTCCCCCAGGAAGCACTTCCTTTGCTTGTCTTCCAGGATGTACCATACTCTTCCCAGTTTCTCTCTCCTTTTGCTTTGCTGATTCTTCTTCCTCACATTGGAGGATCCATGGTATAGTCCTTGGAGGTCTTCATTATTACCACTCACTCCCTGTCATTCTTCAGCCTTGCTTTAAATGCCATCTGAACACTGGACTCACATTTCTATCTCTGGCCCCAACATTTCCCCCTGAACTTCATACTGATATTAACAGATGCCTGCTTGGCATCTCTACTTACATGCCCAAATCTGAACTCCTCATCTCCCCTCAAGCCAAACCTGACCCCACAGTTTTGCCCATCTCTCCTGAAGGCAATCTGATTTTTCCAGTTGCTCAGGTTGAAGGCTGAAAATTCTGGAGTCATCTCTGTGGTCCCTTCTTTCTCTTGTAACCACATCCAGTCCATCAGGAAATCCTGTTGGCTCTATTTTCCTGATACTCTTCCTACCGAATCCTAGTCCAGTGTTAGCATCTCCACTGCCACTGGCGTGGGCGAGGTCACTGTGACACGTGCCTGAATTTCTGCAGCCTCTCTCCCCCGCTCCACGGTCTCCCTGCTTCCCTCCTTGTCCCACTGAGGCTGGTATGAACCAGCAGCAGAGTGAGCCTGTTAAAAACGGAAGTTTTAAACTTCTGTTAAAGGTATAAAAACAGGATTATATCATTCTGCATTCGCAGTTCTGCAGCTACTTCCCATTTTACTTATTGAGAAAGCAAAAGACCTGGCAGTGACCCACAGGCCCTGGGTGATCTGGCTTTATCTCCCCTTGACCTCTTGCTCCTTGTACACAGCCAGTGCCCGCCCAGTTCAGGACCTTTGCCCTGGGGGCCCTGCCTGGAGTACTCTTCCCAATTCTCTGTGACTTGTGTTACTACCTGATTAGAGCTGTAAACCCTCCTTTCTGAAGCACTCTCCACCCACTTTAAAGTGAAAGTGAAAGTGAAGTCGCTCAGTCGTGTCCGACTCTTTGCGACCCCATGGACTGTAGCCTACCATGCTCCTCCATCCATGAGATTTTCCAGGCAAGACTGCTGGAGTGGGTTGCCATTTCCTTCTCCAGAGGGTCTTCCCGACCCAGGGATCGAACCCGGCTCTCCCACATTGTAAGCAGACGCTTTACCGTCTGAGCCACACACTTTACCTGGCTTAGTTTTTTCCCGTAACGCTTGTCACCCACTAGCACAATCTACAGTTTACTTGTGTGCTATACTGACATGTGTCTCTTTCCACTAGAGTGTAAACTCCATGAGGGTAGGTCTTTTGCCTGAGTTCAGTTGCTAGTATCTAGAACAGTACCTGGCACACAGTGTGTGTTCACTGTGCATGTATGCTCTGCCAGCCAGTCATGTCTGACTCTTTGCAACCCTATGGACTGTAGCCCACTAGGTTTCTCTGTCCATGGGATTTCCCAGGCAAAAATACTGGAGTGGTTTGCCATTTCCTACTCCAGGGGATCTTCCTGACCCGGGGATCAAACCTGCATCTCCTGCATTGCAGGCAGGTTCTTTACCACTGAGCCACCAGGGAAGCCCTTGTGTTCAATAAATAAAGGTTTTCTGTTGCCTTCAATAAATGTGTAATCCCTGAGATAAATAAAAGCGTTTACTCTTTATTATATCTTTATTGTAGTGATCAAGTAGCTCCATGTTAGCCTATGACTGTTTCCCAATTACTGGTTGGCAGACAGCTTTATGTTTTCAGCACTCAGACATGAAATGAGAAGACTAAGGCCAGTGTAATGTACATATTTGTTAGTGTAAGGTTATCAACTGCCTTTTCTTTTCCAAGACTGTCATTTATTCTGAGAGTGCATTAACTTTTTATTTGGCACAAAAATGCCCATTTAATGAAATGATCATGGTGATTTTTCTATGAGATGAATTTTGGCAGTAGGAAACTTTCTTCAGATTAAGCACTCCAAAAAGATCCAGGTATAGGGTTCCTGAAAGTAAGGATGCTCATACTTTGTTAACTGTGTTAGCTTTCTTCCCTTCCTTCTTCTTTCCTTTTTTTTTTTTTTTAGATCTTGGAAGTCTTTCTGAAAACAAGTCTTAGCTAGAGGCCTGTTTTAGGACTGTGATGATGCATTGCTATTCTCTTTAATGCAAGCTGATACGTAGAGGGTAGCTTTGGGGGATGGGAGTGGTAGGAAGCCCACCTCAGGCCCCTAAGAGTCCTTTATAGTTTTTGGAACTTAAAATCACTGGTTTAGTTGATAAATTCTAGAAAATCTGGGCACTCTATTAAAAAGAAAGATCTTACTTTAGTCTCAGAGAGGAGTAAGGGTCTAATTTTGTTCTTCAAATAACCAGGTATGTGACCTTGAATTAACTAGTCAGTTTCTCTGCACAGTTAATTGATTTGTTTGTAGGGTAAGAATCAGCTCTAACCCAATTTGTTTGTGGGTTAGATGATCTTGCATAGATTGCTTTAGAAGATCCAGAGAACCAATTGTTCAAATAAATGAATTGGGCTTCCCTGGTGGCTCATGCCTCCTTATGCAGGAGACCAGGGTTCGATCCTTGAGTTGGGAAGATCCCCTGGAGAAGGGATTGGCAACCCACTCCAATATCGTTGCCTGGGAAATCCCATGGATGTAAGAGCCTGGTGGGCTATATAGTCCGTGGGGTCACTACATGCCTTAGCGATTAAATAACATCAACAGCAATTATCTAAGCTATGCTAGGGAAGCAGTGCGTTCTGTTACCATCTTCTTCATTGCTGGAACTTCAGTTTTGTTTTTGTTTTTGTTTTTAAACTTTTATTTTAAATTTTGAAAAATTTATACATGAATCCACCATGGGTGTACATGCGTTCCCAAACATGAACCCCCCTCCCACCTCTCTCCCCATAGGAACTTCAGTTTTGTCTGCATTGATCTTGTGACTGTCCCAAATATTCTCTATCCCTGGATTCTTATAGGCAGTATTGTTGTTGAGATTATAGAAAGGATTATATGATAGCATTTGGGCTAAGCATTTAATGTCTCAATAGGATTAGGGATGAAGTATAGCACATTATTATTTCATACAATGTTTGAAAAGCAGAATATGAAAATCCTGCAGTACTTAAAATTTTTATCCATACTCTCTTGCAGCAATACTATAGGGATTGGTTCAAAACTGTATCTGAAGATATGATTTTGAATCTAAACGTGACCACCCATTGGCTGGGTCAACTTGGACAAATTGCTTAGCTCAGTTTCCTTATCAATGAAGTGGGCATAGTAATAATACCTTCTTCCTCGTGTTGTTGCAAAAATTAAATTAATATATGTAAAAGTACTTTGGTACACAGAAGCACTCAATAAATATTAGCTATTACTGCCATATAAGAACATATTATACTTGTGGCTGTATTCTTTCCTGTCTTTCTAAACAAGCATGTAACAATAGCTTCAGTCATATCACATGAGCAAAATTTGTGTTTTTATTTTTTAACTATATCCAAAATTTTTCCTGTTTTATATTCAATAAGAAAACAATCTAGGATAGACTGAGCATCTTCAGGTCATGCTATAGACCTTTTGATGCTATGCTTAATTCTTATTTGGAGCTTTTTATTTTTTCTTGTATGTTTAGCTATATATTTGATAAATTTTTCTGGTAGGACTTTTGAGGGAAAAAAACAAAAGCTCTGCATGCATACAGAAATCCCTCCTCCCTTTCTGCATTTTATTTTTCTTGCTAAGGCTTGGTGCTGTCGTCTTTTGTCTGGGGTCACTATAGCTGACATATTGAATGCGTTAGTGTATCCACAAGTATCAAATTTATAACCAGTTTATTTAGATCATTTGCAAATGTTTACTTAGAGCCTAGACCAAAGAAACCCCAAAGCAGTGGCTTAGACGAGCAAAGTTGTCTTCCCTCTCATCTTACAGTTCAGAGTTGCTGGATGCCTTGGTGGCTCTGCCCCATACGGTCTCTTAGGCATTTTGGTTCCTTCTTTCTTATAAATTCCATCATTCTGCAGTGTTGTCTCATCTTGTTTGCAGCTGCCCGTCAACACTACGTCCAAGTTCTAGTCCAAGGAAAGGGGAGAGAGGAGTAAAAAATGAGCAACGTCCTTTTTGGAAAGATATGACCCAGAGACTGCATCCAGGTTTCCTTTTGTTGTCCTGTTGGCTGCAGCTTCGTCACATGATCTCATCCAGGGGCAAGGGAGGTGGAAAGTGTGATTTGTGGTGGGTGGCCATGCGCTGAGCCAAAAATTGCAGGAGAACAGAAGAGGGCTGGGTGTCTGATACCAAAAAGGAGAAGGGAAGAATGGATAATGCCATGTATACTTTTATAACAATGCCAAGTATACTGTTACAACAGCTTGGTGGGCTAGGTTTAAATTTAGAGTTCTCTGCCTCCTAAGTAGAGGAGCTCTGTGTCAGAACCTGGCAGCCGGGAGAACTGGCCTTTTCCCTGGTTTTCCCATGTCTGCTCCATTCTGCACTGGGAAGGGCCATGTGCACAAGTTGGTGGTCTCCTAGGCAAACCTCCACGGTCTCTCTTTGTATCTCACTTGCAAACAGTGAATAGTGTGGCTCACCCTTGAAAAGTGAGCTCAGGGCTTGTTTGGGCAGAAGAGGTCATGTGGACTCTGGGTGCATGTGTCCCCTTGGCTCTGTATTTTCTCCATCCCGAGGGGAGGGATGAGGCTGGTAGAAGACAGAATAGAGCCCCTCAAAAGGGCAGTGTTGAAGGCAGCACCCCTTCAGGTCAGAGCTTGTATTATAAAGGGAAAGATTAACTTGATTTAGTTCTTAAACTTTTCTGCTTTCCGTGTCTGTTTCATTTTACTCATATTTATCATTTATAGTATATATGTTATATATTTAATCTACTAGGAGTGGAGTATCTTTGGAATGAATGGAGTGTCATTTTAATGGATGGTGAGGTGGGGAAGGACACCAGTGGAAGAGGCTGGAGAATATTCACTTATTTAGCTTAATGTTGTCAACAGCTTAAAAAAAGTCCCTTTGAGTGGCCCTTGTGATTCAATGGCAGTTTGCCCAGACTTGAGGGAGCCAGTGCTGGGAATGAAAACTAGATTCACTTTGAAAATTTAGAAAGAAAAGTGACTAAGCAAATTATAATAAGAATGTACTTGATGGCGTGTGTCCTCTAACAGCAATTGAGGTACTGCAGCAGGCTTGGGTTCCTTGTCCACTCTCTGCTCTGCCTTCAGCTTTCCCTCCTCTGACCCTGTGCCTGGCCCGCTTAGACCCAGGACCCCTATCCCAACCTGTCCCAGGGCTCAGCCCCAGCTGCTCTGACAGCCTGACAACTCCCTGATGGGAAATAAAGTCGAAATCCAACCTGTGAGACTGCCCTTGGATTGATTCAGCAAAATACCCTCTCCTTCAGTTGAGAGATGAGTTATGATACACCCTCAATTGCGTATCCAAAACCGTTGGAACCAGATGTATTTTTTTTTTTTTTTGGTTTCAGAGTTTATGGTACATATGCTCTATATTGGAGAAGAAAATGGCACCCCACTCCAGTACTCTTGCCTGGAAAATCCCATGGACGGAGGAGCCTGGCAGGCTGCAGTCCATGGGGTTGCTAAGAGTTGGACACGACTGAGTGACTTCACTTTCACTTTTAGGCATTGGAGAAGGCAATGGCACCCCACTCCAGTATTCTTGCCTGGAGAATCCCAGGGACAGGGGAGCCTGGTGGGCTGCCGTCTATGGGGTCGCACAGCGTTGGACACGACTGAAGCGACACAGCAGCAGCAGCATGCTCTATATCAGGCATCCCCAACCTCCAGGCCATGGACCGTACCTCCTGTCAGATCAGGGCGTCATTAGATTAGAAATAAAGTGCAGAATAAACGCAACGTGCTTGATTCATTCTGAAATCATCCCGCTCCTTCCCAGTCCGTGGAAAAATTGTCTTCCATGAAACTCGTCCCTGGTGCCAAAATGATTGAGGACCACTGCCGAATATGATGAACTGTCTCGGGGGGAGTTTGAGACAGCATTCCATAATTAAATAGATGAATATTTCTGTATTAAAATGTATGAATATTCACACAAATAGAAGACAAACAAACAAGGTTATAAATAGCCTCAGGTCAGTTCAGGTCATGTTTTGTTGCCAAGTGGGCTATGAGAAAACCCTTGGTTTTCAGAGCTTTTTGGATGCTGGCATCATATATTAGAAACTGTGTGTCTGTGATGATCACTGTTTTTCTCAGTGACCAGACAGTCCTGTGTATTGAGTTTTGTAGCACTCACAGCAGATCTGGGAGGAAGAAGATATTTTATTGTTTTTTGTTCTCTTTTTCCCTCCTCTCTCTTTTTCTTCCTCTCCCACCTCTCTCTGTCTCCATCTCTTTTCTTTCCTTCTTTTTTATAGATAGGGAAACTGAAGTTTGTGAGTCTGAGTGACTTGGTTGAGATCAAGAGGGGCCCAGCACCCCAGGTCGAGGCACTTGCTGTGCCGTAAAAAGTTTTTGATTTACTTGTTGGAAACTCTAAACTATAAACTAGCCGACAGAATCCTATGTCACACTGAATGGTACAGAAAGACGTGAGAACATTAACAGTGCCATTGGAGGTAATCATCCTTTACAACATTGCTTCTTGATAAAATGCCTCTCGGTTCACCTGCAGAGCGGGAGCAGGGTCCAGGATCACTGGTCTGTAGTGATCATCCTTCCAGCAGCTCCTCCTCCAGGCCTGGTAGGGGCAGTGGGTCAGCGCCCTCTTTTAGCACTGGGGGGGCGTGTGTGTCAGACGTGGGTAAAATGCAGGGCAGAGAGGGGAAGGTTCGGGTGTTTGTTGTGTTAGGAGAGGTCAGGGAAGGGGAAATTGACTGAGGTTCTGACACTGTGTGGTCAGGGCCAGCTCCACGCACTGGTTACTGTTTCATAGCGGTTGCCATGGGCACTGCTGAAAGAGGGATCAGAGACCTGGCGAGTCCAGCGGATCTGTTAGGGCTGCTGCTTGGCAATGTTTTGTCTTTATGAATATTAGGCCAGAGCATCCTTTCTAGGTGGGCATCGGATAAACACGACCTCCTCTGGGGAGACGCAGTCTGATGGCTGCACTTGGTGGACTGTGCCTTTGTGCAAAGAAAATGGTGTTCCTTCTCCTTGAAGTCATTGTTCTGGCTGGTTTCGGCCCCTCTGCCCTCTCACCTGGTGCCTTCACGCTGGTTATAGACTTCACTTTGAATGTGGCAGCTTGGCATTAGTAGAGATCTGCCTGAAAAGCACTGTATCCTTGTTAGAATCCTAGGGATTGTTTTATGATGAACAATCCTAGGGATTGTTTTATGGGGCTTTCCTGGTAGCTCAGATGGTAAAGAATCTGCCTGCAATGCAGGAGACCCGGGTTCGGTCCCTGGGTTGGGAAGAGAGGAAATGACAACCCACTCGAGTATTCTTGCCTGGAGAGTTCCATGGACAGAGCAGCCTGGTGGGCTACAGTCTGTGGAGTTGCAAAGAGTCAGGCACGACTGAGTGACTAACACACACACAGGGAGTAGACGTGACTACCAGGTGACAGATGAGAGGGCCGTGGCTCTGGGCGCTGTCTAAGCCCATCTCAAGAGTCTGTGACTCCTGGCTCCCTGGTATCCTGGTCAGGGCTATTTTCTGCCCACTCCCTGCTCTTAGGTGGAAGATGCAGCTTTGGAATTTCAGTTTCTGTTTCCCCCAATGTTTCACTCTCCACTGCCTCTTGTACTGCAAGGAAATCAAACTAGACAATCCTAAAGAAAATCAGTCCTGAATGTTCACTGGAAGGACTGATGCTGAGGCTAAAGCTCTAATACTTTGGCCACCTGATGTGAATGAAGAGCTGACTCATTGGAAAAGACCCTGATGCTGGGAAAGATTGAAGGTGGGAGGAGAAGGGAATGACAGAGGATGAACTGGTTGGATGGCATCACCAACTCAATGGACATGAGTTTGAGCAAACTCCCTGAGATGGGGAAGGACAGGGAAGCCTGGTGTGTTGCAGTCCATGGGGTTGCAAAGAGTCAGATACAGCTGAGTGATTGAACAGCAACAACTCTTTCAAAACTCTTTTAAAAATGGATAAACTGATATTATTGTTGAAAGTATTATTTCTCCAGTATTTGGCAAAATTGTCACTTGTTGGCTCTGACTGATCTCACAGCCCTCACTCCTAAGTTTGGGGTATAGTGGGCTCATTGGTGTGCCACTGAGTGGGGAAATGCAGTCATGTTAAAAGAAAATATTGGAAATCAGAAGGTCTGGGTAAATATGTTAGTATATCAACCCCTTAGTTACAATGTCTTCATTTATATGACCCTTATTTAAAATTCAACATAGTTTGTTAAACTTTTACTTCATGTAATAGATGGGTTCAGGAGTCTTAGCCAAAGTCAATTTTTTTTAATGGGAAGTGTCTGGATATACATTAACCTTTTAGAATTGTAACTGGTTAGTTATATCATAAAAGCTAGCAATGTGTGAATGAATTGATTGCTTGCTAAACAGAAGAACATGAAGAAAATTAATTTTAGGTTGAGAAAGTATTTCCTAAAAGAGAAGGAGCTAGAGAGGTCAGCTTATGTACTGGGACCTTTCACATGCATTATTTCATTTACTCCCTAAACTAATTCTGTGAGAAAGATATAATCATTCATGTTTTATAGACCAGGATACATTTGAGTTATTAGTTGGATCTTACAGTAAGTTTTTGTAATATTTAAAAGATGCATGTGTGTTTGTTGCTCAGTCGTATCCAACTCTTTGTGACCCCATGGACTGTAGCCTTCCTGGCTTCTCTGTCCTTGGAATTCTCCAGGCAAGAATACTGGAGTGGGTTGCCTTTCCCTTCTCCAGGGAATCTTCCTGACCCAGGGATAGAACCTGGGTCTCCCGCCTTACAGAGAGATTCTTTACCGCCTGAGCCACCAAAGAAGCCCTCACCCCCCATCTTATTGCAGATTACTACAGAAAGTCACATAAGAAGTAGAATTTGGGGGAAAAAATCAACGAAAGTGCAGAGAGAAGAAAAAATGAGCCAGTTAATAAGATAAGGCCAAGAGGAGTTGGTGCACAGACATTCTATTTGCTTTGCATAAAATACCCTGTGCTATTATTAAACTTTGAATGCAGGTTTGTTTCAGAATGTCTGTTAGGCAATGCAAAGAGGAAAATGGTTAGTTAGAAGACTGGCATGATACATAAATTTTCAAAAAGACATTTACTAATGTGAAACAGTTGTTTTCATGGCCCTGAGCCCTCCAAACCTTTTCCCTGGTACCTTGTAATGGGACAGTGAATGATGTGGAGAAAGCTGCATCCCCAGCTCTACATGATATCTGGACTAAATAGACTCTTGACTCTGACTTGTGGCATCCTTTATTGTGAACCTGATACAGATTTGTAAAATCATTTAAAATAATAGATATGGGAAGAAGTTCTCTGGTGTTTTGCCTCAAATCAGCAACACATTTAAAGGATCCTGTTTCCTTGGTCAGTTATCAAATTGTTGTAATATGAGGATAACATCAACTCTTACCTTTCTTTTCAGAAATGATTTTTTAAAAAAAATGTGGTCCTCAGACTTCCCTGTCAAGAAACCCTTTGATATTTGATCGTGTGGTGTGGAACTTTTTCCACAGTTGTGTGTACATTTCTGCTCTCACAGTCAGTAATTCTTAAGCATAAGCTTTCTTTCTGGGTTTTGGTCTTTCTTCCTTTCCTTTCCTGGAAATAGCTTCCAGATGGGAATTAAATTTTTTTTTTTTTTAAACAAACCTCAAATCCTTGTTTTACCATCTTTTGACCTACTACCTGTTTTTTTCTGAGTTTCATTTTTGGCTTAGGCATTTTGCTGTTAGGATTTTATTGCTCTATAATACATCCTGAAAACACTTGGCAACTGTTATAAGGCCACACAACTCTGCTAATGATGCCGTGCTCAGGACTTCTTTGCCACGCCCAGTTCTTAGAGGAATTATCTCCCTTCAGGATATTCCTTCGGAGAAGGCAATGGCAACCCACTCCAGTACTCTTGCCTGGAAAATCCCATGGATGGAGGAGCCTGGTAGGCTGTAGTCCATGGAGTCTCGAAGTTGGACACGACTGAGCAACTTCACTTTCACTTTTCACTTTCATGCATTGGAGAAGGAAATGGCAACCCACTCCAGTGTTCTTGCCTGGAGAATCCCAGGGACAGGGGAGCATGGTGGGCTGCTGTCTATGGGGCTGCACAGAGTCGGACACGACTGAAGCGACTTAGCAGCAGTAGCAGTAGCAGGATATTCCTTCTTTCTCACACCTGTAGGTTTCTTTAGAAGATACAAGAAATACATGGTTAGCTAGTTTAATTCTTGTATCATCTCTATTGAAAAAAAATAGTAAAAAGACAGATTTGCTTGGTATCTTTTTGAAATAAAGTGAATTTGTACGATATTTGATTAGACGTCCCCCCCCCCCCCACAATGTTCTTTTGTAATTTTCTAAATGAAGCCACGTGTCTTTGTCTTTCACCTATATGATGTCATGTCCCAAGGTGTTCCTATCCATAACGTCTTTTCCTTGGGAGTGCTTGTTCTGGGTGTACCACAGCTTTTGCACTTAACATGTTTCCTTTGCCAGGGACCTTGACACTCAAGGATTTCTTGATAATGCTTTCAGTTGTTTGTTTTATGAGACATTCACTTGGTCCTAGAGATTTAGATGATTGTTTCTTAAGAGTAACTTGGGTCACTCATATCCTGCTTCTTGTTTTCATGTCATCATTTATATAAATAAGGGAGCCTGGTAGGTTTTCCTGTAGGATTTATATATCATGAGATTTATTTGAGACATTGTATCTGTTTTCAATTTTTGGTCCCAAGTTTTTTAAAGAAACTTCTCTGATGGCTCAGATAGTAAAGAAACTGCCTGCATTGGAGAAGACCTGTGTTCGATCCCTGGGTCTGGAAGATCCCCTGGAGAAGGAAATGGCAACCCACTCCAGTATTCTTGCCTGGAGGAAGCCTGGCAGGCTATGTAGTTCATGGTGTCGCAGAGTCGGACACGACTGAGCGACTAACACTTCCACTTTATTTAAAGAAAAATTAAAAAAATGTTAAATCTGGGGATTAAGTAGAAGGAAAAGAATGATTCTACTAAGTTTTAGTGAATCTGGAGAGTTGCTGTGAGGATTAAATGAATTAAGAGTGGTGAATTCTGTTGGAGGCTCTTGCTTTGTTGCTGTTATTATTATTATTATTTTCTGTCTTTATTCCTATTCTCCCTTCCCCTCTGCATCCTTGCTTTTGACTTTTGGTAGGCTGTGGAGTGAGACAGGGGGCACCTCTGTTGATCCAGGTTTCCCAGGTCTGGCCAAATGGACTCTGACCCATGTTTCCGGCTACTATGTTGGTTGGCACATGCCTGATGGTCACACAGTGGGACGTTCTGGTTGGGCTTTGCGGTGTAGGGAACAAGGGGAGAGCAAGAGAGTGAGGAAGTGTATTAAGTAAGATGAGAGGGTGCGTCCTGGAGCAAAGGACAGTTTCTCATAGGTAGGATTACTGAGTCAAGAACATTAATCAAAACAAATTGGTGTAAAAACATTCATCAAAACAATTAGCATAACCACTCTGTTTTTCAGCCCTTCCTTTCAGTCTGGGTGTTAACTAATAGCATTCAGGTTGATGCTGGACTCACATAAGCCTCATTTAATACTGGGAACATTCATTGGAGTCGGCTTTTTAGAATCTGTTAAGTATTTTCTCTACTCCAAGATAGATGGTACTCCGGCTCTATTTACCATATTCTCTAATGGCCTTTTTCTGCTGATGGGGATAAGTAGGAGAAAGTGTTGGTTGAAAGCACTCACATGAGCTTGCTGTGTATGAACAGCTGTATGGGCGCAGATGTTTGGAATCAGCTGATAATTTTAAATAATCTCTACCTCATCATATTAAATGCATTTGCACATGTTGCTTAACTTTAATCTGAAATGCATGTAAAAACGTTTGTTGGATAAGAAGCATCATAGTAACAAGGAGAGTAGCTTAATGGTTTTTGCATGCTTCCTCTGCCAGCCACTGTTCAACTGTTTTAATATTACTTATTGACTCAAATATCCATGTGTATATATATATATACACACGAACACACACACATATGAATTTATTTATTTCTCACAACAACACTATGAAAGTGGCGCTTTCGTTATTCCCATTTTACAATGACAAAATCAAGGAACTGAATGGTTAAGTAACTTACCCAACAAAGCACAGGTAGTGTGTGGCACAGCTGGAATTTAAATCCAAGTAGCTGTGCCGCAGTCCATATCACTACCCTGTAGTATTTCTCAGTGCTTAGTATTTAACTCCAAGCAAATAATAATCATAATAAGCCCATCTAAAGTTATTTTATTACAAGAAAATCTAAAAACGATATATGGTTGACCCTTGGACAATGCTAGTTTGAACTGTTTGAGTGGGGTCACTTATATGCATGGGTATTTTTAATAGTAAATACTACAGTGCTACCTGACTGCCTGGTTGATTGAATCCCTACCTAAGGAGGAACCATGGACATGGCAGGGCAGCTATAAAATTATACTTGGATCAACTCTCACCTTGCTCAGCGGTCAACTGTAATTTAAAAAATGGAACCTAGTTCTGTGGCATGGAACAAAATGGGCCTTTGTTAGGGATTTGGCTGTCTCTGTTTAGGTAGAGAGTTGAATGGTCTAGACGTTTCTGTGACCAACATCTGTGTGACTTCCTGAACTGTGTCCTGCGTTAGTGAGCACCCAGCAAGTGTGTCTGTGGAATTTACTGTCTCTCATTGGGACTTCCCTGATGGCTCAGAGGTTAAAGCATCTGCCTGGAATGCAGGAGACCCGGGTTCGGTCCCTGGGTTGGGAAGATCCCCTGGAGAAGGAAATGGCAACCCACTCCAGTACTCTTGCCTGGAGAATCCCATGGAAGGAGGAGCCTGGTAGACTACAGTCCATGGGGTTGCAAAGAGTCGGACATGACTGAGCAACTTCACTTCATTTAACTTATCTGGAAACCTGGGTCAACCGATCCCCAAAAGTCTGTGAGTGGCCTTTCACGGTTAGTTAGTTCAGTCGCTCAGTCATGTCTGACTCTTTGTGACCCCATGAATTGCAGCACGCCAGGCCTCCCTGTCCATCACCAACTCCTGGAGTTCACTCAGACTCACGTCCATTGAGTCAGTGATGCCATCCAGCCATCTCATCCTCTGTCGTCCCCTTCTCCTGCCCCCAATCCCTCCCAGCATCAGAGTCTTTTCCAATGAGTCAACTCTTCACATGAGGTGGCCAAAGTACTGGAGTTTCAGCTTTAGCATCATTCCTTCCAAAGAAATCCCAGGCCTGTCTCCTTCAGTATGGACTGGTTGGATCTCCTTACAGTCCAAGGGACTCTCAAGAGTCTTCTCCAACACCACAGTTCAAAAGCATCAATTCTTCGGTGCTCAGCCTTCTTCACAGTCCAAATCTCACATCCATACATGACTACTGGAAAAACCATAGCCTTGACTAGACCCTGCAGATAACTTTGTGGGGCAGGAATTTATTTCAGCCACCAGAAACATTGTTGTGACTCATCATGAAGGGCTTCTATCTTTCCTTATTAGGTATTGGAAACTAACAAATCTCAGAAATGTTTCCCACACAGAGACCCAGTAGGTGAGACTGATATTTTGGTATGCTGAGTGTTGGAGAAAAAGAAAAAGGATTTCACGGACCGTTTTATGTCACTGCCTAGAATGATGCTTGACATTTAGGGACTTGATACTCGTATAATGGATTAATTTGTAGAATACCGTAGGTTTGTAGGAAAATGTAGGGAGTGTTTGATTTTGATTTTTTAGAAGGTGAATTCTGTTTAGATGTAGAGAGTGGCACTGTTTTGGTTTGCCTAGGAACTCAAGGACTAATTTCCACATTTATGTAGCAAAGGCACAAGAAAGGTAATTCTTAGTAATTCTTAAATTTGGTGAGATTGGATCAATTATACTTACTTCAGCAGGCCATTAAATTGTCATGACTACCAGGCAAATTTAAGATTAAATACTATAAATAGTATTTGTAAATATTTTAGTATCTTCATCTTTACTCCTCTTCTCAAGAGTAATTATTATAATTGATATAACTATTATTGTTTGAATGAGCGCAAAATGATCCTCCCATTCTAATGATATGATGGAAAAGAGCAAAGAAATATATTTTTGAGATCCTCTGTTTTGAATGTTAGAGTTATTAAATATTCCTGGGTCAGAATCTGTGGAGAACAATATTAATACATATTTTGCTTTCAAGTTTAAAGTCACTTAATAGTAATTACCTTAATTTTTAACTTCATCTATCTCAGAAACACATAAAGTTTTAAAGGGAATAAAGGAAAGAACCTATTATTACATTTCTTTACTTAGCATCTTTTTGTGCTGCATTAAAGATATATCACAATATTGGTAAAATATTTTCTGCGAGCTTCCATGACTTTCGGTGTCTTAATCAGATTGGCTTCTAAACAAAGTGTTTTGGGCAAAGGTTTGCAATTTTATGAATATGCTGAAAATCTTTACTTTCTTGGCTTGAGAAGTTTCTTCTTTCTTTTTGTTGGATTTTATAGGGGATATTGACATCTAGCTGTGAAATTCTTTCTAGTCCAAAAGTAAAGTATTGAGAAATTATGGGAAATGCTGTCTGTGTTTGAAAGCTTATAGTCAGTTCTTTGAGACAGTTAGCATCTGGGTTATAGCAACATCTTACATTGGGTGTTTTCTCTTTCAGTATTAATAATATACTTGATATGGTTATAGAATTTTTTCTTTAGTAAATATGGGCTTTGAATTTCTGTGTTTATTTTAGCATATATTTTTCAGAGATAAAATTCATTTGAATTTATTTAATTTTTGTTAAGGCAGTTTAGTATTTTCAGTACATACCAGTCAGCCTGCTTTGAGGTCCCCAAATAGCAGCTATAATTTGGCTGTATTGAATTACTAAGCGTAAATTTTCATATTTGAAGATAAAAGAAAGAGATGTAATTTTATACTGTAACTGTTTGTTGTTCAGTTGCTAAGTCATGTCTGACTCTTTGTGACCCCATGGACTGTAGCACACCAGGCTTTCCTGACCTTCACCATCTCCCAGAGTTTGCTCAGACTCGTGTCCATTGAGTTGGTAATGCCATCCAACCATCTCATCCTCTGTCATCCCCTTCTCCTCCTATAACTGTTAAATTTTGTTATGTATAAAGTCACTGTGTTGTACTGTAAATATTGAATTCCAGTTCTAAACTGGGCCCAGTCGTGAAGAGAATGAGTAAAGGACAGTTACATCTGATGTGACAGGTATTCCTGTACAAAGTCTGGTTTGACCCTAAAATATTCAGCAGGATTGTCTTTTAGAATTTGGGACTGCAAGAACCAGGTCTTACTTGCCTCTTACTGCCATGTGCAACCAATGCCCCTCTCTGGGGAAGCAGCCTTCCTAAGGATAAACTGAAGAAAGCAGAACTTGTGGTTAAAAGTGAAAGAGTCTATATGTGCCTATTTTTGCTGTTGCTGTCATAGCACTAGAGTTAGAGCAAAATCCCCCAAAGGAATAAACTTACGTGGCCAAAGGAAAGTGGAGACAAGGTAGCTGTGTGTGGTTGAGGAACATGATGGCAGAGTGGTGGGGACTGCCCGGGGACCAGGGGAGCGTGTTGGCAGGCAGAGGTGGCCTGATGCACCTCCCAGACTTGGCAGGCGCCTGACTTAGAGTCACCAGGACTGTCTGAGGCTGGGTCAGGGGAAGCGGAGGGAGTTTGGGGCTAAAAACGGTAAACAGTGTACTTTATCTCTCAGGTCTTTCCCCCTTCATCCCTTCCCGCACAGGAGAACAGACATTTATACATTTCACGGAGATGGTGAGGTTCCGGTTTGACATCAGGAAAAGGAAGGGACATCAGAATTCCTGAAGCTATCCCAGCCCAAACCAGAGAATGCTTTTGTTGGGAGTATAGTATGAAAGTGTGAAAGTGTTAATCACTCAGTTGTGTCCAGCTCTTTGCGACCCCATGGACTGTAGCTCGCCAGGCTCCTCTGTCCATGGAATTCTCCAGGCAAGAATACTGGAGTGGGTTGTCATTCCCTTCTCCAGGGGGATCTTCCCTATCCAGGGATTGAACCTGGTCTCCTGCATTGCAGACAGATTCTTTACCACCTGAGCCACTAGGAAGCCTTTGGAGTATAGTGATGTCACAGCATGGAACTGGGTGACCTACTTTGAGCCCAGGAGTTGGCAGGTGACACCCAAGCTCATAGAACTTGAGCGGTTGACTGCCTTGTTTTGAAATGCGAGAGGATGCCAGAAGTTGGATGTTGGAGGGGAGCCTCTGTCATTACAGCCATACCCGAACACCAGGAAAAAGGAATTTAGGGGAACCAGAGAAAAATGATACCTGATATTATATATATCAGAGATGTGGGAAAATAATTGCATCTTTGAAGCAAGAAAATGCTATAAAAATCAGATTCAGAGAATAAGAGATCTTGGAAATTAAAAATATGACATTAGAAATTGGGAGAGTGAATGTTAAGTTATATGGAAACTCTGTAAATCATGTCTGACAGTCAGAAAATAGTAGTGTAAGCATAGTATTTTTTTTTAATGAATGTTTAATTTTTTTATCTGGATCAGACCTCTTCAACATTATTATTTTTTTATTTAATATTGATTTATTCATTTGGCTGCATCGGGTCTTATTTGAGGCATGCGGGATCTTTTTAGTTGTGGCGTGTGGGATCTGGTTCCCTGATCAGGGATTGAACCCCAGCCCCTTGATTGGGAGTCTGGAGTCTTAGCGGTTGGACCACCAGGGAAGTCCCAAGCACAGTATTTAGAAATGGGTAAATGAATGTCAGAATAAATAGATAACAGATGAAAGGGGGCAGCCTCATGGAAGTAAAACTGAAGCAGGCCTACTGCATTTTGTTGCAGTCCTATTTGATTTAAAAAACCATGTGCATTTATTACCTTGGTAAAAATGGAAAAACATGTAATGAGAGATTTACTTCAGAAATCATTTTGTTGAAAAAAATTATTGACAGGATAGGAAATGTGGCACAATATAACTTTTTTGGCAATCCCGGAAGTAGTATGGTCCCCTAAATTTTTTTAGTAGCCGTCTTTTTTCAGCACCCAATTTCTTGCCAAGTTAGGTATGGTTGTCCTACCATTTTCTGTACCTTCTGCCAGGCTTGGCAAGCTTTGTGGCTTTTGAAATCCTTTATTGTGCATGTGAACTGCAAAGATGCAGATTATTTTGAGACAGGCTTCTCCTCACGTTACCACCACGAACTTTCCATATTGCCAGTGATGGTGGGAAGATTTTCTGTTAGACATTTCACAAGTTGTGGTTGTAATGGAATACAAATGTGAGCATTGGAACATTTTAAATGAACAGTGAGTGCCTGCAGACCTTCCAGCCGAAGTGGACTCTTTCCAGCGTTTCCGGACTTAGAAACCATTTTTTAGAGTTAAACGGCCTCCTTCAGCTCTTCATTTAATAACTGTGAATGGCTGTTGTGAAAACATGGGCCTCCACAGAATGTCAGAGCTGGAAGATGCTTTAAGGGGCCATCTCGTCCACATCTGTTCCCTGATGATTGTTGAAATTCATTCAAGGACCTGGGAAATGACTTTCCGTGGCTTACACAGTAGCCCCAGACACAGTAATCTTTCTGCTTCTCTGGGCTGCCTCGACTGCAGGAAAATGTCTTGCTCACTTTCCTTCAAATCTCATTCTGTTCTTGGTGGTTGTCTATGAATTTGTATCTGAAAAGAGACAGCTTTCCAGGAAATAATCGTATATTTAAGGGTGGGGTCTGTGGACTTCTTGAAGGATTCTAAGTTTATATTTACTGTGCTGTGTGTGTTAGTCACTCAGTTGTGTCCGACTCCTTGCGACCCCATGGACCCCATGGAGTCCGCCAGGCTCCTTTGTCCATGGGATTTTTCAGACAAGAATCCTGGAGTGGGTTGCCATTCCCTTTCCAGGGGATTTTCCTGACCCAGGGATTGAACTGAGGTCTCTCCTGCATTGCAGGCAGATTCTTTTACTGTCTGACCAACCAGGGAAGCCCAGGGGTTTTCGTTAATTTCTTGAAAGAGATGTGACATACACCTGTGGAGTAAAACAGGCAGATCTTGGGCTTGAAGTCTTCGGTTTTAGCACAAACAAAGATAGGTTAAGAGAGAGGGGAAACAAGAGGAGGGGGAAGAGAGTAGAGGTGTGAGCACCAGTTCTCTCCTCTTACTTTCTTTTTGGTTTATGTGAAAGAAAAGCTGTGGTATTGTCTTCCAGAGCAGTTTTTACAATGCGGCAGAGATCTGCTGGCTGCCATCAAGGTTTGTGCGAAATTGGATGTTTGTACCTTCTCTGAACTTTTTCCCTCTGATCCAGCCCCTAAATGTTGTTCACTGGCCTTCTGACTCCATCTAGGCTTGGCATCTCCTGGAGCTCCTTTTTTAGTGGAGTGTTGTGGGTATTAATGGTTGGCTGATTAAAGGAACTCACAGCAAGGGTGTTAATGATTACTTCTCCTGGAGGGTATGTGCCTATTCTCATAGAGCTGTTCCAGAAGCAAGATGGGGTAAACCTCAGCTGTTACTGTGGAAGCTCCTGGTAGCAATTAGAATGTGGTATGTTTTGTAATCCTGAAATGTGAAAGTGAAAGTCGCTCAGTTGTGTCTGACTCTTTGTGATCCCATGGGCCTATTGCAGGCAGATTCTTTACCAGCTGAGCCACAAGGGAAGCCCAAGAATACTGGAGTGGGTAGCCTATCCCTTCTCCAGTGGATCTTCCCGACCCAGGAATCAAACTAGGGTCGCCTGCATTGCAGATGGATTCTTTACCAACTGAGCTATCAGGGAAGCCTTTGTAATCCTACCTGCCTAGTATCTGTGCTTTGCAAACCCCAGGGGCTTAGTGACTCAAAAATGAGTCTTTCTGGAAAAAATCTGGTGAAGTTTCATCATTATCAAGAATATGTTAAAAAAAAGGTGCTGACATCACTAATTATCAGGGAAGTGCAAATCAGAACCACAATGAGATATCATCTCACACCTGTTGGAATGACTGTTGTCAAAAAAAAAAACAAATAATAAGTGTTGGCAATAATGTGGGGCAAAGGGAACCCTTCTGCACTGTTGGTGGGAATGCAAATTGGTACAGCCAGTATGGAAAACAATATAGAAGGTCCTGAAAAAATTAAAAATGAGCTACAGTGTGATCTAGCAATTCCACTTCTGGGTATATATCCAAAGGAAATGAAATCTCTATCTCCAAGAGGTATCTGCACTCCTTTGTTCTTTGTATTATTTTTGATAATAGCCAAGACACAGAAACAAATAAATGTCTACTGACACACAAAGATGTAAACACACACACACACACACACAAACACACACACAATCCTGCCACTTGTCACAACATGGGTAAACCTTGAAGGCATTGTTCTAAGTGAAATAAGTCAAACAAGGGGGCACAAGTGTTGCATGATCTCACTTATATGTGGAATCTGAAAAAAAGAAAAAAACCCCGCCTGAACTCAAAGATACAGAGAACAGATTGGTGATTACAGAGGGGCAGGGTATTGGGGGAGGGATAGATTGGTAAAGGTGTTTAAAAGCTACAAAAATAAATTCTAGTGATTTAATGTACAGTGGAGTGACTACAGTTAGCAATACTATATTGCATATTTGAAAGTTAGTAAGAGCATAAATCTTAAAATTCTCATCACAAGAAAAAGAATTGTAACTATGTGTGGTGATGGATGTTAACTGATGTTCTTATTGTGGTTATCATTTTGTAGTACATACATACATCAATTATTTGTGCTGTACACTTAAAGCTAATATTATATGTCAGTTATATATCACAAAAATAGCATGTTGAAGAAATCTGTTAGTTGAACCCGTTGAATTGTACAGTAACTATTAAAACCTATGAACATCCTTTGATAATTCTTTCTTTAAAAGCTGTGTGTGTACTTTGTCACCTCAGTCCTGTCTGACTTTTTGTGATTCCGTGGACTATAACTCTTCAGGCTCCTCTGTCCATGGGATTCTCCAGGCAAAAATATTGGAGTGGGTTGCCATTTCTTCCTCCAGGGGATCTTCCAGACTGAGGGATTGAACCCGTATCTCTTATGCCTCCTGGATTGACAGGCAGGTTCTTTACCACTAGTGCCACCTGTTTAAAAGTTATTTTATACTAAAATTATTGAAATACATATTTTTATTTATCATAAAAAGTAACTTCTTGGTTTAATAATTCTGCTAATTTTAAATTGTCTTTCTTTTGGAAATGTTTTATTCATTTCCTCAGTGAGTAAATTTATGTTCAACCCATTGAAAACAGAATATAAGTGTTTCCTGGGAATTCCCCAGTAGTCCAGTGGTTAAGACTCCATGCTTTCACTACCAAGGGTGAGGTTCAGTCTCTACTTGAGGGATTATCTTGCAAGCTGTGTGGTGTGGCCAAAACCAAAACAAAACAAAACAAAAAAAAGCGTTTCTCAGTACATCAAATGTTTATATCTTTTGATAATGATAGAGATTAGGGTTTTTATTGTTTATCACACATCCTTTCCTGTTTTACCTCTGGACTCCTTTGGCAGTTAGTTAAATCAAGGCAAATGTTTTAAAATGCATATAGAATAAAATATTTGGCATTACGAAGAAAAACAATTCATACTGAAATTCAGTTACAAAATGCTGAAAAAACCTGTGATAGAGCAATTTTTTTTATATTAATGCATTGGAATGACAAGTTCCAACAGTGGATTCAGTAACTTTTATTCTAGTCTAGTCTGGTCTGTTCTGAAGTGATTATGAACCAAATGATTTCCAGCTATAATGTAATGTAAAAATGGCTGTGATTTTTGTTGGTGATCCTGCCAAAGATACTCCTAAGAGTGTGTTTTGTGATCTAACTTCTTAGTGAGTGAATGAGTGAAGTCGCTCAGTCCTCTCCGACTCTTTGCAATCCTGTGGACTGTAGCCCACCAGGCTCCTCTGTCCATGGGATTCTCCAGGCAAGAATACTGGAGTGGGTTGCCTAGTTAGAGATGCAAATTTCTGTTACAAGTGGGTTGAAGAGTCTACGGCCGCACCACCCTGAACGCGCCTGATCTCATCTGATCTTGAAAGCAAAGCAGGGTTGGGCCTGGTTAGTACTTGGATGGAAGAAGTGGGTGAGGATATCTCTTTTTTTTTTTTTTTCCCTGTGCGAGTTCGGGGACCCTTGACATTGTAATCACCTTGGATGATGGTGATTATTTAAGACGAACATCTATTTCCTTAGAGCTTTGGCAGTAACAGCAGTATGTCATGAAAAGTATTTTAACTTAATTTTTATTGGAGTATAGTCGATTCACAATGTTTCTGCTGTGCAGCAAAGTGAATCAGTTATATGCATATAATGTCTACTCCTTTTTCGATTCTTTTCCCATACAGTCATTACAGAGTATTGAATAGAGTTCCCTGGGCTATACAGTAGGTCCTATTTTATATCTAGTAGTGTGTATATGTCAATCCAAGTCTCCCAATTTATCTCTCCCCCCACGGTCCCCCTTGGTAACATAAGTTTGGTTTCTACATCTGTGACTCTTTTTCTGTTTTGTAAGAAAGTTCATTTGTACCATTTTTTTTAGATTCCATCTATAAGCTGTATCGTATGATATTCATGTTGAGTATTTCTACAGGGACAACAGTTTGAATGGGAATAACTCTTTCTGGAGTGTCCCCTAGGCTGGGCACTGTACTTGCCATGGTCAACAAAGCCGGTGAACACACACGGTGATGCCTTTGCAGTGTGCAGACTAGGAGAAGAAACAGACACCACACTGCAGAATATACAGAGCTGTGTAATTGCAGCTCTAGGGCATCAGAATGTCCTGCAATGCTGTGATAGTGCGTCAGAGGGCTTCACTGGACCTGGGAGGGCTCTAGTGGTGGGAAGGCCTCCTAAGGAAGCCACATTTCAGTTGACGCCGGGGTGTTGTCTGAGGGTGGAACTTGGCCCATGCAAAACCTGAATGAGGGCAGTGATTGGGAACGAAGTGAGCTGAGACTCTGTGGTAAGGTTGGCAAAAAGATACAGTTTGTATTTCACTCGGTAGTGTTTTTACTTCTGGTTGAAGAGGCCGAGTTTACCTTTTAGCTTGATGGCATGTATTATTTCGTGTATTAATGGCTCCACCTCTAAAAGCTTTAGAAATTTGTTTCAAGTATATAGGTTGAAAAATTGATTATAAAATTTATGAGAACCAGCTTTCTTGAGAGAGCTGGACCCTTAACATTTTTTATCATTTAATTCCTAAACGTTATTCTTCACCCATGTTTTCATTTGGCACAAATGTAAGAAAAACCTAAAGAGAATTGAGGAGGTGCTACGCTCCTTTGTGTTTGTAAAGATACATACCTTCCTTACCTGGCTAGTCCTGGGCAAATAAGTGTTGTTCATTCTTCTGGGTTTTAAGGCAACAGGCTCCACAGCCTGGCAGAGGCTCAGACGGAGCAGAAGGGGATTGGGCTGAGCACAGGGCAGGAATGCAACCATTCTGGTCAGGCCAGTTGGGGAGGGACTCTTCTCCCCACAATTCTCATACTGTTTGGCCCTCATTTAAAATTTGACTCCAGCAAAGCACACTCTCGAGCCGAGGGGTACACACATCTTTGTGACTTCAGGAAACATGCACGGTTGGCTTGTGAAACTTAACTACCTTTGGAGAACATGCTGAGCCAGCAGGAAATGGAAGTGACATCCGCTTCTACACATGGGGACGATGGAGGGTCACAGACAGGTAAAGAACTTACAGTGGCCATTAAACTTTTGTGCGTTGTTTGTAGAAAGGAAACCTCGGCAGGACTCATTAAGCCAAGAAATAGTGTAAAAATGACTGAGTAACAGATTCTAAATCATTTTGTCCTGTGGGTGACCTTGGAATTTTTTGACCACCATTTTCTTGTAGAAATATTATGAAAGAAGTTAGTTTACAGTATTTTGGAAACAGGATTTTGCTCTGCTTGCTAGTGCTGTAGACCTTCCAGGGCAGAACAGAACCGCTGTCAGCCCTTGAGCTTAATACCAAACCTGGCACTTTACGCATGTTGATATGGATGGATTGGAGTCTGTATCTAATGACACCCTGAAAATTATCCATCATTTGTCTGTGATGCCAGGAGATTTGTCCCAAAGTGTTTGTTGTATGGAAATCATAAAGGGATATAAATCTCCGCCCTCCCCGCACCCCCCCCCCCCCCCCGCCCCAGACTATAAATGGGTTAATCAGCTAAAACCGTGGTGTGGTGCTATTCCAAAGCTCCAAGGCTGAGTAATGAATTGGCATGAGCGGCCATCCTGTGCTCGCTTCATTTGGCCATCCCTCTCTCGATTTGTTCGCTGACTCACTTGTCATTTATTGCATGTCTGCTGGTGCCGAATTCCATGACAGACTGTTGAGAAATAGAGACAAATAAAGCAAGACCTGTGCTTAGTGGCTTTTGGAGAATGACTCAGGGCCAGTTGCTAAGGAGTGTAATAGTGGCGAGTACTAGGGCTGGTGGGACCACGGACTAGAAGGGATTCATTTCTGGAGTTTGACTCTTCTTGGAGAGTCAGGGGATGTTTCCCAGAGGAGGCACCTGCGAGATGGCAGAGAGTGTGGAAGACAGGAATTCCAGGCTGAAGGGAAAGTGTGTGTCAGGGCATAGGCGTGTTGGGTGAATTATGTGGTGAGATGCTGTTTGTGTATTTATTAATGAGCCTCCTCTGTCGCTGCCCATCGCCTCAGCCGTGGCCAGCTTGCAGCTCTGGAAACAGCCTCTGTACAGGCTCTTTCCTATGCCTGGATACCTTCCCCAGCTCTTGGCTAGCCCCTTTGACTATAATTGGGTGATGGATTAAATTGCACCTTTTCCGAGATGCCCACCCTGACTCCCCGTCTGAAGTAGATTCGTCCTGTTTATTCCTACCATCCATCCTGTTGCTTGCTTCAGCTCACTTGTCACAATGCTGATTGCTTGTTTACTTTGTTGCTGAGAGGTCCCCAGACTGTCATCTCCATCAGGGCATTTCATGTTTACTGGTGTTTCCATAGTGCTTTGCACAACGCCTGACCCATAGGGGTGATAGATCCTTATAGATGAGGGAATGAATGGGTGAAGAAATGAATGAAAAGGCCTCACTTGAAAACCAAAGACATTCTTTTTTTATTTAATTTGATTGTCCTTTTGTTTATTTTTTAAACATTTTAAAATTTATTTTTAACTGAAGGATGATTGCTTTATAATATCTTATTGGTTTCTGCCATACATAAATATGAATCAGCCATAGGTGTACATAGGTCCCCTCCCCCTTAAACCTCCCTGCCACCTTCTGCCCCATCCCACCCCTCTAGGTTGTCTCAGAGCCCTGGTTGGAGCCCCCTGAGTCATACAGCAAATTCCCCCTGGCTCTCTATTTTACGTGTGGTCATGTGTATCTTTGCATGCTACTCTCTCAGTTCACCCCACCTTCTCTTTCCCCCCATTGTGTCCACAAGTCTGTTCTGGGTCTGCGTCTCCACTGCTGCCCTGTAGATAGGCTTATCAGCATCATCTTTCTAGGTTCCATATATATGCGTTAGTATACCATATTTGTTTTTCTCTTTCTGACTCACTTCACTCTGTATGGCAGACCCTAGGTTCATCAAACACATTCTTAATGGACTTGCAATTCCAGTTTATTCCTTGAAGTTTGAGGTAGTTCTTAACTAGGCACTTAGTATCTCAGTGAAGAATTTTAAGACCTTTGGGTGTTCAGTTCAGTTCAGTTGCTCAGTCGTGTCCGACTCTTTGCGACCGAAGCACGCCAGGCCTCCCTGTCCATCACCAACTCCCGGAGTTCACTCAAACTCACGTCCATTGAGTCGGTGATGCCATCCAGCCATCTCATCCTCTGTCATCCCCTTCTCCTCCTGCCCCCAATCCCTCCCAGCATCAGAGTCTTTTCCAATGATTCAACTCTGTGCATGAGGTGGCCAAAGTACTAGGTAAAAGAAAGTGGAAATTTCCTCTGGATCTTGGAAGGAGTGATGTGAAAAAAAAATCTAAGGATTCTTTAAATTGAATATACAAAGGTGAGAGAAATTCTGTTCAGAATGCTTAAGTTATAAACAGAAGAGAAATTTATGAATTTAAAGAAAGCTGAATGAACTGCATCATTAAATCAAGTCATTCTTTATAGTCATTTTATAAAATTATATTGCATTTCTATTTGTACTGCTTAGTTCTCTGACTTGTCCTGATAATTTTGGTGATTTATTCTTATCGGTGCTCTTAAATCTTATTTTTATAATTAATATCATTATCATTATTTAAACCCTTATATAAATCAGTGATGTTCTCATATTGATAATTATTCTTTTTATTTAAAACAGTATTCATATTAACATTCCTCATCACTTTCATTGCTATTTCCCTCCACTTTTTTTTCAGTTCTTAAAAGTCCGTAAAATGGCTTCATTTCCACTTCATCTTACCCACACTCATATTTTTCTTATACATGTTACATACAGCACAAGATATTTTCCATGACATATCATCAGCAGATTATTTTCATCATATTGAAAGATTATGCAACAACATTTATTTTGTAAGTTCTATAGTGATGGCAGGTGGAAACTGTTACATGAAATGGCACTCTGAGTGAAAGGAAAATCCAAAAGTGAATTGCTTCAATGGTTATGATTGTTTTCCCCATTTGTTCTCCTCCAAATGAGAATGCCTGTGCAGAACTGTTAATCCTAAGAGGCGGCAGACAGGGCTTCTCGGCTTTAGTCAGTGGCTGGGTGATTGGCACCTCCTGATATGTTTCATTATTGATATCTCTTTCCCTGGCTTCTGATTCCAGCCTTTTGTTCCCTTCTTGGAGAAATGCGGAAAAATACATTTATGTACTATTTTGAAAGTGAGATTTTGGTTATCGTTCTTTGTGACGGCAACATCTTATTTACCTGTTGGTTTCATTCATTCATCCAGTAAATGTTTACTGCCCATGTACTCCATACCAGGCACTGTGGTGGTCACCAGGCATTAAAAAATGACTTACGATTACCAACGTTTAAATTATTTTACAGTGTTTCAGAAGAGGATAATGTGAAAGAAGTCTTATGTCAGCAGAGAAATATTTTGTGGTCTGCCTGGTAATGTTTTTTTTTTTTTTTCCAAAATTGCTACTGGCTAGAAAATGATGATGGCTTGCACTTCTGACAGCGCTGCTAATGTTGGGTTTCTGTGCCTGGGCCCTTTGTGCGGTGCAGACAAGAGGCGTTTGGAGATGCTTAATTTCACCGGAACGCTGCACCTGTTGCTGGCTAATCTTGCATATGAAATCCAGAACCTCGAGTCACTTGCTTTCATTTCCTTTTCCTTCCCCCTCTTTCCGGCGTGGAGGGGCTCAGTTTAGTAACTCAGATGAAGAATAACCACCTTGTTCCTTCGGGGCTGTGGTTTTAATGCCCTGGGGAGTGGAAGTGTCCGGGCCTTTTGTCATTCTCTTGCAGAAGGGCTCACCTCTGACTGGCCTCAAGATTCTGCAGCTTGTGTTTGTGCCAGAGTTTGGGACTGCGATGGGGGTGGAGCTGGCTACATGATACCTGGGACCTGACTGCTGTTGAGGAACATGCATTTCCTTTTGGTTTCATATGGTTTTTGGCTGTGACTTTGAGGAAGAGAGGAAGTATTATATAGTATTATTTACCCTCAGAGAAACAACTTTGAAACCTTTGGGCTTCATGATGGTTCAGGCAGTGCTGTTGACAGCCAGTGAGCTGCTTCTTGAAGGCCCACGATGGGATGGGAGGAAATACTTGGGGCAGGGAGTTGGATCTGAGGTTCAGTACACTCACGGCATGAATTTGGTGTCATGAATGGAGAAGGAAACGGCAACCCACTCCAGTATTCTTGACCAGAGAATCCCATGAACAGAGGGGCGTGGCAGGCTATAGCCCATGTGGTCTCAAAGAGTTGGACACAACTGAGCGAGTAACTCTATCTTGGGGTTATGAAACCTAAGTTACCTTGTTTTTTAAAGAGAGGCTGAGATACTGACACAGCTTTAACCTGTAAGAATTTTGCAGGCATCCATGAAAATAAATGTGAAAGGACTCTGAAGTTCAGAGGTCCCTAAAATTGGTCACTTTTTACTCACCAAATTATAGACTGATGTTCCAATAGAAACATGGGTCGTTCCAATCCTCTACTGAATTGGCAGCCTCAGGGAAGTTATTTTTAGCGTTAAACGTTCCTCATTTAAAACCAGGTTTGTTCTATTGGCTCCATTTTAAAATCTTTTTATAGATACACGGATTTACTCATGAACATTCTCTGGAGGAGAGAGATTTTATGGAAAGTGGAACTCTGTACGAAGTGGCACATAAGTGGTCCCAACCTGCAAACTGTGGAAGAACTTGATTGCTGTCAGGGGCAGCCCTGGACTACGGGCCTGGCTCTCTTCTCCTCTCCTTTCTGGATCGCTGTTTTTCTCTTTTGTACCTTCTGGTACTGTTTCTGAGCTCCACCCTGCTGTCTTCCTCCCTGTTCTCTGTCACTCCTTAGATGGTTTAATCATAGGCTGTGCGCTTCTTGCCTCTGTCGTGCTCACTCCCACCTCGTCTGGCAGCCCCTGCCCTCTCCTTTCCCCCTTTGCAGGCCCCAGCCTGTACTGGGGCTGATCCCTGAGGGAGTGACAGCGGGCACCACACATTTCCTCTGCAGTTGCCTCACTTTGCCGGGCCTGGGAACTGGTTCTTGTCTGCACCGCATGGAACAGAGTCGGTGCTAAGTCAACAAATCAATTAGCTGACTGACTCCCATGGGCCCAAGGCTCAGGGATCTTGTTTATAAGTCCCATGGCTCATAAGTTCTGGGCTGACAACCATTACTTGCATTCTCTGTTCCTCACCTGGTTATTGGACTTCCCAGGTGGTGCTAGTGGTAAAGAAAGAATCCACTGGTCAATGCAGGAGACAATTCCTGGGTCAGGAAGATGCCCTGGAGAAGGAAATGGCAACCCTCTCCAGTATTCTTGCCTGGAGAATCCCTTGGACAAAGGAGCCTGGAAGGCTGTAGTCCATAGGGTCGCAAAGAGTTGGGCACGACTAAAGCAACGTAGCATGCACCTGGATATCTCTTGGCAGCTACATCATCCTAGAAATCCTGAAACGGATTTAAAATACCCAAGGTCAGTTCTTTGGCATTGGTTCTGCCTCATTATTACCTGGATCCTTCATTTTCTCCCCACTCCCAGCCCTCAGTAGGTGATTATGTCTCATTCCCACATGGGAGTGGGGTGGGTGTGCCATGAGTAGGCAGGACTATCTTTGTGTGGTATCAGCTGCAGGCTGAATATACAGATGACTCATGCAAGTTAATATCCATGTCTAATGAGTGGCCCACAGCTTCAGATTTGCATAAGGGCCTAAGAGCTCCACAGGAAACACTGAATTGAGATTGTCACTGCAGGTGACCAAAGGGCAAACTGTTATGAGTGACATGTCCAGCTTCATAGGGTGTTGTGGCCTATGGGAGTGAGAAATGGAGTATTTCCTGCTGTGTCAATAAACTAGGATGTCACAGTCATCAGCCATTCCAGCCCTCAAGGGCAACTAAGAAGGAGATCTGGCATCCATTGGGCTGCAACCGCTCCCTCTGGTGAGCACTGAGGAAAAAAAACCTGGGATCCTGGCCCCAGGTAGCTGAGATGCATATGAAAGGAATGATTTCCGTGAGCCAAGACTCTTGCATCTTCCCATTCATAGAAAAACACTAAATAATCTGGTTTTCTTTAATTCGCAAAAATACTTTTGTTTTTCAGACTACTTGCCCTTTGTTGTACATTTCTATATAACCTGACTCCTCCCCCTGCATCCTCGGAGCTGTTCTCTTGGGGTCACTTGAGATGCTGTCTCCTGGCCTTGAAGTCCTAAAAATTCACACTGAATATAACATACCTCTCGACTTTCAGGTTGTGACTGTTTTTTAAGTCACCAGGATTCTTAAGTCAGCTCTCCCACTAGATGTTTTTACAACTAACAACAAAGAATAATCCCCACATTTCTTTTTTTTTTTCCCATACTTTTCCATGAAGCTGGAGGGTTCTGGAACCTTCTGGAAACTAGAGAGGTTTTCCTCACAGTGACAGCAGATGTACTTCAAGAAAACTCCCTGGCTGATCTTTGCTCCACAGCCCAGCAGGTTGCCAATGATATTGCCTCTATCTTTACAGCACTTTTATTTCCAAATGTATCCTTTTTTACATTCCTGAAAGCACCCTTCTCACTTGGTCAGTTTCTCTGATCCCTTTCTGCAATGCTGTGGTCTGCCCCAGAGCAGAGTCTGCCCCAGAACTGCTATTTTTGATTTTGCTCATGTCATAGGCTGTGGTACCTCCTTTCTGCCTCAGATGGCCTTGTTGTTGAAGCTCTGTGTGTGTGAGAGATGCCCAGGGTTCCTCTCACTATCCTGGATCACTCTTAACTTTTGTTCTGATGTCTTCCACATCAGCTTGTGTCTATTCTTTCAGTAAATGCTCATTTACTAAGTCCTTACAACATTTCAGGCTCCATGCTAAAGGATGACAATACAAAGGTAAATGAAAAACGACAATGTTTATTTTTTGCCCGATTGATAGAAACAGAACATGTAGAAAATTTGGGAAAATTACTCCCTTCTTTTCTTGTTTGGTAATGTTTTAAAAGTTCTTTTTAAAGCAGCTGAGTTTTATTCATCTCTTTTCATGTCTCCTTAAATACCTGTTCCTGCTCCCTGAAGAACCCTGGTGATAACCTTCCTTCCTTCTGCTAGAGTGAGGTGTTTGCCACGTGAGTGGTTGTGCCAGGAACCCCTGCCTTAAGCGGCAGGCACTACAAGATTCTACCATGGCCCTGGCAGAGTGGATCCTGTCTTTTACAGAGTGGTAGCGTCACTTGATGTCCATGCAGTGTTGGCCTGTTCTACCATGAGTGCTGTCAGCCACCTATATCTCACCTCGGTAAGATTGGTCAGATCACAGCAGTTGTCACTTCTGTTTGGAAGTAACTTAGCACTGCCAGTGAAAATCTTGCCGTGTGTGTACACACAGTCACACACACAGTCTGCTGTGAGAGGAAGACAGCCCTGGGAAGGAAGCCTCCTCCCCTCTCTTGGTGTAGGAAGAAGCAGGTATATCCCGACCACTTCTCTCTACCCCCGTCATTATGGGATTCAGTGGTACTATTCTTTATCTCTTATGCTTACTGCTTTTGTGCACTTTTCCTGAGATAATTGTAAGAAATGTTATAATTTATCTTCAAATACAATATGTAGGAACTTTTACCCTTCTGTGTGTCTATTTGCACATTAGAAAATAAAACCAAAATACTTAAAACATGATTTCTTTCCTCTTTCACTGGTGTATGTTCCTTAAAGTCTGCATCAGAGATAGGTCTCTATGTGGTTGGGAATAAATTCTGAGCTCTTTGGTGGTGGGGATTTTTGTTTAGCTCTCTCTAACATAATTTTGCTGGTTATAATGTCATTCACTTCCATTAATATACTAATATGGAAACAAAGACATGGTTTCAGATTTTATTTATATCTTTGTGCTTTGGAAAAACAATCTCATGAGAACTCACTCAGCCCATTAAATACCATCTTTGACGTTGCTTTTTTGGGTTTGCTTGTTTTTAGAAAAGTTTTTCTGGCTTTCGCTCTTTGTATTTGGAACAGTAGCATAGCAAGTATTTTTAGACGTGTTGTTAAAATCATGTAAAAAATCCTTTTCATGTCAACATATGGGATTTTATTAGTAATCTTTAATGTGATCAAGAGCTAAGGTAGAATTTCCTAGCTAGAAAAGAATGAGTTAAAAAAAAAATTCCCATATTCCTTTGATGGTTGGAGAAGCTACATTCTACATTTTCAGTTTGATGAAAATATTCAAGAGACTGAATTAGATTGGCAGCATCTTGAGGACAGGGATTACACCTTTTTCACTTCTGTTTTCTTCTTGGGTGTAGCACTGTTCTAGTCAAAAGGGTTGGCTTAGATGGTGGAGAGCCTTGTAAACTAAACTGCATAAGATTAGATTCCAACCTCCTTTTTTTTTGCATGGGAAATCTTGAAGGATTTTGAAGCTAGAGAGCTGCAAGTAATTTACAAAGGTCATTCTGGAGACTCTGGGAGGGTTAATTGGAGTGAAGAGAGCCTGGAGGCAGAGGTAACACTGGAGGCGAAAGTGGATGTGGTGTGAAGGTGGGTGGGCAACACAAGAAGCCACAGGTTTTATTGGTAGAGGTCCACACTCTCTCATTTGCAGTTACAGTAGCTAAAAAGAACTCTGAAAACAGAAAGGTTTTTGTAATTCATTTGATAGTAAAACCTGGGCTTGACCTGAGCTCATTTTGGGGGCAAAATTTGACCAGAAGTGTTGGGATGCTTTTGAAATCTTTCCTTATCTCACTCACCTCCTAAAACACACATATTTACTGCAGGAGTATTAGTGTATTTGACTGGGGGAAATTATCCTACGTCTTGCTGTTTTTGTCTTGGGTGCTGTGCTAAGTCACTTCAGTCGTGTCTGCGGTACTAGGGACTGTAGCCTTCCAGGTTCCCCTGTCCGTGGGATTCTCCAGGTACGTTTACTGAAGTGGGTTGCCATTTCCTTCTCCAGGGGATCTTCCTGACCCAGGGATGGAACCCCTGTCTCTTATGTCTCCTGCATTGGCAGGCAGGTTCTTTACCACTATCTCCTCCAGGGGAATTCATAGCCTATGTAACTTTTCTCAAGTGGGAAAGGCTCTGATTTGGTAGCTCCTCTATGTTCTAAGTGTTCTGGGCAAGGAATTGCGAAACTCAGTTTGACCTGTGTTTACAAGATGAGGCTGATAAGACCCTCAGATTAGCTGTGGAGAGAACTGTGGAGGAAATCAACATTTCTAGACTGGAACACTCAGTGGTTAATAATGAAACTACCTCATCAACATGAGAGAAAATAGGACTTCTGGTGAGGGGATCAGAATCATTCATTAGAGAGTGAATGAAAGGATGTGTTTTTGAAGTGTTGCTTGTGTGCAGGTCCTGGAGAACAACTGGAGATATTTAAATAAGATCTGTGGAGTAGTTCAATGTATTGCATCAGTGCTAATTTTCTGGTTTTGACAGAAGTACTCTGGTTCTGTAAGGTCGTAACATTTGGGGAAGCTGGATTAAGGGACTATGAAAACCCTGTACAATTTTTTACAACTTTTTGGGTAAGTCTAAAATTATTTCAGGTTTTAAAAAATGAGGAAATAGTTGCTTTAGCCAACCTTAGATAGCAAGAAGTGGTATCATCCATACTCCCTTTAAGCAGAGAATATCTGTTAGCAGGAGTATGGTTTTCCTAGAGACTTTGAACTCTAAAAATGCAGGTTGAGTAGACTTCTAGGTTTCTATCCCTCCTCATTTTTTTTTTTTTAAGCTGACCTTGTTTTAGCAGAAGAAGATTAATTGAAAAATTTTTGATCCAAGAAAAAGCCTTGATCCTAGTTACAACATGGAACTGACTGTGTCTGGACAGTTCATGGGAAGTGTTGTCACCTGTGATGCCTCACTTTTCATCTCCCTCGTGTTGGAGGGTATGGTTTATTTCTGGCTTTTGTCTGCTGCTCTGCAGGCGTAGGTGTAGATTCATTGGTTAGAACAGAAAGTTGTAATAAGATGTTCAAAACTCAGAGCTTTGCAGATAACAGAGGGAATGAAGAAAATGGTCAAGGTTGGCTGACTCGGGCTTGGCTGTGCTCATGTGCCCGGCATGTGCCTCCCCGGTGGAAGGAGGGTTTGTCTTGAAGGCCTCTGCTTCACTGTCTCACTTCCACATCACCTTCTGTAGTTTCAGCTGATGCGGTCTGTAATTCTCTCTGCAGGCTACTCTTTCCCTTCCTTTTGGCTGAGAGTAGACCTAGGCTGGCAGCCAGTAGCCATTGAGCTATAATAGAGCTAGTGGTATGTACAAAATTTGATTACAGCTGTCAACACCAGATTGAATAAGAAAGTGCATACCCTAGACAGATACTTGGGACATAAATGGTCTATTGATTTCATGAGAACTAGAAATGAGGCCACCGTGTAATCTAGCAGAAGAAGGGGTCAGTGGGTAGACATTACAGAACAGTTTGTAAAAGTGCCCTTCTTTTAGACTTTTTTTGGAAGAACTTTCAGATAACCTTGATAAACCAATTGTTGCTTTTGATTTTCTTCACCGTCAAGTATTTACAGAAACTCCAATGTGGCCTTTGTACTTGTTGTTTTCATTCAATGGTTTGCCTTTCCTGTGTAAAATCTGGTTTAGAAATTGTACTGGGTGATACAAGCCGTATTTGCTCCTGAACTCTGATGACATTTCCACTTAGCTTAATATGAATGTTTTAGAAATTTCCCACAATGGAAAGTTCTATTTGACATAGGAAAGTTCAGCGGTCAGTTTCATAGTCAGCTGTATGCCAAGAAATAACGAAAACAGTGGATTACATAGTGCAGCCTTGGGACATGGAAAATTTCTTAGAAGATGAATGAATCATATTATTAATACATCTTGTGGGGCCTGAGGCCTTATATTGAAAAACAGGGGAAAAGTTATTTTTTTAAAGCTTGTATCCTTTTTGTATTTTCCTTCTTGTGTTTTATGTAGACTTTATTCTTTTTAATTTTTTAAGGCATTACAAATAATTTAAAATAGAATGTTTTAGGAATAAAATAATTCATTTCATTGTACATGAATTTTTTCAAACATCAGAAATCTGAAAAAAATGAATATCTCTTTGAATGAGATTGAGTTAGATTAGATAAAGACTTCAAATTAGAAAATATGATAATCCCTCAAATTAGATTGGATTATATGTTTTGAATTTTGGATTAGATAATCTCTTTGAATTTTATTGGATAATCCCTTTGAATTAGAATAATTACTATCCTTCTCTCAATATCACATTTTTTAGAGAAAAGGGGAAGACATCGGTAGTATCTAGAATCCTGACTTGTTCCTCTTGGCTTCCTTAAAATTTTGTAATAACCTTAATCTTAAATTAAATCGTCTAAAATTTCTTTCTATAAATAATTATGGTTATTCACATATAAAAGGCTGCTTTAATTGAGACTGTTTCTATTTAGGAAGACGACAAATACAGAAAGACATGTGGAAACAACTGATTTAGAATTTAATGTTTTTATAAGCAGCCCTTGGGTAGGGGAAGATAAACCAACTGCTTTAGCAGCCTCTTGCTTAGAGATGTAATCTGAACACCAGCAGTATTAGCTGGTATGTTATACCAGATTACAATGTTGAAATACATTTTTGTATTTGGGCTTTGACAACCATCAGGGAAATGTATATCAAGCCATGATGATGCCACTTCACACCCACTAGGGTGGCTATAATAAAAAAAATAAAAACTAGATAAAAATAGGTGTCGGTGAAGATGGAGAGAATTTTATCCTTCATGTACTGCTAGTGAAGGAATGGAAGATGGTGCAGCCGCTTTGGAAAGCTGTCTGGCAGTTCTTCCAAAGGTTAACTGTAGAATCCTATTATATGATCCAGTAATGCTACTCCTGGGTATTTATACTCAAGAGAAATAAAAACATCTCTTGATATAAAAATTTGTACTTGAATGCTCATAGCAGCATTATTCATGTTAGCTGAAAGGTAAAGACAGCCCAAATGTCTGCCAATTGATAAGTGAATCAATAAAATGTAGGATATTCATACAAGGAAGATTATTCAGCTGTAAACCAAAATGATATGCTGACATACTACAGCATGAAAGAAACTTTGAAAACATTATGCTAAGTAAAACAAGGCAGTCATAAAGGACTACATATTCTATGATTTCATTTATGTGAAATGCTCAGGAGAGGCAAATCTATAGTGATTGAAATTAGATTTTCATGGTTGGCTAGAATTAGGGGGTCGGTGCAGAGAGAAGATGGAGATTGAGTGCTTTTGGGGGTGATGAAAATGTTCTAAAATTGGTTGTGTGATGGATGCATAACTCTGTGAATATACTAATAACCACTGAATAATATACTTTAAATGTGTTAATTGTATGCTATGTGAATTATATCTAAATAAAGCTGTCCCCCCCCCCCAAAAAAAAAAAAATCAGGCTTTGACCATGTGACCTAATCTATAGCATTGTGCTTTTCACTCTTTCTCTCCTCACCACAATCCCACAAGACAGGTGAGGTCTCTACTCTCATTTTACAGGTTTGGATATTGAGGCTTAGAGAGGGTGTTTTGCCAGGCCTATGGTTTCTAGTCTAGAAAATACAGAGATAAGGAAGAGGAGAGTGGGGCCAGGACTGACTGTATCTCAGCCAGTAGCAGGAAGAGAGATGTCTTCTGATTTAAATCTGTGTGTATCCTGACAAGAGAACCTAAGTTATGAAAATCTTTGTTTATAAGTTGAAAGTTTTTGTTTTGAAGCAGGAGAGAAAAAAAAAGAGTTAAACAGGAATAAAAAGCCCTTGAGGCAGTATGGGTCATGGTTTTCCTTGCTGTTGAATGTGTGTGGATGATATCTGTATGTTGCTGTTGTTGCGTTGCTAAGTCGTGTCCAGCTCTTTTGCAACCCCATGGACTGTAGCCCATCAGGCTCCTCTGTCCATGGGATTTTCTGGGCAAGAATACTAGAGTGGGCTGCCATTTTCTTCTCCCTGGGATCTTCCCGACCCTGGGATTGAACTCGTGACTCCAGCATTGATTCTTTACCACTGAGGCACCTGACATCTGTGTTCCGTGATAATAAAAGAGCAAGGCAAATACACAAGATAGAACAGGCTGGAAAATATGAGTCAAAACTGTTACCTCTGATCTTATGATTCTGTGTGGTTGAATGTATTTTTTTCCATAATAGCAATCTCTAAGGAATTAAGAAATTCTTTTGAGTTCCATTTTTCCCAAGGTGTATATGCATATTGAAGTGAAATAACAAGTTCAATTTATGCTTTGAAGTAGAGTTAATATATAACCAAACTCTTCAGTCCAGTTGTATACCCAGGGCAAACACCTCTATTTATATACATGTGGGTAAGGAGGTGGGTGGAGGTGTCCTTATCAGCTGACGCTGTCAAAAACAGGAAGCAAAGTTACAATCTCTTTGTAGTGGATCAGAAACATTCAAAGGCCCTGCGTTGTGACAATTAAAAGAACAGTGACAGAAAATGACCTAAGGAATTTTCACTAACTGCGAAGTGTAACATCCTGTCTGGTATTTAGAAGAGATTCAGCTAGGTTTTAGTCAGATCCTCTCATGGGAAAAATAAAAGCCACGGCGAAACAGGACATCCCAGTGTGCAGTTCGCAGGCTGCTTCTGTTAAAATCCACTTCCTCTGCATCTTTTTCCTCGTCACTTAAGCAAATGTAGGTGATGAGCGGCCCGGCGGCCACTGCGTTTCGTTGGAAAAAGTACAGATTTGATGTGCCAGGACACGTAGCTCGCCAGTCTGGCAAGCATTTACCAGGTAAGTTTGTCAGCTTGCCTGCCTGACTCCCTGCCCTCCCTCCGCTGAGGTTTTGAAAAGAGGATGTCAGGCAAGACGGGGCTCTCTCAGTCACTTACTGAACCCAGTGTGTTAAGTAACAGAGCTGCTGGAGGCAGGACCAAGTTGGGGATGGGAACACCCCGGCATCTTCTTCCTGATGTCGCATCTGTTGTAGAGTCTGAGGAGTCGAGACCAGCATTGTGGGGTTTCACCTTTTCTTCAGAATGCGATGATTTTCCAGTTCTTGGCTTCTTGGAAAAAAAGTACATAAGGAACCATATATTTGTTGTGACAACATGTTTCATGTATTTTCAAACTAGCTTATTTCTGTCCTATAGAGAAAGTTTCCTTTGCGCTGTTGCGTAGGGATAGTGTACTATTGTACTTGATTTACTGTGCTGACTAAAAATGTATTTTACTTTTAAAAGTGGTTCAGAGCTGATTAAGGGGAGAATCAGACATTGTACTTTTGGGCGGATTGTAAATGGAGGGGTTTTGTGTTTAGGCAGTCTTGTGCAGAAGAACTCAGACTCGGAACTTCATGTTAGATGTGATCATGCACTTTTCTGTTGCTGGAGTTTACTTCCAGGGGGACCTAGATTTTTTGATTAGTTCTGATGTCCATATAGATCAAAGAAACTTGATGGGAAAAAAAATAAAAAACTCAAGTGATGTGTAATACTTGACCTTACATATCATGCTTGAATGTTGTTAGTATGGAACAACTTTTAGACTGGTCAGAATTTTTAAAAAATGGTTTTCTTTCTTTTGGAATTACTCTTTCCCTCTTAAGTTTTCCTCCCTAACTCCATGTGAATGTGGTGGTAAATGCTGGTAGGCATCCTCTCCCTGGAATGAATTCTCAACTAGAATGATTGGAGCAGCCCATGTTTTCTTAGCAAATTTGGCTTCTTGGCCAAGTGTAATAAGAGATCAGCATGGCATAATTCACTTTGTTGGCTGTTACTTTTCTCTCTTATTTAAAGAACCGTGTGGTCTCAACAGAAAATTAAAATATCTGTCAGAAACCTGAATTAAAACCTCAGGTACAAGAGCAGCATTGCAGCTTGTAGCCTTTCAAATATATATCTTGACTTTCACTTAATTCTCTTCCTTTTCCCAGCATGAATAATCTTCATTGTCTGCTAGTCTGTGCAGTAATGTCTTGCTACCAAGGGTCTCAGAAATAGGAAGATAATTAGAAGTAAAAAATTCAAATAAACTTTTAAATAATAAGCAAACTTTTATACGGGTAGACTTCAGCTTTAAACATGAATTCTCATTCATTCATACAGCATTATTTCCTACTCTGTGGTCAGTCCAAAGGCTTTAGGAAAGTAAAAAGCATTTTTAAAAAAAATACATTTTAGGGCACATTATTTTAATCAAAATAGAAGATTAGTGTGTATATGATTTGCAAGGACCTAGATTCTTTTCTTATTGGCTGTTATTAATTTACTATTTTCTTATATCTACAGGATAGCTCTCTTTAGTGATCTTGTAAATAAAGGTATAAAAAAGTACATGTTTATGGGTGGCATATTCCATTGCAATATGTGGCTATTTTTGATCTTCAAGCAGTCTCCATAATAGATTAAACTTTGGGGTGAATCCTTTATATACAGACCTCAAGTAAGGTGGAAAGAGTGAAACCATAAGTGTTTTGCATTAAACTGTTGATGTTACTGGGGTTGAGGTTTCAAATGACTTCTGCAGAACCTAAAGGGAGTAATAAAACAAGTAATAAAATGGAATAAATTGAAATATATATTTGTTGAAAATAAGCCTTTCAGTGTTATTTTTGAAACTGCCCATCCTTTTGCCCTGTGTTATCTTCTAAAATGTGCAACTCTAATTTAGTGCATTTGCTTCTCAGTAAGTTGAAATCTGATTATCTGTATCACTCTCTCTCTGGTATAGGATCATTACATTTTAAAATATTTAAAATATTTCTTTGCCTTTTCTTAATCTTGATGTCTGTGTACAAATGCCCAAATGTTAACAAATAATCTAATTGAAGGAGAATAAGTTTTTAAAAAAAGGCTTGAAGGTGTGAAATAAAAACTTACTCGGAGTTGCAGGCATCTACCAACGCACAGATGATTTAGGTCTGCCCAGGAAGCCACTTCTGGGAGGCCTCGCTTTTCTTGCCATCCTTCCTGCCTTCTCTTCAGGCTGACAGAACTCTGAGTCAGTCATTTTGAATGGGTTCACATATTCTCAACCTTGGCTGCACGTTAGAATCACCAGCGTGCTGGAGCCCCACGCCGGGGATCTTGGTATAATTAGACTGAGGCCCTGACTGTAACTGTTCAAAAGCTGCCCAAGTGATTCTGATGGGGATTCAAGATGGAAGCATATGGGGGAAGTGTATGGTTCCCTGTTAGACTGAAAGCTCCAGAAGAAGGACAGGAAGGAAGCTTATGCTTTCCTTCTGCACTCAGCCCATGCCTGTTGGCAGGGGAGTCTCAGGTTCCGCTTGAGGAATGGGTGGGTAAACAGATTTCTCTGAGCTGGAGGAGGCTACAGGAGGACCAGACCTCCTGCTTTCTGGTTTGAGCTGATGGAGAAGAGTGTGTTACATGAGACTATGGTCTGTCTGAAGATGGCTGTCATTGGGAAGAAGCTCTTGGAAGAGCTCGCTGGGGAATAGGCCAGCTCGGGGTGCACTGAACAGACCGCTCTGAAGAGACAGAGGTCCTAGATGGTAGTGTCCTCATGAAGCAAGGCAAGTGGAGAACTTTGGAATAAGAATTTGATCAGGGGCTGGGGTGCCTGTGTCTGTCTGAATGTGGAGGTGGGGCCTGTTGTGGACACTACAGGGAGGTTCTGGGTGCCAGGGTTAGTTTGAAAGGAAGAAGTGTGATTATCTTTGCCAGGAATTAGTGGCTGCCTGACCCACCCATTGGCTGTATGAATATAAAGGCTGTATGAGTATTTAGAGTGGTCAGAGTGCAGTGAGGTTTGTCTGAGGGAGTTTCTCAGGGCTTGTGAAATTTTAGCTGATCTTAATGTTTATAAAGAAAATGAGTTAGTGGTTAGGGGAATGTAATTTGCCGAGGCTTGAGAGAAAAATAATTGTTCAGTTGGGTTAAGGGTAGATGGAGTGAGTTGTTTGAAACTGAAGAACTTTGGGGGGGAATGAGAAGTATAATTAACATGGTAATGAAGAGTTGTTTGAGGGAGGGGATCCACGTCTCAGTTGCCTGTGGCATCAATGTGTAAGTCACTGAACTTCTGAGACGGGTCCCCAATCAGTAGCATCCCCCAGGTGATTTTGGTCACGAATAATTAGGTAACATGTTTCAAAGCAACTTGCAAGCTGTAGTAACAGTTCCAGGTAAATAAAAGGAATAGTAAGTTCTGTAAAAATTATACAAATATAGTCAATTGAAAATAAACTTTGCCTGCTACCTACAATATAGGAATGGAAAATCAAATATTGTGTTGGTATGGCACTTAAAATGTATTTAGGCTTAAAATGGTACTTAAAATGTATTTAAGCTGATGCTGTGCACTCTGTCATCTTTTTAGTTGTGGTTTTCCTTGGCATTACTTGAAAGGTATGATTATGACATGGGTCCTGGTTTCATGTTTCACTACGGTTCTTTGACCCTAGTTAGAGGGCACCAGGTGCTTCCTACTCTAATTGTCGGCAAATTTAGGATTTAGTTGGAGGGCCACTGATAGACTGGTGTGGGAATTAGATGGGATTTGGGCTTGGTGACTCCCTTACCCTGCTGCAATATTTTGACCTTGATTTGAACAGTTCAATGAACTGGCAGCTCAAGTAGTTTTTTCCCACTGAACTAGAACTTTCATTGTTTGGGAGAGGAAGATGAGTCATAGCCCAGTCCTACCTTTGTGACAAAGTGCAATTTTAGTCCAGGGCTAAAGGAACACAGCTTAGAAACTTTCTGTTTAAACCAGAAAGTATTGAAACTTGGATTTTGAGCTGGATGGGAATTAGTGTGGCCCTCTCTGTGGGGTTACTTTCAATGCTACATTAAGAAGCATTAATGCTTAATGAAGCATTGTCTCAGACGGTAAAGAATCTGCCTGCAATGCAGGAGACCTGGGTTCACTCCCTGGGTAGGAAACATCCTCTGGAGAAGGAAATGGCAACCCACTCCAGTGTTCTTGCCTGGAGAATCCCATGGACAGAGGAGCCTGGCAGGCTAGTCCATGGGTTCACAAAGAGTTGGACACAATTGAGTGACTTTCACTATCTCACTTTGTTTATTGAAGTACATTTTTGATCCTAAATCTAATTTTTAGTGATATATTTAAATAATCAGGTCCCTTCTTAAAAAATACAATGCAGAATTAAAATTATACAAACTGGCAAATTTCCAGTTCCTCTCCCCCTCCATATCATTGTTGTTTTGTTTGCCCTGCCACAACTCTTTTTTGGTGACTATACAAGTGTATACTTTTAGGTCTAAATTCCTACAAGCAGAATTTTTCTTTTTTAAACTGAAGTTGAAACCTTCTGGCCATAGTGTATCCCATTAAAAAAATATTAACAGTAATGACCTGTGTACATATAATTTAGTTCATTTGGGTAATTTCTGGGGCAGATATGCTTTCACTGTTGAACTGCCATCTACAAAAGGGAGAGAGATGAAAACTAGTATATATTTGTTTGGACTTGCATTGTGTGTGCTTTTTTGCATGTGAAATTGAACTCTGCATATATTTTTTGGCTCTTTGGAGAAATTCTTCAATGAATTCCCTTTTTATACATTGCTCCTCCCCACCCCCACCCCCATGCTGTTTGGATCTCTGAACTTTTAAACCTCTACTGATTTCAAAGGAAATTAATCCAAAATGGCAAATTTTGAATGACTTACTTGAATTTTGAGTTTTAAGATGCTTAACTTCCAGTCTAAAAGACAAACCTGATTTCTGGGTCTCTGGGACAGAAGTTTGTGTCTTTGGACTTGGGCTCTGTGTTTTCTTGCTCCCTTTCAGCTGTGGAAGCTGTCATCATCCCAATCTGTGCTGAGGCTGATAATTATTTAGGAGCCCTTGAGACTGGTAATTATTTAAGTGCCTTTGCTATTTTATTACATTTTCACATCCTGATAACTTATTTTCGTAGCAATGGTGAATCCCAGGATTATTTTTAGAATAGCCCATGTTCTGTGTAGTTTGTGGAACATGTTAGAGTTATCAGAAAGGATCTGGACTTGGAATTGCATGGTTGAATCTCAGCTATGTTGCATATCGAGTCTTAGTTTCCTTTTTTGCAAAATGGAGATAGTGGAGCTGTTCTAAGTCTTTAAAAAAAGTGTATGCGTATAAGGGCTTCCCTGGTGACTCAGTGGTAAAGAATCCTCCTGCCAATACAAGAGACATGGGTTTGACCCCTGATCTGGGAAGATCCCACATGCCTCCGAGCAACTAAGCCTGTGTACCACAGCCACTGAGCCTGTGCTCTACAGCCTGGGAGCCACAGCTACCGAAGCCTGTGAGCCCGAGAGCCTGTGGTCTGCAAAAGGAGAAGCCACCACCGTTGAAGCACAAGGGCCACAACTAGAGAGTAGCCCCCGTTCACCGAAATAGGAGACAAGCTCAAGCAGCAGTGAAGACCCAGGAGAGCCAAAAATAAAAATATATAATGAAAAAAAAATTTTTAAGTGTATGCATGTAAGATCCCTTGCACATTGCTTGGTAAGTTGCAGGAAAGATTATAGTAGAGCTTTTTAAGTTAATGGAAAAAAATACAGTTTAGATGCTAAATGAAGGTAATATTGGCTTCAGTGAGGCCCCACATGCACCATCATACTGAAAATTTACCAGTTTTTTCTCATCCTTCGATCAAGATCTGTTAGTGATTTTTCACATCAAAGCATCAAAGCTGTAATTCTCTGCTGGGCTCATTTAACCACAGATCCAGTACGTGGCAAGAAATTTCAACCTATACAGGCTGGCAAACGGCCTACTGTTGCTTGGAGAGTGTCTGTGGCAGGGTGCCTAAAATGTTTTGCTAGTTTCAAAGTTCACTTTCATTTGTTCAGAAAGGTTTGTATTGTTTGCAGGCAAGCAAGGCAAGCAAAGGGAAAGGGTATACAGCTTCCCATGTGAGTCTGTGCTGTGTGACCTGTTTGCCATTTGGTGCCTATTATATAGAAAGCTTTGTATAGTCTGTAGAGAGGACTATTTCTCCAAATAGAGGAAAACTGTTGTGATGGTCTGGAAGCGTGATAGATTTCAATTTAATGCCATTGATCGGGATACTGTTAGAGGCTGAGCTACACTGAAGTTTTGAGATAGGTATCTTGCACAAAGTCTTCATGTATCATCAGTGGGAGTGCCTCATCTGATAGCTATTCACATGACCTTCTGAGAAACAGCTCCTCTTGACGCACCAACACAGACTTCTGGCCCAGCCCTCCGGCCACTAGCTAGGTACCTGCTGCCATAGCGAGTCTCCAGGCTTTTGACTTGGCCTGTTTTCTAGTTTGACTCCTGGATTCTGTGCTTTTAATTTCTGCTTTGACTTTCAGGCAATAACTCTCTTTCTGGTGTTAGAAGCTCCTGGATTGTGTTTGACGGAAGAAATATATTTCCCCGTCAGATACATTTTCTCCCTAGATAACCCTGACCTACCCATGCAGTCTGATATCTGACAGTACTCTGATAACTGTTTAGTTAGTTGTTAACAAATATTTATTGTCGGACTCTGAATAGTATTACAGCAGGCAAAGGAAAATTAAAGTTTGTGTGTATTTGCAGGTCCACTGATTTATGGGACATTTGGAGAAGGAAAAAAATTGTGAAATGAAATACTTACTATATTTTATACCTAATCATGTGGATTCTTTAAAATAAAGATTACAGTCCATCTTTACTCACATTCATTTAAAAAATCATGGTGGATTTCATTGTAATGGACTTTACGCTGAGGAGTTATGGATATTTTGCAAGTGGGTTGAGAAAGCTGTTCTCACTTTCCTCTGTGTCCCACTGGATCCTTCTTATCCAACCAGCTACTTCCTATCCATTTCTTCTGCTGTTACAAGAAAAAGCCTATGCTTTATGTTGAGAATTTGTCTGTGGCTGAATTAACTGAGCACCCTTAAAAAAGTCCTGTGTATTTACTGAATTTGTTGCTAGGTCTTATGCTGCAGAATTTCTCAAAGTAATAAAATCTAAATAAAAAAAGAATGGTGTTGAAGGTAAATCTCCTTCTTGATTACTGTAATAAAGAATTGACATTTACTTCCCATAATTTGTAAGTCAGTCAGTAGGTTATATTTGTCTGGTGTTTCATGCCGAAGAAGTCTTATCATATTGGGTTTGTGTTAGGAAGAAGGTAAGCATTGATTTTCCTGTAACTTTCCAATTTTATTTTTCTCTTCATTGGTTCTTACCTAGAGTAGTGCTCAGTTTTCTGTCAACCTCAACCCAGCTACACATGGTTAAGAATGAGAGATAAGAAAAAAAAAAAAGACCCCAAAATAAATGATTCAGAGAATACTTATGGAGACCTGCTGTTTTCTGAGTCCTGTTGTAATTGCTGAGTGCTTTCGTTTGTTTGTTTGATTAATTTATTTATTTGACTGCACCAGGTCTTAGTTGCAATGTGTGGGATATTCGTTGTGACATGCAGGATCTGGTTCCCTGACCAGGGATTGAACCTGGGCCCCCTGCATCGAGAGCTCAGAGTCTTAGCCTCTAGACCACCAGGGAAGTCTCACTGGGTGTTTTAAGTCAGGTTTTGAACTAAATGATTCTGCTGACTGGCATTCCAGGACTGCTGTGTGCCCTGCAGGCTGCACATAAATGTTGAGGGACATCAGTGGGGACATCACTGTGAAGTGATGGGGAGAATGAAGTGATGGGGAGAATGCTTCATCACTGATGAAGCAGATGGGGACATCAGTGAAGTGTCTTCTGTTCAGTTCAGTAGCTCAGTCGTGTCTAACTCTTTGCGACCCCATGGACTCCAGGCTTCCCTGTCCATCACCAACTCCCGGAACTTGCTCAAACTCATGTCCATGGAGTTGGTGATGCCATCCAGCCATCTCATCCTCTGTCTTCCCCTTCGCCTCCTGCCCTCAGTCTTTCCCAGCATCAGAGTCTTTTCCAAGCAGTCAGTTCTTTGCATCAGGTGGCCAAAGGATTGGATCTTCAGCTTCAGCATCAGTCCTTCCAATGAATAGTCAGGACTGATTTCTGTGAGGATTGACTGGTTTGATCTCTTTGCAGTCCAAAGGACTCTCAAGAGTTTTCTCCAAAACCACAGTTCAAAAGCATCAATTCTTCAGTGCTCAGCTTTCCTTATGGGTCTTAGGCACTCATTTTAGTGATTGTTTCCTTAATTCAGACTTAGATATTCAGTTTGAAAGTAAATTTGAAAGGTAGGGGGCCTGAGGGCTGCTAAAAATGGAAACACTGACAATCATGAGACAGGCCTATTGGCAGGCTGATCCTAGAGAAGACAAAAAAAAAAAAAAAAAAGAGCAAAGACATGTCAAAGCCAAGCAACAAGAGTCCGTATGACGCAAATATTTTGCTATTCAAGTAGGCTAAATTGAGAAAGCTATTAGCACGTGAAGAAGCTCTCGCAGTGAGACGACCATGCAAGTGAGAGGAGGCAGGATGGTTTTCTGCAGCATCCTTTCAGGCTCTAAAGTCCTCTTTGCATATTTTGTCTGGGTTAGTGTTAGTCCCTCAGCTGTGTCTGAGTCTTTGGGATTCCGCGGACTGTAGCTCTCCAAGCTCCTCTGTCCATGGAATTCTCCCGGCAAGAAGACTGGAGTGGGTAGCCATTCCCTTCTCCAGGGGATCTTCCCGACCCAGGGATCAAAGCCAGCTCTCTTGCTTTGTAGGCAGATTCTTTACCCTCTGAACTACCAGGGAAGCCACTTGAATTCAAATGAACAAAGGCCCCTTCTCTGACCCTGGATGGCGTGACTTAGGCTAATCTGTGTTACTGGTTTCCAGGTGCAGAGGGTCGGTACTTAGCAGCCAGTGTTCACTTGCTTTCGGAAGCTGTAAATATTCTTGGTACGGAGCCTTCCCTGCTCTGAGCAGTGTGTCCTCAAGTTCATTCTTTCTTTCTTTTTTTATCCCTTCCTACAACTATTTATTTTATTTTTTAAAAATATATTTATTTGTTTATTTATTTTTGGCTACACTGAATTTTTGTCACTGCACACAGGCTTTCTGCAGTGCGGCAAGCAGGGGTTACTCTCCAGTTGCAGTGTGTGGGCTTCTAATTGCACAGGCTCTAGAGCGCAGGCTTAGTAGTTGCAGCACAGGGGCCCACTTGCCCCACGCCATGTGGAATCTTCCCTGCCCAGGGATTGAACCTGTGTCCCCTGCATTGGCAGGCAGATTCTTAAATACCGGACCACTAGGCAATGGCACCCTACTCCAGTACTCTTGCCTGGAAAATCCCATGGTGGGGGAGACTGGTAGGCTGTAGTCCATGGGGTCGCTAAGAGTCGGACACGACTGAGCGACTTCACTTTCACTTTTCCCTTTCACGCACTGGAGAAGGCAATGGCAAGCCACTCCAGTGTTCTTGTCCTGGAGAATCCCAGGGACGGGGAAGCCTGGTGGGCTGCCGTCTATGGGGTCGCACAGAGTCGGACATGACTGAAGCGACTTAGCAGCAGCAGCAGTAGGGAAGTCCCTTAAGTTCATTCTGCTATTGGAGTAAAACCAATTTACTTCATGGCTGGTCAAGTAAATCTTTTCTAGGAATCCTTTCCTGCCTTCCAGGTGTGAGTTGGCTACCCTCCCCTCTGCTTTTCCCACAGCTTCTCCACCAGGATCAAAGTCAGCAATCCTTAGAGTGTTCATCTGTCCCAGCATTTATGTCAGATGTTATCGTGCTCAGTCACTAAGTCGTGTCTGACTCTCTGTGACCCCATGGACTATAGCCCACCAGGCTCTCTGCCCATGGGATTTTCCAGGCAAGAATACTGGAGCGGGTTGCCATTTCCTCCTCCAGGAGATCTTCCAGACTGAACTCACGTCTCCTGAACTGGCAGGTGGATTTCTTTTTTTTACCACTGAGCCACCTACTGCACTGTGTTTAGCTCAACATATATTTCCAGTAGGCAAGATCTTACATGTGTGTGCGTGCTCAGTTATGTCTGACTCTTTGCAATGCCATGGACTGTGGCCTGCCAGGCTCCTCTGTTCACTGAACCTGGATATCCCACATTGCAGGCAGATTCTTTACCATTTGAACCACCAGGGAAGCCCCAAGATATTATTATAGATTATATATAAACTCTATATTTATGATATAAATGTGCTGAGGGCACACTGCTTTCCAAATCAACACACATAAAGTAAGTGGCTTTTAAACATAATTTGAACATACGAATTTATATTTTGGTTTGATGACTTATTAAAATTTAGAAATAATAATTACCTATCTTTCCATGGTATTTGTTTTTCTTCTTGATTTCCATTTACAGATGTTATAGATCAGTGTTTTTGAAAGTGTGATCTATCACATTTAAAAATCTCTGCAAGTGATTTTGCCTGTTTGAGAACCCCAGCTCTGGACTTTGAGGATAGAGGCTGGGCTTGTTCCTGTCTTTGAATCCTCAGACTTACCACAGCTCCTGGCACATTTTAGTTGCTCTTTTTTTTTTCTTTCTCTCCACTGAATGAGATAGAATCCCAGTCGGAAGTGTTTGGAGAGCAGGTGTGCGTGTGGAATACAGCAGCACAGTCAGAAGCCACCTGGATAATTCTCGACCATGTTTCATTGGTTTTTTAAATCAACAGCATGTGAGAGTGAAATGTAACATGGATATATGAGAATTAGCTTTTTAAAATTTTTCTTGCCCAGAAAAATATACTGTAACTTTGTTATTTGTATTTTTACCTTGTTTGAAGCAAATTTTATTTTAGGATAGTTTTACATTTATAGAAATTAAATGCAAAGATGGTACAGGGCATTCCCATATACCCCTCTCTGTGTTCCCTTCCCTCTGTTGTTGATATATTTTATTACTATGTAATATTTGTGTGTGCTTAGTTGCTCAGTCATGTCCAACTCTTTGTGATCCCATGGACTGTAGCCTGCCAGGCTCCTCTGTCCATGGCATTTTCCAGACAAGAATACTGACTAGAATGGGTTACCATGCCCTCCTCCAGGATCTAGGGATTGAATCCAGGTCTCCTGAACTGCAGGGAGATTCTTTACCATCTGGGTCATGAGGGAAGCCCTTACTGTGTCATAATTAGTGAACAATAATGATATATTATTATTCATTAAGTCATTATTAAATAGCATTAACTAAAGGCCTCCCTAAGGGTTGTTATTAAAAGTTTGTAGATTGACAGATGAAATACTACGTATAACTTCTACCAAGTTTTTCTTTAAGTTAGGCTTTTGTGTTTGAATTCTTGCATGCAGCCATAGTTGCAAGTATATTTACAAAGCAAGTGGGCCAATTCCTATGATAATTAGATTATACAATAGATTTTTCAGGTGTCATTGGTTTTTGGGGACCTGGAAAAGGGGAAGGTTATTTTCAAAGGCTGACATTCAGTTAATATATCTGAAGCACTCTGTATTAATGAAAATATTTATTGACCTCTCAGGTGTTGTTAGGTATGAGGCTTGTTTTAACAATTTATAGTGTATTCAGGTAGAGGTTGGAGAAGGCAATGACATCCCACTCCAGTACTCTTGCTTGGAAAATCCCATGTACGGAAGAGCCTGGTAGGCTGCAGTCCATGGGGCTGCTAAGACTCAGACGCGACCGAGCGACTTCATTTTCACTTTTACTTTTCACTTTCATGCTTTGGAGAAGGAAATGGCAACCCACTCCAGTGTTCTTGCCTGGAGAATCCCAGGGATGGGGGAGCCTGGTGGGCTGACGTCTATGGGGTCGCACAGAGTCGGACATGACTGAAGTGACTTAGCAGCAGCAGGTAGAGGTATACTACTAAAAAAGTATGTAACAACTGTTATGACCTGGATTGGACACGACTGAGCTACTGAACTGAACTGAACTGATGGCCTGGGCCCCCACCAGTCAGAATAATGTCCAAATGATCGGAAGGAATAATGGTGAGCAAATGTATTTGTCAGCCCTGGCGCTCAGATGTTCAGTCAGGTCCAACTCTTTTTGACCCCATGGGCTAAAGCTCTCCAGGCTTCTCTGTCCATGGGATTTCTCAGGCAAGAATACTGGAGTGGGATGCCATTTTGTCCTCCAGGGAATCTTCCAGACCCAGAGATCCAACTTGCATCTCTTACATCTCCTGCATTGGCAGGCAGATTCTTTATCATTAGTTCCACCTGGGAAGCTCACCTGCTGCTGCTGCTGCTAAGTTGCTTCAGTCGTGTCCGACTCTGTGCGACCCCATAGACGATGGCTCACCATGCTCCCGTGTCCCTGGGATTCTCCAGACAAGAACACTGGAGTGGGTTGCCATTTCCTTCTCCAATGCATGAAAGTGAAAAGTGGAAGTGAAGTCACTCAGTTGTGTCCGACGCTTAGTGACCCCATGGACTGCAGCCTTCCAGGCTCCTCCATCCATGGGATTTTCCAGGCAAGAGTACTGGAGTGGGGTGCCATTGCCTTCTCCAGGGAAGCTCACCAACTAATGTCTACAGTCTCCCCAGAATATCTGCAGACATTGTCAAAAATCTCCTATGGGGAATGATTGCTCCTGGTCGTAAACCCCTGATAGAAAGCTTTTTGAGCCATCTATTACCAACTCGATGGACATGAATTTGGGTAAACTCCAGGAGTTGGTGACGGACAGGGAGGCGTGGCGTGCTGCGATTCATGGGGTCGCAGAGTCGGACACGACTGAGCCACTGGACTGAACTGAGCTGATTACTGCTTCTGTAAGTTCTTTCTAAATATTTGCTATTATTGCTGTTGTTGGTGGTGTCTTCATTTCAGTTACCGCTGATGGTTAAAAACACTCAGCTAACTAAGAAAGACACATCAGGATTCTTTACATAGTGAAATCTCGACATGTAAATAAGGCTGTATTTTTTTATAATATTTACTCAGTTTGTCAGACATGTACATATGGTGGGAAGAAATCTCAGCTCTATTCACAAAGGTTTTCTGCTTTCCTCACCTGCCATTTTCCTTCCTGAGGTTGTAGCCTGTGACTAAGGCAGCTCACAGGTGTGGAATTTGGAGGTTTCTGTAGGTGTGGAATGTAAAGATCAGTTGTTCCTGCTCCTTCCTCACACCAACCTGTAGCCTGCTTTGAGCTGATAGTGGCTCAGCCTGGGCAGAAGCCTGTATTTTGGTTCATGCCAAGTTCCCCTCGTTTCCCATGATGATATGTTATTAGTGTCCTGATCCCTGTTGTTTGTTAAGTTAATCTTTGCTTCAGGGATCTCAGAAGATCACAGCACTTTGTTTTCAGCCACTTCATTTTGTAATAATTACTCTGGGGAGGTGAGGTGACTAGAGATGTGTAAGCCCAATAATTTAATATCTACAAATAGTGTTTTATATTTAACTTTCCTATCCATTCCTCTTCAGCGTTCTAAAAACAGATACTTAAATTGTTTAAACAGATATCCCTTCTTCCTTAGTCTTAGGTATCCATTTTCCTATTGAAAGGAGATAGATAGACTTATTAATCTTCAGATCTGTGAGAGGGAGAATATCCCAATAGGGGTCTAGGATCAAATGAAATCCCCTCAAGTGAGAATCGTTGGTTGTAGGACTTCTTATGAAAACTCTGAAAGCCTAATTTTTTTTCTCCTTTGCATCCTCGCAAATAATTATTTGTCAATATTGATTGATTTTAAAAATAATTATTTATGGTATTTAAATCTGAAATAATAAAAATTAATTTTAGTGATTTAAAATTATTTAAAATGTGAGATCCTGTTGGTTAACTCATTGTTAGGTAGGTCTACTCAGAAAATTTAGGAAATATATTTTTTTCTTTTTTTTTTTAATGTGAGCCATTTTCTAAAGTCTTTATTGAATTTGTTACAATATTGTTTCTGTCCTATGTTTTGATTTTTTGACCACAAGGCATGAGGGATCTTACCTCCCTAGCCAGGGATCGTACCCGCACTCCCTGCATCGGAAGCTAAAGTTGTAACCATTGGACTGCCAGGGAGGTCCCAGGATATGTACTTCAAAAGGCAGGTTTACATCCCATGTATCAGATACGGTCAGTTCACCCCCACCTTGTCCCAAGCACGCCTATATTTTGATTGGAGCAGTTGGGTTTCAGAGGAGTTAGATTACCTGAATTTCAGTCCAGGTACCTCCATTTACTACCTCTGTATACCCTGGGAAAGTTCCTTAATTTTTAATGTCTGTGAACTCTGCTGAAAAATGGGAACCATAGAAGCATTTACATCATTTGGATGTTATAGAGGTTAGATTACATAGTAACCCATGAAGGAAGCATTAAATACATGTTGCTAGTAATGGCAACAATAATGATGTTACTATTACTAATAAGACTAGTATTACGGGCTTCCCATGTGGCTTAGAAGTAAAGAATTGTGTTTGCCAATGCAGGTGACGGGGATTTGGTCCCTGGGTTGGGAAGATCCCCTGGAGGAGGGCATGACAACCCACTCCAGTATTCTTTTTTTTTTTTTTTTCACTCCAGTATTCTTGCCTGGAGAATTTCATAGACAGAGGAGCCTGGTTACAGTTCATGGGGTCACAAAGAATCAGAGAGGACCGAGCAACTAACACTTCCACTTTCACTTATGTATTAGAGATGCTGCTGCTGCTGCTGCTAAGTCGCTTCAGTTGTGTCCGACTCTGTGGGACCCCATAGATGGCAGCCCACCAGGCTCCCCCGTCCTTGGGATTCTCCAGGCAAGAACACTGGAGTGGGTTGCCATTTTCTTCTCCAATGCATGAAAGTGAAAAGTGATAGTGAAGTCGCTCAGTCGTGTCTGAGTCTTAGCGACCCCATGGACTGTAGCCTACCAGGCTCCTCCATCCATGGGATTTTCCAGGCAAGAGTACTGGAGTGGGGTGCCATTGCCTTCTCTGATTAGAGATGCTAAATGACTCAAACTTAGCTGAATTGAAATTTGATTCTTTTTGCCCATTCTCTTTAGATGATCTTTCCGACCCAAGAATTGAACCCAGGTCTCCTGCATTGCAGTCATATTTTGACTGTCTGAGCCACCAGGGAAGTCCCTTTAGGTAATAGTGAGCCATAAAATAGGTACAGTGTGCGTGTGTTAGTCTCTCGGTCATGCCCAACTCTTTGCAACCCCATGGAATGCAGCCTGCCAGGCTCCTCTGTCCATGGGATTTTCTAGGCAAGGATACTGGAGTGGTTTGCCATTTCCTTCTCCAGGGGATTTTCCTGACCCAGGGACTGAACCTGGGTCTCCTGTACTGCAGGCAGATTCTTTACCAACTGAGTTACCAGGGAAGAGAAAGAGATATAAAAGCTAGCTTCTTTATTCTTACGCTGAACAGAAATATTATGACTTCAGAATTTAAAGAACTAATATTTGGTGCTATTCCATGGAAATCCTTCTTCCTAAATGTCTTGATATTAACTATCTTTTTAGCCTATTAATTTTTGTGTTGTTAAAAAAAAGATAATGTCTTATTTCATAAACACTTTTATTCTTTAAAGAAAATTCCAGATTTCTTACCTACATTTTTGAGTAATTTTTCTTTTATAAATCAGAAATATGAAAGAATTTAGAAAAGAAAAATATTCTTATATCTGCCATCTTAATACATTAGTACCTTTCAGGTCTTATTTTCCCATTTAGTCTTTGTGTTCATATCTTAAAAATGATTGTAATTACATAACTCTTCTAACTCTTTGTTTTGGTTATTTTAGTTTTATAATATTTTGTAAGTAATTTTCATGTTTCCATTGGGTAGCTTTATGTAATTTATTTAACTCCCCGTTTTTTTGGTATTTATTTTATTACTAGCTTTTCGACATTATGGGTAACTACATTGAAAAATAATCTTCATTGATCTGTAAAATGAAGATGATGAAAGTACTATAGGATTGTCTTGTGGATTATATAAGTGAGTAGATATAAAGCAGGGTTTATCAACCATGGCACTATTGCCGTTGTGGGCCAGGTACATTTTTGCTGGAGGTTCCCTGATGGCTCGGTGGTAAAGAGTCCTCCTGCAATGCAGGAGACATAGGAAACGCAAGTTTGATTCTTGGGTCGAGAAGATCCTCTGGACGAGGAAATGGCAACCCACTCCAGTATTCTTGCCTAAAAAACTCTATGGACGGAGGTGCCTGGTGGACTACAGACTAAGGGTCACAAACAGCTGGACACAACTGAGTGACTGCGCACACAAATACACAGAAATTCTTTGCCGGGGGGGCTGTCTGGTACTCTGTAGATGTTTAACAGCATCTCTGGCCACTACCCACTAGTTGTGATAAACAAAAGTGTCTCCAGACATTGTCCAGTGTGTCCTAGAAGGCAGACTGGCTCTCAGTCGAAAACCCTGAAATAAAACATTTAGAACAACTGGGCTCTGCTCTAATGTGTGCTATATAAATATTTGTTATTACTGTTATTGCTTTTTGCTACCATTCTTCATTTCAGTTAACTTGTTTCTGATAAGTTCCTAGAAACAGAATTTCTGGGACAAGAGGTTTAGTTTTAGGGTTTCTGACTCGTATGACTAAATATCACTCCCCAGAAGGACGGTGTTAAGTTAAATGCCATCAGTTGTGTATAATTATGTCAGCATTTCTGAGATCCAGCCACTATGCAACTGTTAGTACCACATATTGTTTTGTTTTCAGTTCTTGTAACTACTAGTCGAGACAAGCACTGCCTATGTTTCTTTATTTGTGTTGTCATATCTGAGGATTCTGGCTTATCCATCCTGACATCCCCTTTCCCCCCCACACTTTTGTTTTTTGAGCTGTTTTGCCATCTACCATATGAAGTTGAAAAGTCATACCCTCAATAAGCAGGTTTGCATCAAGTTTCTTTGCTTGACCTTTAATAGCATCCAAGTTGAACATTGTTGAGGTCCTTTCAGATTACTGTGTTTTACCCAAATAGTCCTTTACTGTTTCAGATTAAGACACAGTAATTGACAGTGTCCCATAATATGAGAACTTTCTGGATTTAAATATAAGGTGGCATCCTCTTTTTTTGAAGGATATTTTGGTGGAAAAGCACTCAACCTTGTATTCTGTGATATGTGTCATCTAATGTGGTTGCCTCTGGTTTTGGAAACAATCGGGATCCTAGCTGTAGCAGAGGCCGTGGGTGCCCATCTCGCAACCCCTGCTTCCAACACTTTGTTGCACAGGGGGGTTGCCAGTTCAGGCACCTGCATTCTTTCACTTTTCTGGAAAAGCTCATCCCCAGGTTTGGTAGGAAGTGCCAGCCCCCAGCAATTCACAGCCAGTGACTGCTGTAGTATAAGTCCCTAGCTCTCTTGTAAATCTCAGGTCAGATCCCTTTGAGATGAGCATTTTATACGGGTTCTCCCAAGTTCCCTGTTGAATTAAGATTCACTGATAATTGAAACAACTCTTTTGTTGGCTCCTTTTTCTTTGACTCAATTCGTCACTCCCTACCAGTGTTTCCTGGGGTTGTCTCCAAAATAAACTACTTATACTAGAATCCTTATCTCATGGGCTGCTTCTGGGGTAAAGTGGACTAAGATGTTAGACAACTTTTCCTTTGACCTTGGTGGAAGAAGAGAAAAAACAGACCAGGAAAATAGAAATCTTTGAAAGACCCGACTGTGTAGGAGGTAGATGAGTTTAGTTTCAGTGACTGAAGACACAATTGGACAAGAAAAAATTCTAGTTATGCTACTGCCAGGAAAGAGTCTCTGGACTGCATGGTGAGATTAAAGCCACAGTAGGTTGGCTTTCAGTGTCCCTGCCTAATGTGACTTTCTGCCACTGCCTGCACACCATGGAGTGACTCCAGGGCTTGCTGGTTTTCAGTTTGTGGCTTTCTCCATATAGAGGGAGACTAAGGTTAGAAAGAAAAAAAAAATCCTCATCTACTATCCTCTGAATTTTGTTCTTGAATTTGAGCTAATTATTAATGTCTTTAGCTGCAGCTCTGCTAGTTTGACAGGCAGGGCAATATATATATATATATATGTATACAGCCTGGTGGCTCAGCAGTAAAGAATCCACTTGCCAATGCAGGAGACACAGGTTTAATCCTTGGATTGTGAAGATTCCCTGGAGGAGGCAATGGCAACCCACTCCAGTATTCTTACCTGGAAAATTCCATGGACAGAGGAGCCTGGTGGGCTACACAGTCCATGGGGTCAAAGAAAGAGTCAGAGGTGACTTAGTGACTTAGCAACAACAAAATTTTTTTTTCTTGTCAACCAACATACATACTTTTACTTGTAAAAATTAAAACTTTTTGTTATGTAAAACTTTACATACATTCTTTACAAGTTTGCAGTACATTAGGTTATGGCCAGCATTCCGCACAAAACACAGAGTAGCAGCTTGGATCATTTAGAGCTTGTGTGGCTGGACAGGTGTTTGCTCCCTCTGCTCAATGGGCCCAACCAGGCCCACCACCCTGGTTCTCTGAAGAAGAGCTGCATCTGTCCTGACTTAGGCAGGGCAATATATTTTTTTTTAATTTATTAATTTTTAGTTTGGAAATATTTGCTTTATAATATTGTGTTGGTTTCTGCCAAACATCAACATGAAGCAGCCATAGGTATACATATGTCCCACCCCATCTCACGCCTCTGGGTTGTTACAGAGCACTGGTGTGAGCTCCCTGAGTCACACAGCAAATCCCACTGGCCATCTATTTTACATATGGTACTGTACATGTTTCCATGCTGCCCTCTCAATTCGTCCCACCCTCTCCTTGCTCCGCTGTGTCTACAAGTCTGTGCTCTATGTCTGCATCTCCTTTGCTGCAGGTGGGGCAATATTTATTTCCATTTCAAGCTTAGTCTGGAGGGCTGTGTTTGAGTTAAAAGCATCAAGGAATTGAGGGGAAAACCAGATGAGTTTATTTACGGATCCTTAAAGGGACAGGTGATAAAGAAAGAAGTGCCTTTTAAATTAGAGGCTCAACTTGATTCCAGGGATATATATATATATATATATTTTTTTTCATTATGCTGCCACTGCCTTACTAAAATTTAAAGTATAAAAACAAAGTCCAAATTAATAATAGGGATAGTAATAGTAATGGAAACAGAGAAAAGGAGTAAAATATTAGCTTCATTAATTAAAAAAAAATCAACTCACTGGAGCTGATTTTTAAAAAGTCAAATTTGCTCAGAAAGCAATGACTCTGTTTCTTTAAATGGGTGGAGTCAGAATACTGAGGTCCTGGTGTGGGTACCCTAGATGGGGTACAAATTTTCCCCCTAGAAAGAGCCTACCCAGGGAGGGGAGGTGCTCAGCATACACAGAGGCACCTGAATCTCTGCCCCTCCCGACACCCTCCCGTCTACCCATCACCCAGCCACTGTCTGTCAGCACACCCTCTTTCCCGTGCAGACCTTGAGGAGTACTTATCTAGAAGTCACAGAACTGGGCTGTTTCCTCGCCAGCACAATGTTGAATGTATTCTAAAAGGCTGAGGTCATTCCAAGGGCTTCAATGACCTTAGTTGCGAACGTGACCCAGAGTGACCCATAGTGAATGTTGGCGCACATAGGTTTTACATTTTTCATGTGAAAGTTCTTCCTTTGTTGTTTGTGATTAATAACTGAATAGGATGTAGTGCCAAATGATTTCATTGTTGAAAACAGACTTAAAGGTCATGAGAAACTGCTTGTTCAAAGTAAGCTTTGCCAAGATATGGAGAATAGGTCTGCATTTACACCTGGATAGTGTTTGAAGCAAGGCAGAGAAAAAACAAAAAAGATAAAAGGTTATTCTTTATATGATGGGAAAGTTGATTTCAGTTAGGTGAACGGATCATTAGATCCTTAGGATAGATGATGACTTATGAAGCTGAGTTTGCACTGTAACACTTTGAAATAAAGGTGCATTTGAGGACCTACTGTGTGCAAGTTGCTCAGAATAGAAATATAGTGAAGAGTTACTTATAGGTATGTCTACTTTGTTAGTAGCTTGATTTTAAAGTTTGATATTGTATTGGTTTGGTCTTTGAAATATGATTTTGAATCATTTCTTAGTACTTAGCACTTTGAATTTTATGTTTTCAGGAGAATTTAAAAATAACGCATAACGATTTAAGAGTAGCACATGATAATTTACTACTTTGATTTAAAGACAGAGAGACAAAATATTATGATATGAAACCCAGTATCATCCAGAACTATGCTTTGTGCTTATTTTCTTTTCTGTGCGTTTTCTGGGCTTTGGAGTCAGAAGTTAGGAAAAGATTGCCTTCTAGTCAGTCCATCTTTACTTCCATCCATTGGAGATGGAAGTGCCCCTGCTCTTAGTTATTTGTTTATGCACACATATCCATTAGTATGGTGAACTGTCACAAGATCTTGTAGCTATTACTGTTACACACTTGGGACAGATTCATTTGAAAAGCAGTGCATTGAGAGCCTGGCCTTCCCAGGACTATTGTGATGTGAAATGGTTGAGAGGTGAGTGGGCCTGGTTTCATTCTGCTCCTCCTGTTATTACTTGCTTGCTTTCCAGTTGGTCTTACATCTGCTCTTTCAGGACAGCTTCTAGGCTGTAAGTCAGCTGGTAGGCATTTGATTGTGTGCTTGGAATAAGCAGATGGGCAGAGATACAAACTACTTATTACAATAGTTCCCATTAGAATATTCCCCTGCTTAACGCAAGCAAACAGAACAAAACAAAGCTCCCCTCACCCCAAACATTATAATTCTGTTGGAATTGAATTACCCCTGTTAAAGAAATTTTCTTACATGGCTAACTCTTAATTTCTTCTTAATGATCAAGACTTCTCTCTTTCCCCTAAGGATATATTGGGTGATTTCTTATTGTATATTTATGGTGTGTAAGGAACTTTGTGAGAGAGGCCAGGGAATAAGAAAATTTCTTCCGTCAGGGAATTAAGAGTCTCATTAGGAGGGGAGATCAACATAGGCATGGATATATAATATGTGTGTGTGTGTGTGTGTGTGTGTGTGTGTGTGTGTGTATAGGCCATGTATATGTATATATATTAGGGATTTCTTGGTGGCTCAGATGGAAATAATCTGCCTGCAATGCGGGAGACCCAGGTTCGATCCCTGGGTTGGGAAGATCTCCTGGAGAAGGGAATGGCAACTGACTCCAATATTTTTGCCTGGAGAATTCCATGCACAGAGGAAATTGGTGGGCTGCAGTCCATGGGGTCACAAAGAGTTGGACACGGCTGAGTGACTAACACTTTCATAATATTACTAATTTTCAAAATCCCCCAATTGTTTTGTTATAAGTAATGAACAAAATGCAATGTGAATTCACAAGGTGAGAGTGGGACTTCCCTGGCGATAGTGTGTATGGAAATCCACTTGGTGGGTGCAGGGGACATGGGTTCGATCCCTGGTGTAGGAGGATTCCACGTGCCGAGGAGCAGTGAGGCCGGTGTGCTGCAGCTGCCGAAGTCTGCGTGCCTAGATCCTCTGTTCTGCAACGAGAGAAGTCACTGCACCGAGAAGTCTGTGCACCAAGACTAGAGAGTAGCCCCCTCTCTCCACAGCTAGAGAAAGCCCATGTGCAGCAACGAAGACACAGCACAACCAAGAAGAAAAAAACGCCACAAAAACTCAAAAAACAGAAGGTGGGGGTGGAGTAGAGAGCTGGATAGAGGGGGAAAATCCGTCTTCATGAAAGAGAGGGTACCAGCTGATATGAAAACTGATGGGGTACTGGGCTGGAGGAGAATCCCCAGGCAGAGGGCGCCAATGAGTAGGGGGTGACTGTAGGCACGTGTGCCAAATGGCCTTGTGAAGTAGGTTACTTCACACTGTTTAATAGAGATAACTAGGCATGACTTTGAAGGCATTGGGTAAGGTTTGGAGATGTTGTGTGTGCAGGACTTGTGATATAAGAACCTAAATCTTTCAGAAATCTTTAGGATGCAAATAGGAGGGTGGATAGTTCTACATCGAGAGAGGGATGGAGGATCTGGACACTGGAGTTGGTAGCTTGGGAATGTCTTGGCTCTGCTGAAGAGTTAACTTGAGTTATGGCAAAGCTCACTTCATGGTTTCAAGTATTTAAGATTCTGCCGCCAAAAGCTGAGCTCGCTCTTCTCCTGGGTGTAACTGTATTGAAAGAACTCGTGTGTCAATGACTGTTCCCTGCGGTTGCATGTTCACTGTCAGTGTCTGGTTTAGGAGCTCAGCCAATACCTGCAGAAACTGCTTCGATTGTGATCTGTGTCTTCTTTGCACTCTCTTCTGTGTTTGTTTTTTTCCTAGTTATTTTTCCCTTGAAAGATAAAAAGAGGCTCTGAGGCCAAATTTCATTCTTTTGATCCAGTTTGTGTGGGCTTTGTTAATAGCTACTGATCTCCTTGGGCAAGTATATTTTGCCCAAAGGGGGCTAGAAGCTTAGATAGCTATAGCTTTGCGCTCCCTGCTTAGTGTTGATATCATTACTTCTGATTTGCTATTTCCAAGTTTGTGATTCACTGGCAAGGATGAATGACGAAGAAATGTTGTAGATAAGTAGAAGTGTTCATTTCCTATTGCTGCTGTATCACATTGCATGTGTGCAATGTCAGTCATTTCTGATTCTTTGCAACCCCAAGAACTGCAGCACGCCAGCCTCCTCTGTCCTCAACTGTCTCCCAGAGTTTGTTCAAGTTCATGTCCATTGAGTCAGTGATGCTCTCTAACCATCTCATCCTTTGCCGCCTCCTTCTCCTTTTGTCTTCAATTTTTCCCAGCATCAGAGTCTTTCCAGTGAGTTGGCTCGTCACATCAGGTGGCCGAAGTATTGGAGCTTCAGCTTCAGCAACAGTCCTTCCAAGTGAACATTTTGGATGGCTTGAAACAACCACAAATTTATACCTTACAGTCCTGGAGGTCAGAAGTCCGACATAGTTCTCACTGTGCTGAAATCAGGGTGTTGGCAGGCCTCCATTCCTCCTGAAAGCCCTAGGGGAGAATCAGTTTTCTTGTCTTTTCTGGCTTCAAGGGGCTGCCCGTGTTCTTTCGCTCATGGCTCCCTTCCATCTTCAAAGCCAGTAATGGTGGGTCAAGTCCTTTTCATGCTGTGGTGAATAACTCTTGATTTGCACTTTTTTGGTGGGGGCAGGGGGAAAGAACCTCTGCACAAACAATTTGGCATGGTGGTTAATTCCCCAATCATTCCTTGCATGTCTGAAATAAATTTCAGCACTTTTTATGGGCAGCTGACTTATAATTAATTTTTAAAAATGTTGGAAGTAGTGTGAGAGTGTGTGTGTGATTGTGTTACGAGCTGCATATTTATCTGATGATGGGGAAAAGGGCAGGAATGACCCATTTGCTTTCAACTGCAAGGACAGTATAGGACTGCAGTTCTGGAATGAACAATCAAGAGTAGACTTAACTTTGCTCTGACAAAAACATGTAAACTACTGGCACTTCATTCTGAACCATATACTTCAGTTACTGTGATTTAGGGGTTTCTGTCAGTGTCATTTGGAAGGATATTACTAAGGAGAAATATCCAACATGGTGTTGAAGTGTATTTGGGAACAAAACAAGTGAGTAGCTAAATTAAAAGTGAAATTTAAATGACTCATTTTATGAAAAGTGAAGAAGGTTGAGGTTAGTTAAAAGGTGCTTCTTTGTTCATCTGTGAATTCAATGATAGTTTGGCCTTTGGAAGGAATTTATTTTAGGTCATTCAGTGTTATTATGGCAGATGATACAGATTTTATGTTCATTGCATTCTACTGTTGGCATAAGAACTTGGATATTACAATTATCATATGAATATAAAAGTTGATCTGTTACAGTAGTAAGCACATGCTCAGTCGCTTTAGTCGTGTCTGACTCTTTGCAATCCCATGGACCATGGCCTACCATGCTCCTCTGTCCATGGGATTCTCCATGCAAGAATACTGGACTTGCCATTTCTTCCTCCAGGGGATCTTCCCGACCCAGGGATCAAACCTGTGTCTCTTTCATCTCCTGCATTGCAGGCGGATTCTTTACCCACTGAATCTGTTAATATAGTTTGAACTAAGGTGCATATTTTGGGGGATGTCACTTCCAAGAAATCTCTATGTACCTTTTTAAGGACTTATATGTGAAATCAGGATTTATTAAGAAAATACTTCCAATACCGTAAGAGTCATTTAAGCATGTTACTTCTTCCTTGGTTACTTTATAGATTGGGATTTTTTTTCTGACCTCCATCCCAGTCATCATTATATAAATAATGTAATTGTCACTGATTAATATTTATAATTTTAAAAATAGCAAATATTTAGATTTTTAGAAAGTGTACATTTCAGAAATACTCAGTTTACTGTTAAAGTAGGATTTTGTCATAGACAGATAGATGTCAGTTTAATAGCTTACTAGCTTAGACACTATCTAACTCTTTTGTTTTCCTGTAATAAATTTGATTAGCTTTTATTTGCAAGGAGAAACTTATCTTCAAGGAGATAATTATTTGTTGGATGAAGGCCAAGAGAAAGTCTAGGAAAGTTGTGCCCCTTTGTAAGGGGAATGTTAATAATCCTTGGTGATCTAAGGATTGGTAAGTTTATCACTACTCTTCCTTTTCATTTCTGATGAAGATCTTTTGTACAGGCAGTTGAGAATGATCACATGGACATTTAAGATGGCTTGATTCTGTATATTCATTCTTTCAGTTTCTATATTCTGTAGTGAGTAGAAGAAAGAAGGAAAGCCCCTGGGCTATCACAGTAAGCATGACATTAAATAGAGAACAGTGAGTCTGACTTGTAGTAGATGCTTGATGAACAATGATTAAAAGAAAGAAGCACATACTTCGTGAAAGTGAAGTTGTCCGACTCTTTGCAACCCCGTAGACTGTAGTCCACCAGGCTCCTCCGCCCGTGGGATTCTCCAGGCAAGAATACTGGAGTGGGTTGCCATTTCCTTCTCCAGGGAATCTTCCTGACCCAGGGATCGAACCAAGGTCTCCCGCATTGCGGGCAGACGCTTTAACCTCTGAGCCACCAGGGAAGCATCAAATACTTCATAGATGTGGTTAAAGTTATTTTTCACAGGGTGGACTCCCTCTTTCCCTCCCTCTCTTTTTGCTTTGGGAAAGGTGTTTGTGTTGTAAATAAAGGAAAGAGAAATATATGTTTCAGTGTTTAGACCTATAAATTATAAGCTTAAAAGTAAGATTGGCTTAGTGTCATCCTAAGAATTTTTAAAAGAGGATCTAAATGAGATCTAGTGACTGTTTTTTCATGATTTAGAAGATGTTTGTACTATATTTGGCTTAAGGGATTTTGTTTAGTTATCTGATCCTTTAGTTTCTGTCTTGTCCTTTCATAAACAGAGACTTTAACAATCTTTTGAGATAATGTGCTTAAACATTTTTGGGGCCAAAGAGTCATTTAAAAATTGATGAGAACTGTGGAATTTCTGCCCTCACTCGAAATCACATACAATTACAGTTTTTCTCACAACTTAAAGAAGTTTGTAAAGTCACTAAAACTTATCCAGATATAGAACAAAATATAAACTTTCGTTCATTTATTCATATTTATTCATTCATTTCCGTGACTTTTAAGGTTTGTGGAATTACTGGAGAGAATGCTCCCCTTAAAAAAAAAAATATTTTGTATATATGTTTAAAAAGTTGAGCATTTCATCACATAAAAATTAAGCCCTGTTCCTAGGGAGGGAAATCCTCATCATTAGATTTTTTTTTTTGTGTGTGTGTGTGTGTGCATATGCTCACAGACTATATTATTATACATTCATAATTCATATTTTTAACAAATACAAAAATCATATGTTTTACAGTTTTTTTTGTTTTTGCTTCAGCTGTACGTGTTGAATTCCTTTTCATGCCAGTAGTGGTAAATCTAGTATATTCCTTTAAAACCACTGCTCCACTCTTTATTTAGCATGAACATCATTCTATAGAAACAATAAAATCATTTGTAGATTGACTTTTATATTTAATATGGTTGGTGGCAGAAATAAGAGGAGAGTCAAGAGCAACTTGTCAGAATGACATCTTAGTTGCTAAAACTCTGCTTTGTTCATCTCCTCCGAGTGTGGTTGTATAGAGCTGGGGGAGGCATACATTTCGAACAGAGGGGCTTGTTGGCCAAGAAATGGGCCTCCACCTAACAGAACACCCACTGTGATGATTTACAATGTTTAAATCTCAGCAAAAATACCCCTTATATTCTGAATTCCTTTGTTTCAACTACATAACTCAGTAAGAAAGTTTCCTACAATTGAAAAGAATAGACACTGTTTAGAGGCCAAGTTTTGCCTTTTAAAGGCTGAATGTGCTTTATTTTAAGCTACTCTTTCTTCTCAAGAAGACTGGTATAAACAAGAGGAGGGCCCTCTGGTATTTCTATGCAAAGCATCAGTAATGCTGGTTTTGTCTTTTTTTTTTTAAGTTAATTATTTTTAATCCTGCTTATTTATTTAGTACTTAGTGTTTCTGACAGTACATCCTACTGATTAGTGGAGGCAGACTGCCTGGGTTGGAATCTCTTCTTCAATTCTTATTAGCTATGAAACGTCAGACAAGTTTATAAACTCCGTTTCCTCATCAGTAAAATGCAGGATCATGTTACGATCTCATGGTTGTTATGAGGACTAAGTGAGAGAACACAAGTGAAAAGACAGTGTAGCAAACAGGAGAAAATATTTAGAAATCATATTTCTGATGAGGACCTACGATCCAGAATATGTAAAGAATTCTTACAGTTCAACAATAAAAGGACAAATAGCCCAGTTGGAAAGTGGGCTAGCTTTTAAATAGACATTTCTGCAAAGATATACACAAATGGCCAGTAAACTCATGAAAATATGTTCAACATCCTTAGTCTTTACGGCAAAGCAAATTAAAACCACAATGAGATTCTACTAAGATGAGTATAATAAAAAGTATAGGAAAGAAGTATTGATGAGGATATGGAGAAATTAGAACCCTTATGCACTGCTTGAGCTTCCCTGGTGGCTCAGCAGGTAAAGAATCCGCCTGCAATGCAGAAGACCCAGCTTTGATCCCTGGGTTGGAAAGATTTCGTGGAGAAGGGAATAGCACCCTACTCCAGTATTCTTGTCTGGAAAATCCCGTGGACAGAGGAGCCTGGCAGGCTACAATCCATGGGCCACAAAGAGTTGGACACAACTGAGTGCACACGTGCACTCATACAACTGGACATTATTTAGCCATAAAATGATGCTTCCCCGGTGGCTCAGAGGTTAAAGCATCTGCCCGCAATGCGGGAGACCTAGGTTCGATCCCTGGGTCGGGAAGATTCCCTGGAGAAGGAAATGGCGACCCACTCCAGTATTCTTGCCTGAAGAATCCCATGGGCGGAGGAGCCTGGTGGGCTACAGTCCACGGGGTCGCAAAGAGTTGGACACGACTGAGCGACTTCACTTTAGCCATAAAAAGCAATGTAGTATTGATATAAACATGAACCTTAGGAACATAATGCCGAATGAAGGAAGCCTGGCACAGAAGATCACATTCCATGTAATCTATTTATATGAATTGTCTAGAATAGGAATATCTGAAGGAAGTAGATTAGTGGTTGCCTGGGGCTAGGGGAGGGGAGGGAATGGGGAATGGCTGATAAAGGGTACAGAGTTTTGGGAATAATGAAAATGTTCTGGAATTAGATGACTGTCGCACAACTTTGCAAATGTACTAAAGCCCACTGAATTATGTACTTTAAATGGATGTATTTTGTGACGTGTGAATTATATTTCAACTGACGAAAAAATAAGATAATATAGGGGAGTGGTACCATTCCCTCACGTGGTAAGAACTCTGCACATATTAACTACTTCTGCCGCTGCTATCATCATTATTATAAAAGAACAATTGCTTGTAATGTGCTTATATTATTTCTAGTTCTTTTCTTCAAACTACACAAATATTAGTAATTTGGTGCTTTCACAGTGTCTTTTAAGATTTGCATTTGTGAACAGGTTCTGTGAAGAAAAGCCTTTGGATTACCGTTGGCATGTCTTTTCCATTTGCTTCCACTGCATCTTTTTAGATAAAATAGAGTACTTCTTGGCAAGTCATATGACATTTATATTGATAGACTTTTTTTTTTTCTTTTTACTCTCTTTCATTTGATTTTTCTGATTGGGTTTGTAATGAAGTCCACTCTTATAATGAATAGAAAGCAGAAAAATCAAGAATAAGATGATCTAGAATTCCTCAATCTTGATGAAATAATTCAATAATTTTCCTCCCACTCTTAGACCAGGAATTTTTCTCCTTCTGGCAATAGCTACATGGTATGGGACTTGTAGTAGTACAACATGTTAACATAACCATACTTGGATTTAGTTTTACATTTTTAAAAATAAAATATATGTAAAAATCGAGTCTTTTCTTTATGTAGTCAGTTATTTGGAATAACACTTACAAGTTTACAAGTGTTAGTCGCTCAGTCATGTCTGACTCTGTGCGACTCCATGGACTGAAGCCCACCAGGTTCCTCTATCTGTGGGATTCTCCAGGCAAGAATACTGGGGTGGGTAGCCATTCTCTTCTCCAGGGGATCTTGCATATGTCTACCTTATCCTCAACACTGATCCTTTTAGGACCAATAATAGGTGAGACTTGAGAGGATTTCATGGTTTTCAGGATTAAATGGTGTTTATTGGAGAAGGAAATGGCAATCCACTCTAGCACTCTTGCCTGGAAAATCCCATGGACGGAGGAGCCTGATAGGCTTCAGTCCATGGGGTTGCAAAGAGTCAGACACGACTTCACTTTCACTTTCACTATGCAAATATATAAACTGTAATATGTTAGCTTATGGCTAGGGAAATGCACATTATCTGCCTGTTATAGGATATGAAATTGATCTGAGCTATAACTTTCATTTCTAGATTTACTCCTTCAAGTTTATAGAATGTTCTGATTTCGTTACTATCCATATTAACACAAGGTCATTTCAGTTTCCTTTTAGCTGGGTGTCATGGTGACTTTTTTTTTTTTGGCCAGGCTCTTTGTTTGAATGTGTGACCTTGCCTGACTTGTCTTTGATTATTATATATCTCTACTCAGTGTGATTTGCCTGGCTATTGATTTGCTATTTCACTTTGACCTCCGATAGAGCTGTTACACTGGCTCTTTCTTTCCTAGTGGGGACCCACCTGGTTGCCCTGCCAGTCGGGTGCTTTGGTCTTGCTTGCTGGTTGGAGTGTATCCCCTGATGGCTTTAAAAACTGGTATCCTTGTTTCCTAGCTCCTGCTTGGCTCATGCCTGGGGAAACCTTTTTTCTGTTCTAGTGACTCTGATGGTCACTACCTTCTGCGTGGCAGTTTTATGGCATGATTCCAACCCCCAACAAAGCAGCCTTTTCATAAATCGTACGTTTAACATGAGTATTAATAGTAAAATCTTATTCATGTATGAATATATTTTATATGGTTATTGTTTTGATTTGAGAATTTCTATAATAATATCCTAAATGTTATTTATTTTCTTCTTATTATTAAGAAAAAATAGTTTAATCAGTGAGCTCTGGTACTTTATACATTAAAAAATTATGTATACGACTGCCATTGGTGTCTTTGATTAAATTCTTTTATTAAAACTCCACTTTTAGTGAAGTGAAAAACTTACCATTCTTTCTGTGTGTATGTGTATAATATACTATAACATGTATTTATATGAATGAAGTAAAGTGAAAGTCACTCAGTTGTGTCCACCTCTTTGAGACCCCGCCCCCCGCCCCCCCCCGCCCCCCCCCGCCCCCCCCCCCGCCCCCGCCATGGACTGTATGTATAATTGCGGTTATATTCTACTAGTGTGTATTCATATAGATCTATTAGGTCAAAATATGTGTGCTGTTCGTGAAAGTTTGGCACCATCACGCCTTTGTATCATGTACCCATGTGCTCTTGGAGTTTAGTCTTGCAGCTGGGCTGATGGCCAGTGTGTATGAGTACAGGGCAAAGACTGATGCGTGGTTTCTAGTTCTTTCCGCTGGGGAGGGCACTGCACAGTTTCCTCTCTGGTCAGTTGCTGCTGGCATTGTTGCTGGGCTGCTCACTGTGTGTGGCGTGGCTTCAGAACCCACAGTGTCTGCTCCCAGACCCGCTTCTTCTCTGGTTGCAAGTCAGGGTAGTACTTACTGGCAGTGAGTAACTGGGGATGGTTGCTTTATGCTGTGCTCCAGCTTGCCCTTATTAGTATTTCTTGGTTCTCCCAGCAGCAGGTCTCTGATTTCATCACAAAATCATCCTGTACAGAGTCATGATCCGCCTGCCTTCACAAATCAGCCAAGCTTTGGAAAGGGAAATGATTGTTCATCAAAACTCTAAGCACCAGGATAAAACGTTCTTGTTTAGATGAATCAGGGGTCAATTTAGTTTTCTAATGAGCTTTAGAATTACTTTTCTTGTCTGCCTTTAGGGGGTATTTTAATTCTTGCTCTTCTTCTTTTTAATGTTTCTAGAAGTCACATTTTCATTCTTTGCCAATACTAAAATGATCTTTAAGCACGTGGATAAGAGGAAATGAGAAAGAAAATCTGGGTCATCTCAGTGATCATGGTTTTAATATTTTGCAGATGGATAGATAGAAAGGCCATAGATATAGCAGATTCATGTTCTTTTATTGGAGTGGACAGTTATTAAGTCTGGATTGAATTATAGTCAATATATAGTTTGTTTGAACTTAATGGACATGTTATATACATCCACTCAAAAATTTTTAAAATTGACAACCTGTATTGGGAGCTGTATATACTATAGTGATCAAAGTAGACTTTTCTTGACCTAATGGGCTTACACAAATCAAAATGTAATCACATTCAGATAGATATAGGGTGCAAAAGGAAGCTGGATACTTTGAAAGACTGGGGATGTTAGAAGTCTGCTCTGAAGAAAAGGTGTTTAAAATTAGACCTGAAATACCCATATGGGCTCAGCAGGTTGAGAATGGACTCTAAGTAGACATAGCAGGGTGAGCAAATATCCTGGGGCAACAAAGGGCTGGGTACATCTGAGAAACACAGAGGCCACTGACTGGAGCTTCAGAGAGGAGGAGAAGGCATGCAAGATAAGACTTGGCATAGGCAAGGGTCAGAAGGTTCCGAGCTTTGTAAACCATGTTAACTTAATTGTTTCAAAGTTCATTGTTAAGCTGGCTACATTTAGAAAGTGTATTGGAAGGGAACAAGAACAGACATTAGGAGATGGTGCCAGGTTATTGGCTTTAGATTAGTGGATTGCAAGCACGAGATGACAGTAGCTCGGACTGGAGATGGCTGGGAGATGTAGAGTTGTGGCTGGAGTTAAAGTATATTTAGGAATTGGGACCAACAAAATTTGGTGATAGATTGTGGTATCGGATAGATTGTGGAATGCCAGGGATTGGTTTCAGGGTCCTGGCATAAAAAAGCAAATGGATGAAGGTGTCATACTCTGAGTTAAGAAAGACTGGACAGAATTGATTTGAGAGAAGACCAGCAGTTCAGTTTCAGATGTGTTCAGTTTGAAATGAGTCTGTGCAGGTGTCAGATCGATCGCTGGATACCTGCTGTGTTATTTGTCTCTTGCTGCATAACAAATTACTCTGAAACTTAGCATCAAATCTATGTTAGTTATCCATTGCTGTCTAACAAATTATCCCAGCCTTTAGCAGTTTGAAACAAATCTTTATTATCTCATGCAATTTCTTTGGTCAGGAATTTGGGAGTGGCTTTGCTTGGAGATTGTGGCCCAGGATCTCTCATGAGGTCGCAGTTAGTGTGTTGGCCAGGACTGCAGGCCTGACTGAGGCTGGAAGATCTGATCCTGGGATGATTTATGCACATGGCTTTTGGCTCACCATCAGTCCAAACAGGGCCATATGGTTATCCTTAGTTCCAGGGGGAGGTGAGTGTTATAAATGGCTAACTTGCTTTAAGGAAGAAAAAAATGAGATTAGACATGAAAGCAAGGAAGGGAAAAGGAGGACTGAGTAGGAAATCCCTCTGAAGTAAGATGACTAGAGGTATGGTCATAGTGAAAAACAAGTCTGAGTCTAGAATTCAGAATACCTGCCTTTATATTCAAAGTGAAAGTGAAGTGAAGTCACTCAGTTGTGTCTGACTCTTTGCCACCCCATGGACTGTAGCCTACCAGGCTTCTCCACCCATGGGACTTTCCAGGCAGGAATACTGGAGTGGGCTGCCATTTCCTTCTCCAGGGGATCTTCCCAACCCAGGGATCAAACCTGGGTTTCCCTCATTGTAGGCAGACGCTTTACCATCTGAGCTACTGAGCTCTAATATATGTCTTTTAAAAGATGAAAATGAAACCAAGAAAAATTTCCTTATTTGTCTTGTTGGGGAATATATGCATTGAGACATATCAGATATCTCTTCTTTGAAAATCATGTTTTTGATTTGAAAATAGAAATGAAAGTGGTTATTGATGTGCTTTTTCCTCCCTAATTTTTCTTTGTGACGCAATACTCAGCATAAAATTTATCATCATGATCACTTCTAAGTGAACAGTTCAGTGATATTAAGTACATTTACGTTGTTGTGTAACTATGACCACCATCCACCTTTATAACTCTTTTTATCTTGGAAAATGGAAGCTCTGTACCTATTAAACAATGACTCCCAATTCCTGACTTTCCCCTAGTCTCTGGAAACCACTGTTCTACTTTCTGTTTTTATAAATCTGACTACTGTAGGCAACTTGTATAAATGGAATCATACAGTATTTTTCTTCCTGTGACTGTTTAGCAAAATGTCCTCAAGGTTTATCCACATCATACAGTGTGTCAGAATTTTTTCCTTTTTGAAGGGCAAGCAATATTCCACTGTCTGTATATGCCATGTTTTGTTTATCCATTTCACCCGTGGGTGGAAACTTGGGTTGCTTCCATTTTTTTAACTATTGTGAATAAGACTGCTATGAATGCGGGTGTGCAGATGTTTATTCAAGGTCCTGACTTCAGTTCTTTTGGGCATATTTTTGCATGTGCTTTTAACTCAGGTTCAGTCAGGTTTGCTAGTTTACTGTTCTGAGGGAAGTGCTAATGCTCCGAAGAAAGATTATCTGTCCAAATCTTTTTTGTTTGATTCACTCTCTTGCTAACTCCAAAAAAAAACTTGTCATCATGAATTATGTTTTACAGTATAATGTCTAGGATGATGGAAGAGAGGCAGCAATTGCAGTGTTCTCATATGGGAGAAAACAGAAAACATTATCCTTTCTTTGCAAAGCTGTTTTGACTGTGCTCAGGGAGTATTGGTCTCCTACTTTAGAAATGATTTTAGAGTGAGAGAGATCTAGTAAGGAAGCTAAGTCTTGGAGCAAATGCTTTCGGTGTTTTTATAAAACTGACTAAAATGAGTAACACTTTTCAGTCCAAAATGATGGAAGAGGAGAGAAGATATAATTACTAGCTATAAAATCATGTATTTCAGAAAAGCAAGCATGAATTTCTTCTAATCATCAACTAAATTGATTAAAGTAATCTTCAAGTTAATCTAGACTTATTGATGCTTTATTAGTCACTCAATCGTGTCTGACTCTTTGCCACCCCATGAACTGTAGCCTGCCAGGCTCCTCTGTTTATGGGATTTTCCAGGCAAGAATACTGGAGTGGGTTACCATTCCCTTCTCCAGGGGATCCTCCCAACCCAGGGATCAAACCCAGGTCTCCTACATTGCAGGCAGATTCTTTACTATCTGAGTCACCAGGGAAGCCCACTTTGATGCTTTAATGATGTACATTTAAGACAAAGAGAAGGAAGATCTATGATATACAGAAATAATTGCCAAGTTTGCAATTCCCAGAAATGGTATAGACTGACTTTATGAATTTTTATAAACAGCAAAAAAATCAGACCCACATTATAGACTATTAAATAAAGACAGTGCTAATTTGAAGCAGGATCCTAATTTTTAACAGTGATTTTAGAGGATAAATGATCATGTGTGCTGATCATGGTTAGTGTGCTGGGGAGTGGTTTCTTGCATTGTTGATACTCTAGATTTTATCTTTTAGTTCCTTTGTCTAACCCTACCTGAATAAGCTTTTCAATAAAAAGTATTAATAACACCTGTGAACTTTTTACATGGTTATCTAAACTGAAAATGAAGAAATATGCATTTTTCAACATAAGGCTATATTTAATTTGTTTTGTTTATTAACTTTCAATTTATACACTTTTAAGCAGAGTGCTGTGTTTCATGGGCTGATTTCTTAACTCTGAGGTTCATGGGAAAAATCTTTACCCCCGTGATTTTAAGGGGAGACATAGTGTTCCTTTCTGGTATTTTCTTTCTGCTTATTATAAATATTTATCTTGGGCAAAGGATCACATTTCAATGGACTTGCAATTTTGAAAATTTAGTAAAATGACTTCCTTTTTAAAAAATTATCTTACATCTTGATTTTAACTTGCTGTGGCTAAATATTAAAACATTCCAAAATAGAGAAAAAAAGTTCAAAAAGCTACTTCTGATATACTGTATTTTTTTTTTTTTAATTTAAAAATTGCATTTGCACTGCATGGTATTTCATCAGAGTACATGATCAAAGGACAAATACTTCGTTTTCTCCCAGGTAAATGTTCTTTTTCTCAAAGTGAGTATAGTATTAGGCCTTTTATAAAGTCTAGGTAGCTTGTGTGAACTGTGGATCTCTCTTCTCTTTAGTTGCTAAGTTGTGTCAGACTCTTGGGACCCCATGGACTATAGCCTGACAGGCTCCTCTGTCCATGGGATTCTCCAGGCAACAATGCTGGAGTGGGTTGCCATTTCCTGCTCCAGGGGTCTTCCCAACCCAGGAATTGAACCCAGGTCTCTTGCATTGCAGGCAGATTCTTTACCAACTGAGCTATGAGGGAAGCCCTGAACTGTGGATAACATTCTGTTTTGCCTTAATCTTACATTTTATCTTCTCTTCTTCCTAACTGATCAGTGCCCTGATCATTTTGCCTAGATATACTTGAATTTATTGCAAATGGTGTATTTTAAATATTGGAACTTCTTTTTCAACAGTGTTTCCACAGTGAATAGACTAGAAGGTGAGGAGAGATGGACCAACTCAGGGACCTTTATTTTACATCTAATAATCTCTGCAGACTGGAGTGGAAAACTCACTGGAAAGGCAGATACAAGCAATTTAACCTGGAGAATTTCATTTTTAGAAATATGTGCCCTTAACTACATCTAATTTAGAAGTGTGGATTCTGATACATTTCTCTCATTCATCTTCTGGGGTTTGGCTCCCTGAGGGAACCCTCCTCGGATACTGAGTCTTGGCATCTACCATCTCTCCCTCCCCACTAGATCCTTCCTGTCTGCATGTAATTACAAACACACGGAAGTCTCTTTATTCTTGCCATCCCAGTCAAAAGCAGACCGACAGGCAGGCAGACCTCCTCCTAGCCTGGTTTATTTTTATAGCTGCTAAATTCTCTAACCTTTCTGCATGTGCACATTGAAATGGAGAAAAATACCTTTTGCAGGGTCAGTGTTTTAAAGAAAATTATGTGTATTATGTGCACAGTATTATGTGTGTATTTCAGAAATTAAAAATATAGTAGACTATAGGAGTCTCTCAGGCTCTCCTGAGAAATCAACAGTGCTAATGTTTCGGCTCTTACCTTTCTGGTCGTATTACATAAATGATGCATTGTGTGTACTCTTCGGCCTGCACTTTTATTCCTTAATATAGTGTGAAAAATCCTCCCATGTCTTTGTATATTCTTCTTTAGTATCATTTTTGATGTTTGCACTTATGTATGAAAATATACTTCTAAATAATGCCCAAGGATGAACATTTAGAATAACAATTTTCTTTTCAATTATAAAGAATGTTTTGAAAAACATCCTTTTGAAGATTTCTAAATATCTGTGTGTCTAATGATTTCGTAAGATAAATTCTCAGGATTTCTGGGTCAATGGTTATGTAATTTAAAAATATTTTAATATAGATATTGTCATATTGCGCCAGGAAACTTGTAATAATTGGCAGGTCTGCCAGCCCAGCTTCCCTGTTCCCTTATAGCATCATGTCAGCTGGTCTTAGGGGTTAAGTTCACTTATCTCTTTTTCAGGCCTCATTTTCCCCAGAAATTCTGATAACTTGCTTTCACACTGTGGCATATGTCTTTCTTCTGAAAACTTGAGCTTCTGAGATAGCCTCCTTTATGTGAAGACTCTCTCCCACTTGCTCTAATCCTGCTTGGTATCTTCACCCAAATATCCTACTACTACTGCTAAGTCGCTCCAGTCGTGTCCGACTCTGTGCGACCCCATAGACGGCAGCCCACCAGGCTCCCTGATCCCTGAGATTCTCCAGGCAAGAACTCTGGAGTGGGTTGCTATTTTCTTCTCGAAAGCAGAAAAGTAAAAAGTGAAAGTGAAGTCGCTCAATCATGTCCGACTCTTCAAGATCCCATGGACTACAGCCTACCAGGCTCCTCCGTCCACGGGATTTTCTAGGCCAGAGTACTGGAGTGGGTCGCCATTGCCAAATATCCTGCTAACCTCTAACTCATCAGGTGAAAAGAGTTTCCTTTCCTAATCCATTTCTCTTCTGGTCCTTTTTTTCCCTAATTGAGAGACACTATTGACCTTCCGGGCTTCCCAGGTGGTGCTACTGGTAAAGACCCTGCATCCTAATGCAGGAGACATGAGATGTGGGTTCGATCCCTGGCTCAGGAAGATCCCTTGGAGGAGGGCATGGCAACCCACTCCAGTATTCTTGCCTGGAGAATCCCATGGACAGAAGGGCTCGGGGCATTGTAACTCCGGTCCATAGTCATCCAGCCAGAGAAAGGGCATGCATTTTTGTCTGCCTGTCCTGTTCCTTTCAGGCCTTTAAGACTGTTTGCTTCAGCTGTTCTCTTCCATGAATGCCCTCTCCACCACCATTTATATATGCTTTTAACATGTTAATTCAAGGCCCAATTCAAATGCAACTTTTTTCTTGAATTCTTCTCTGATCTCCTCCTTACCTCCACCAAGAAGAAACATTTTCCCTCTGAATTTATAAATATATTTGTACCTATTTATGGGCATCCCTGGTGGCTCAAATGGTAAAGAATCTGCTTGCAGTGTGGGAGATCTGGTTTCGATCCCCGGGTCGGGAAGATTCCCTGGAGAAGGAAATGGTAACCCACTCCAGTATTCTTGCCTGGGAAATCCCACGGATAGAGGCGCCTGTTGGGCTATAGTCGCAAAGAGTTGGACATGAGTGAGCAACTAAAACACACACACACCCTAATATATTAGTTATAATTGTCCATCTGTTATTTATGTACTTGCCTCATACCTGTCTCCCAATTCTTCACACACCTCCCCTTGATAGCTTCTTAAAAGCAGCACTTGGATCTTTTTTGGGACCAATAGAATTTGTCTGGTGCTCAGTGTCACCATCTGTTTCTTCGTACAATGTTTTCCTCAAAATAGATGAACAACTAATTTCCATTGAAAGAGTAGAAAATATTAAAACTAAATGGTGAATGTAAGAATGACTTAGAAATATTTCCTATCTTTACTGTCTATTTCTTGGACCAGAAGTCTTACAAAATGAACAAGACCAATTTGGTCATGCCCAACTGTAAATTTCTGCTTAATTTTTACTCAGTAATACTAGCTCCATTCATTAAACAGTCATTCTTAGCCACCAGGCTCAAAAAAAGTTCATGCAGCCTGTTTCATGGGCTTGGTGCTCTGTCCTTGAGGTTTTAGTTGCAAGAGATGCAGCAATATTCTAGACCTGTGCAATGCAGTGTGAAGGTTGTTGTGACTGGTCCAAGCGGAGACATGCTAAAGGTGTGAAATATACACTGAATTTCAAAGACAGTAAGAAAAAAGAATGTAAGATATCAATAGTTTTAAAAATATTGAATATATGTTGAAATGATACTATTTTGGATATATTGGATTAAATAACATTACTAAAATTATTTTTACCTCTTTTTTTTAAAATGTGGCTACTAAAAAATTTAAAATTAAGTGTCTTTCTGTTGCACAGTGCTGGTTTAGAGAAACAATTTAGTTAGAAATATAGACAGCACTGGATAACTAGGACCCTCCCAGCTCATGGCCGAGTACAGGGCCTTCTAGACTTGCTAGATTTCAGTTGTTTAATTGATGTTGGGATATGTCTGTAAAATATTTTGGCCAATTTACATGCTTTGAATAACACTAAATTCACTAGTGGGAGATTGTTTCCAACCTTCTAATTATGCCAGTTCTCAAGCCACAGAAAAAGTGCATTTCTCACATTCATTAAATTAATTAGCAAAGGCTCTGGTGTTAATGGAGACAAAGATAATTGATGCCTTTGTAGCAGCCACCTCTGGAGTTTAGCCTTTCTAATTAAATTAGAGCTCATCATCTCTGGAGTGTTATCTTGGGTTGGGACAACTGTGAGCAAGCCCCTAGAGTGGTTTGCACACTGGAATGTGTGTGTCCCTTTGTGGCCAACTTTTCCAAGTTGTTTAAGCCTCGTGAGGAGGCATCTTAGGTACCTGCTTTCTGCTTTCCCGTCTTTCCTTTTAGGATTCTCCTCCTATAGTTTTCAAGAGGAGGACATACTTCTTATCCTCCATCCATCTTACTGGGCTGCATTATTGTGAGGCTCCAAACACAGGGCAGTTTAGGAATGCAAAGCAAAGAACAGTTCCTTAAGAATTTTTAAAATAGTCAGTGACTTACTGTATCTGGGGCCAGGCTTTGTGCCTCTTTCTGTCCTCCCATCCATCCATCCATCCATCCATCCATTCATCCATCTGTTTATCCATCCACTCACCTTAGAATCAGAATTCTGGATTGAGTTGTTGCCCTGGAGTACATGTGAAAGTAGTTTTAATTTTTAAAAAATTTTTGAAATTTATTTATTTGACTGCACTGTGAGGCTTGCCGGATCCTAGTTCCCTAACCAGGGATTGAATCCAGGCCCTGGTAGTGAAAGCACTGAGTCCCAATTACTGGACCACAAGAGAATTCCCTGAAAGTGGTTTTTATTTTATTTCATTTTAATTTTTTAAGATTGTAGGTTCTTTATTACCGAATCTTTAAAATCCAAATGTGTCTTTAAATAGAAAACTAAAGTCAGACTTCCCACGTCAGAAATTATGTCTGATTTAGCTGATTAGTTTGACAATGAGGAGTTAGTTTTGCCAGTTAGGGAATAGAGGAGACATTTTTTATAATCAAATGATCTAGGTTTGCACCTTGTTAACAATGTGCTAGGACTTATGTCTGTTTATGTGTTTAAATTTACTATAAATATTAGTTGTCAACTTAAAAATGTGCCCGGGGATTCTTTTAGAGAATTTTCATGGAAACTTACTTGCAAGGATTTTCTACATCTTGAGATATATTTTTAGGAAATAGTTTTTTGAGGGTTCATAGACAGGGCAGGAGGAGAAGGGGACGACAGAGGATAAGATGGTTGAATGGCATCACCTACTCAATGAACATGAGTTTGGGTAGACTCCGGGAGTTGGTGATGGACAGGGAGGCCTGGCATGCTGTGGTTCATGGGGTCACAAAGAGTTGGACACAACTGAGCGACTGAACTGAGCTGAAGACAGTTTTTAGAACACAATAGATCTTTATTTAGCTGGAATAAAGTGAAGAATCAAAGTTTACAGAAAAATTTTTAATTAGTCTAACTTTTGTCAATCATTAAGAAAAAATTAGTTTTTTATCGATGACAGCGACTCATCATCTTTATAACTCATTCAGCTCCTCCTAAATAACCTCTCCTTATTCTGTGATATTTCCAGTGATTTTAATAAAACTCTCTTACTCTCAGGATAGAAGTCCAAAGTGAAGTGTTTTGTATGTAAAGTTTACAGTTTCTTTCTCCTTGTTCTTCTGCATTTGCAGCACATTTAATATGGTTATATCTAAGATGTAAAAAAGTTTTTCCAAAGCATACTTCCACAAAGAAGGTTAGAAACAATGCCAGGTACCTGTAGGACTTACAGACACTCTTCAGTTAAGATTAGCAGCTATAAAGAGTGAAAGTAGGAAAACATTCCCTCCTGTATTCCTGTGCATTCATTTGAAAAGCATGAGGAACTCATCAAGGAGAAAATAGGTAAGAGGTAAATACACTCTAGAATTAGAAGATGGACAGGAATCAATGGCTATATCAAATTCTGAAAATAATTATTTGGGGAATAAATTAATTGTTCTCCAATCTTGTATGGATTAAGTGCAAAAGAGCTGTCGCTGAATCCTAGCCGCTTTGTAGTAGCATACTTTTGAACTTGGGCTAGTTCGGAGTCTTCAGGAAATTTCAAAGTTTAGGGGATTTTGCTTGGTAATTTTTCAGTTTCCAAAATGTCTTTTTATGATCAGCATCATTAAGTCATTCAGTTCAATTCAGTTCAGTCACTCAGTCGTGTCCGACTCTTCGTGACCCCATGAATCGCAGCACGCCAGGCCTCCCTGTCCATCACCAATTCCTGGTTCACTCAAACTCATGTCCGTCGAGTCAGTGATGCCATCCAGCCATCTCATCCTCTGTCGTCCCCTTCTCCTCCTGCCCGCAATCCCTCCTAGCATCAGAGTCTTTTCCAATGAGTCAACTCTTTGCAAGAGGTGGCCAAAGTACTGGGGTGTCAGCTTTAGCATCATTCCCTCCAAAGAAATCCCAGGGTTGATCTCCTTCAGAATGGACTGGTTGGATCTCCCTGCAGTCCAAGGGACTCTCAAGAGTCTTCTCCAACACCACAGTTCAAAAGCACCAATTCTTTGGCACTCAGCTTTCTTCACAGTCCAACTCTCACATCCATACATGACCAATGGAAAAACCATAGCCTTGACTAGACAGACCTTTGTTGGCAAAGTAATGTCATTAAAGAAATGCAAATACAAATCATTACATACCACTTAACACTTACTAGGATGGCTGTAATAATAATAATTTTAAAAAAGAAAGTGTTAGTGAGGATGTAGAGAATTTGAAACCCATATGCATCGCTAGTGGAAGTATAAAATAATGCACCTGCTATGGAGAACGTTTCAGCAGTTCCTCAAAAATCTAAAGATAGAATTACCATATGACCCAGCAATTCCACTCCTAGGTGTATATCCAGGGGAACTGAAAGCAGGGATTGGAACAGACACTAATACACAGTTTTCATTGTGGCATTATTTACAATTGCTGAAAGATAGAAACAACCCAAGTGTCTATCAACAGACGAATGGGTAAAAAAATGTGGCATATACATGCAATGACTACTACATACTATGAATAGCCACAAAAAAGAAATGAGGTTCTGACACACGCTACAACATGGAGGAATCTTGAAAACATTATTCTAAGTGAAATAAGTCAGACACCAAGGGACAGATGATGTGTGAATTCATGTCTGTGAAATATTAAGGTGGCTTAAATGCATAGAATTAGAAAGTGGATTAGAAGTTACTGGAGCCTGGGCAAGTGGGGGAATGGGAGAAGTGTTGCTAAATGGTTACAGAATTTCTGTTCTGGTGGATGAAAAATTTTGGAAATAATGAGAATGGTTGCACAACATTGTAAATGAAATTGATGTTACCACATTGAGTACTTTAACATAATTAAAGTAGCAGATTTTATGTTATATGTATTCTACACAAAACATTGACATTTTAAAATACCAAAACTCATTAAATTGCATGCTTGAAATGGCTGACTTATATGGTATGTAAATTATATCTGCAGAAAGATATTTTTTAAAAAAGGCAATCTCTATGGAGAGGCCTTAAAAAACTAGGAATGAAACTACCCAGTGACCCAACGGTCCCACTACTGGACATGTATCCTGAGAAAACTATAGTTGAAAAAGGCACAGGTACCTCAGTGTTCACTGTAGCACTATTTTTCAGTAGTTAGGACATGAAAGCAACCTAGCTCTCTGTCAACAGATGAATCAGTAGAGAAGCTATGGTACATAGGTAATATTACTCAGCCATAAAAAAGGAACACATTTGAGTCAGTTCTAATGAGGTGGATGAACCTAGAGCCTACTATACAGAGTGAAGTAAGTCAGAAAGACAAATATATATTAAAGCATTTATATGGAATCTAGACAGATGGTACTGATGAATGTATTTGCAGGGCAGCATGAAAACAAAGGCATAGAGAAGAGACTTGTGGACAAGCGGGGTGAAGGGAGAAACCACACAATATTGTACAACAATTATCCTAAGTTTGTGTTTATATTATATACATACAGATAGACCTATGGAAATACAGAATTTTGTTTTATGGTTGTAATGTTGGATTATTATTATTTTTTTTTACAGAAACATTATAGATTAAGATTTAAATTGAGATTTGTTTCTAGGTTCTGCTAAAAGAATTTTTGATGTGCCCTTGAGCTGATGAAGTGAAAAAAAATTTTAGCTAGTTTCCTGGAAGATTTATCAGGCGGTTTTGTTGATGTTTCTTGCTTCACTTCTCTTACCCATCACAAAAATAAAATTCCAGCCTGGGCAGCGGCCCTTGGATCTGTGTGAGCTTGTCAAAAGCATTTTAAGAAGAGCGAAATATTTAGAGGAAGAATTTGGAAAATCAGCCTTAAGGGATTTAACACATTTTTCTTCTCCTAATTCAGTCCCGTGTTTGTCCCCCTAATGGAGAAAGGTCATTAATGGGTAAGATTTACTAAGCCAAAAAAGGCTTTCAAAAGTTAGATGTTTTCTCTAAAATTCAAATATAAAGAAAACACATGTTTGGAAACCTGAAAGAATAAATTTAACATGTAAATTATACTCACTTAATACACATATAAATAATCCAGTTATCTGTAAAGTTGTATTATCTGCTTACATATTTTTATTTTGGAAACATTAAAATAACTACTTGACTTGGAGAGTTGAACAAATTTGAGATTTGAAATTTGGTATAAATTTCTATGTATATAATGAAAACAACTGATCATAGTAGCGTGATTTAGGATTTTAGTTGTCATGCTACCAACTTTGCTAGCAAATTTCTGTCTCCCTGAAACACTGACTTGGGCCAAGCTTGTTAGCTTAATTTTTTGTGGTGTGGAGGGCAGTTCTATACTAGTAAGTGTTCCAAATTTGTTACATTAAAAAAAAAAATCTCATAATTGAAAAACTGCAGGCTAATTCCTATTCCTTTACTGAATTCATATCTGATAGAAAATAAGAGGTTTGTGTGTGTGTGTATGTCTGTATGTTGTGTGAAAAGGGAAATGTGAAATCAAGGCTTATTGAGATGTAAATCCCCCCTTTCCCCAGAAAAATGAATAAAGAAGAGTGTTTATAAAGTTTGGAGTATTTTTAAAAAGTTTGAATGCAAGACATTTTATCTTTTACAAGGCAGTACGTTATTTCTGATGGCTCAGGGGTGAAGAACCTGCCTGCCAATGCAGGGGACGTGGGTTTGATCCCTGGGTTGGAAAGATACCCTGGAGAAGGAAATGGTAACCCACTCCAGTACTCTCAACTGGGAAATCCCATGAACAGAGGAACCTGGTGGGCTGTAATCCATGGGGTCGCAAAAGAATTGGACATGACTTCACAACTAAACAACAATAACTTCTTTTCATATCATTTACTTAATTAGACATATATTCAGACTTTTATTTGAACCAAAGATAAAAACTATTATAGAAACACTAACTTCTAATTTTTACACACATCTCTGTATGATGGGAACCTATTTTTAAATAGTTGATCTTATTCTATATGTGATACAGCTGGAGGTTTTTAGTTATCTTTTGGGGGCTCCCCAGGTGGCACTAGTGATAAAGAACCTGCTTGCCAATGGAGGAGACTCAGGAGATGAGGGTTTGATCCCTGGGTCGGGAAGATCCCCTAAGGAAGGCATGGCAACCCATTTCAGTACTCTTGCCTGGAGAATCACATGGACAGAGGAGCCTGGTAAGCTGTAGTCCATGGGGTCGCAAAGACTCAGACACGATTGAAATGACTTAGTACCCACACAGTCATCATTTGAGAAGGTGACAGGTACTCATTTCTTTGTTTGCATTATTTCTGGAGAGGAACCCATATAGTATTTATTAGCTATTTTAATATATTTTTTGAAAGTAGGAAGATTAAATGCTCAGAAAAGAGGTTAAAAAATGTAGAAATGTAAAAAATAAAATAGAAATAAAATGTGAAATAAAATTTGCTTCTCAGAATTTCCCGAATTCCCAATAATTTGCTAAAAATTATTAAATTCAAGGAATTTTATGGAACTGAGAAAATGTAATACTTATGACCATTATATATATTTTTGTTCATAGCAAAATGATTGAATTTGCCATGTACTCTGAACACATATTTAAGATTAAATTCATATTAGTGGGCTGGTATAGCACTGTTCAGGCTGGTGTGTGTCTTACATACTGCATATAATCGCAGCTCTGTCTCTCTTCGATGTGATGGTCAAGGCTGGGACATTCAGAGTGTATCAGCAAGTCCTCTTGGTTAATAAATGGCTCATACGTGGCATTGATCAGATGGTAGAAAGCCTGAAATTGAGGCTGATGCTGACTGTGTTGTCCTTTGTGAAAGGCTGAGTCCTAGCTCGGCTGACAACACGAAGTTTCTTAGTTTTTTCATCCATTGCCCTCTTTGTGTTTCAGAGTCAGTCTCCAGTTACCTTTATGGATCTGTAGAAGGGCACTCTTTTCTGAAACTCTTGCTATATTTATTCCAGGAGTGACCTTTTAATTACAAGCTCTCCTTCCAGAACAGAATAAGGCCCAAAGATACCACTAACTTGGTGAAGTCGTGGTTGAACTTGTAATTATGCTATTAGAGATGAGTGAGGAGGTCTGGGTTGAAGGCAGCTCTTTGAAATTGATGCATTGAGCCTTCTCTGTTACTGTTTTACTGTCATCATGTGGGAAGCAGCCTGGCAGTATGGACAGTAGTGGAACAAGGTGTGTGTTTGTGTGTGTGTGTGTGTTCAGATAGTACCACAAGCTTTCTTCCAAATATTCCTTACATGGACAGTAGTGGAACAAGGGGTGTGTGTGTGTGTGTGTGTGTGTGTGTGTGTGTGTGTGCAGATAGTACCACAAGCTTTCTGCTTTATTCCAAATATTCCTTGCACAGCTTTTAGAACAACTCAGAGACTGTTAACATGCTCCTTTGTAGGATTTATGCCAACATTGACTGTTGCTCATTTTAACAGATAATTGAGGAGCAATTGAAGAGGGTATGATTAGAAGTAACAGAAAGGGTACCATGGATATTTTTGTCTTGTTCACACATATACTATAATAATAATTACAACTAGAATAACAACAAAGAGCTCAGTGCCAGCTCTTTGCCAAGTATTTCCACTTGTATCCACCAGCCCTCACAGTGCCTTGTAAGTGTTATTAACTCCCATTTTACATGACTTCCTTATACCTAACTAGATCACTTTGCCCATCTTCAAGAGGTTCAGGGTCCTTTAGATTTTTTAAGGTCAATTTTTATTTGTTTGACCTGGAAAATGAATTTGTAATTCAAGCCAACATTAGTCATTAAAAAACAAAAAAAACTCCTGTGGTTTCTCCGCTTGTAAAATGTGTAGATTCCTTTTTTTTTTTTTTTTAGGGAGGTTGTTTATTTTCAATTGGAGGATAATTGCTTTACAATATTGTGTTGGTTTCTGCCATGTAGTAACATGAATCAGCCATAGGTATATGTGTGTCCCCTCCCTCTTAAACCCCTTTCCCATCTCCCATCCCCTCCCACCCCTCTAGGTTGTCACAGAGCATAGGGTTTGAGCTCCCTGTGTCGTATAGTAAATTCCCACTGGCTCTCTGTTTTTCATATGGTAATGTACATGTTTTAATGCTACTCTCTCACTCAGTTCTCCCCACCCTGTGTCCACAAGTCTGTTCTCTCTGTCTGCATCTCCACTGCTGCCCTGCAGATAGGTTCATCAGTACCATTTTTCTAGATTCCATATATATGTGTTAATATATGATATTTGTCTTTCTCTTTCTGACTTACTTCACTCCATCTAATAGGCTCTAAGTTCATCCACCTCATTAGAACTAAGTCAGTTGCGTTCCTTTTTATGGCTGGGTAATATTCCGCTGTGTATATATACCACAACTTTTTAATCCCTTCATCTGTCTGTGGACATCTAGGTTGCTTCCATGTCCTAGCTATTGTAAATAGTGCTACAATGAACACTGAGGTACAGGTACCTTTTTCAGTTATGGTTTCCTCAGGGTATGTGCCCAATGGTGGGTGTAGATTGCTTTCAAAGATAAGACTGACGGATTACACAATTAGCTATAAACTTTACAGTAGTTTTTGTTCTATAGGAATTGTATGAGAAGGGGGGGAATCATGAGTTTCTTAGTTTTTTTGAAAAAAGAACTTCCATTTTTTTGTCTTGAACATGCTATAACATTTTTGGCATGCTGAAACTGTATTTAAACAAAATGCAACAGAAAGTCTATGTGTACATGTATATAATACTTTGAAAGCAAGGTCTTGATTCTTTTCTCATGAACATGGATTTAAGGGTTGGTGGCGATATGCTGAGATGTGGGGTGAGAAAGCCAGCTTCTCTGGAAAGGTGCCTGGGCCTCCCTCTGCTATGGATGTTTGTTAGCAGACTCCATACATATCGAATCCATCAGTCATCCCTTCATTAACTATGGATCATTGTGCCTCAGGAATTCTACTAATAGACAATGTAAAACTCTCCAGGATGGAGATAATCTTATTTAGCACCTGAGTAAAACTATAAACTCTAATATTTTCCCTTCTCTCTCCTTTTCCCTCCCACAGATGAACACAATGATGTACAGAAGAAAACCTTTACCAAATGGATAAATGCTCGATTTTCAAAGGTAATGGAGACTTTCAAAAACTTTGATGATTTGAATGCCTCATTCTGGTTGATAGAGTTTTGTTGGAGGTGCAGTGAATTTTCCCTAGGAAATGTGACCTAACAGAAATCTTCTGAGTATGCAGATACATTTATTTTTCCTTTACTCTCTATAATAAGTTTAAATGGAAATTCTGGTATAAAAAGTTCATGGTATAAACATTCATGGTAAAAAGCTCTGAATTTTATCTAACATTCTGTAGGGGCTTCCCAGGTGGCTTAGCAGTAAAGAATCTCCTTTCTAGTGCAGCAGATGCAAGAGACACGGGTTCAATCCCTGGGTCGGGAAGATACTCTGAGGAAGAAAATGGCAACCCACTCCAGCATTCATTCTTGCCTGGAGAATCCCATGGACAGAGGAGGCTGGCGGGCTGCAGTCCATGGGGTTGCAAAAGAGCCGGACACAATTTAGTGACTAAAAAAATAACAGCATTCTCTAGATATGAAGCTGCTAGCTTGCTGCTTTGGATTCTGTGGCTTCTTGGTGCATTTAGGAAATAATATCTCTTAGGGGAATTTTTGTGCTTACTTAGCTAAAAAGATGATGGTTTCATTTTTGCCTGGTTAAAATCAATTTGCTATCATTCAGGTAGCCTTTTCTACCTTGTGTAGTGTTTGGGGATTGTCATACTGATAGGTCTGGCTAATAATGTTTACTGCCCTGTGGTTCTTTTCTTTTGAACTTCCTGATTTATTTCCCCCAAATCTGTTCTTTCTCAGCATTTCTAACCACTTGGATCATAATCAAGTTTTGATTAATATTTTTTAGGAGCAAGAATGCTGAAGAGAGAAATTGATATTACTCTTTTTAAACTAGTTCTAATATAATTATTCATTGGTCATTTGAGTTGGAATTTTGTCTTCTAAATCTGAGATGGGAGAAGAATTTTCAGATTTTTTGATTATGCTGCTGCTGCTAAGTAGCTTCAGTCGTGTCTGACTCTGTGCGACCCCATAGACAGCAGCCCACCATTCCTCTGTCCCTGGGATTCTCCAGGCAAGAACACTGGAGTAGGTTGCCATTTCCTTCTCCAATGCATGAAAGTGAAAAGTGAAAGTGAAGTCGCTCAGTCGTGCCCGACTTGTAGCGACCCCACGGACTGCAGCCTACCAGGTTCCTCCATCCATGGGATTTTCTAGGCAAGAGTACTGGAGTGGGGTGCCATTGCCTTCTCCAGTTTTGATTATAGGACTATGCAAAAAGCTAAAGGCATCTCAGAGAAACCCTGTTTTGGGGTTTTTAATTTTAAAATTTCTTATTTTTCCACTTGAGAATGTTGCAAAGGTCAGAAAAATAAACATTGGCATTTCTTTGAGGCAAAATCAGAATGTTTTAAGATTACTTTGAGTTGCAGTGCAGTTTAAAAGTTGTTCCACGTCCCACTATTTACAGTTCATTATTTGATTGCAGTATATTTTTAGGTTTTCCAAGTTTTTGTTGAGGAATATTTTGTCTTGCTTCTGAGAATGTAAGGAATGTGAAAACCGCCTGACTTTGATAGAGGGTCAAGGAAGAGAATTACTCCATAATTGGTGGTTTTGTGTGTAGGATTACTCTGAAGCAGACAGAGGTGATTTTTGGTAAAATTTTATTTGTTTTGTTCAAGAGGTACAGTTAACGTCTGGGTGCTTTGGATTCAACATTATTCAAAACTTTTGAAGTAATCGTCTTCATGTGGACCAGATTCTGAGCAACATGGTTTTAGGAAGGAAGAGTCTATACAGGAGATATTTTATCGCAAGGGCCTCATGAGTGCTCAGTTGTGTGAGATTCTCTATTTTGATGATTAATGAGGTTAATATGGTCCTTTTCTAGACAGTGCAAGTTAGCAGACCTCATTTTTAGCAGCTTGAGTCATTGTGGAAGAATCACCTTAGAGCTGATTTTGAAGATTGATGTGAAAACTTTGTAGTGTTGATAGGCTTGCATTTAAGTAACATTTGAAACCAGGTGAATTACTTTGTTCCTGTTTGTGAGACTAGAGAGACCTAGATAGTACTGTAGGACACGAAAAGAGAAGTAGAGTAAAGATGACAGTTGAGCAAGAGTAACTGAAAATGTTGAAGCTTATCATTATTGCCATGAATCTGACCCAGACAAGACATTCCCTTAACAGCACATGATAGATCATTGAACTGGGGCATCACCCGGCAGACCCACGTCCTTTCCAGGTCCGTAGCCATTGCTGATACATGTCAGGTTAGACCCTTGAACCCAGTGCTGCCCAAGTACTCCACTCTGAGCTTTAAAAATATTCTCACTTCTGTTATTGTCCTGGGACTTCTTCTTCCCTGGATGGTTCTCAGTATTTACTGATCATGTGGGTCATATACCCCACCGAATTCTTTCAAGAAGTAACTCAGTATTTATCATGGGTCACTGATATCTTTGGGTGTCCCTGGTGGCTTAGACAGTAAAGAATCCTCCTGTAATGCTGGAGACCTGGGTTTGATCCCTGAGTCGGGAAGATCCCCTGGAGGAGGGCATGGCAACCCACTCTAGTATTCTTGCCTGGAGAATCCCATGGACAGAGGAGCCTGGTGGGCTACCGTCCATGGGGTTACAAAGAGTTGGATACGACTGAGCAATTAAGCACAACACAGCATTGATATCTTTAAAAAGATCTGAACACAAAGTCCAGTAGTACTAGAATAGTTTATTTAGTGAACTTGATATTTACATGTATACATTTATAATGTATTAAATGAAGACTTTAAGTCCCATGTAAATTCTTTGCCCCAGGAAGCTTGTAATTATTAGCAAGACAATGAAATGATTAAGTAACATTATCAGTTACAGTAAAAGGTCCAGTTATGTAGACTGACATGGAAGCTAAAACCTTATTATTGTTTTGAAGAACAATTTTTATTAAGACCACTATTAGGTTTTTTTTTTTTTCAAGAACAGGTTTTTTATTTTTATTTTTTATTATGGCTACTATTAAAAGATTTTTTGGAGAAAAAAATATCAAAGTAGAGCTGCCCCTGGAAACATTTCCTTTCCGATTACTTCTGATAAGAAGTCAAAGTCTAGAAGGAAATCTGGAGGAGCCTAGAACACAGTTATCAAAGGATTTATGATTATTTCGATACAAAGAGGAGAGCTCATAACTGTCACACTAAATTCCAAGCGCACTGTTTCCTTTCTTCTGGTTGTTTTAATTCTGTAAGTCGGGCCTCTTCCACACTGAGGATCAGAAAAGGGAATAAAAATTCTGAACTGGAAGATTTCCATAAACTCCCCACAGATTCTTGCTGAGTTTGGGATCGGGTTGTATTTGGGCGTGGTGTATCCGGAGGTTCAGTTCAGTTCAGTTCAGTTCAGTTGCTCAGTTGTCTGACTCTTTACGACGCCATGAATTGCAGCTTGCCAGGCCTCCCTGTCCATCACCAGCTTCCGGAGTTCACTCAAACTCACGTCCATCAGGTCGGTGATACCATCCAGCCATCTCGTCCTCTGTCGTCCCCTTCTCCTCCTGCCCCCAATCCCTCTCAGCATCAGAGTTTTTTCCAATGAGTCAACTCTTCGCATGAGGTGGCCAAAGTACTGGAGTTTCAGCTTCAGCATCATTCCTTCCAAAGAAATCCCAGGGCTGATCTCCTTCAGAATGGACTGGTTGGATCTCCTTGCAGTCCAAGGGACTCTCAAGAGTCTTCTCCAACACCACAGTTCAAAAGCATCAATTCTTTGGCGCTCAGCTTTCTTCACAGTCCAACTGTCACATCCATACATGCCTGGAAAAACCATAGCCTTGACTAGACGGACCTTTGTTGGCAAAGAATGTCTCTGCTTTTGAATATGCCATCTGCTGCTAAGTCACTTCAGTCATGTCTGACTATGCGACCCCATAGATGGCAGCTCGTCAGGCTCCCCTGTCCCTGGGATTCTCCAGGCAAGAACTCTGAAGTGGTTTGCCATTTCCTTCTCCAGTGCATGAAAGTGAAAAGTGAAAGTGAAGTCTCTCAGTCATGTCCGACTCTTAGCAACCCCATGGACTGCAGCCTACCAGGCTCCTCCATCCATGGGATTTTCCAGGCAAGAGTACTGGAGTTGGGTGCCATTGCCTTCTCCCAGTATGCCATCTAGGTTGGTCATAACTTTCCTTCCAAGGAGTAAGTGTCTTTTAATTTCATGGCTGCAATCACCATCTGCAGTGATTTTGGAGCCCCCCAAAATAAAGCCTGACACTGTTTCCACTGTTTCCCCATCTAGTGATGGGACCAGATGCCATGATCTTAGTTTTCTGAATGTTGAGGTTTAAGCCAACTTTTCCACTCTCCTCTTTAAAGAGGTTAGCAAGAGAAAAAATGGTACTATTGAAGGGAATGGATTTTATTTCATTTCTTTTTTATCCGTGTCCTTTGGTATGTTGTGGTGACTTTAAAATGTAATTATTGATCGAGTCTACTTTTTCCGTGCAATGTGAGTCTCTCTACAGAGTAGTACTGTCCTTGTGCTGAGAAATCCAAGTAGACCCTATGGCCTCTTCTGCCATTTAGAAATTTGTTTTAAATTCCTTCCCTGGACATCTCCTTCTTGAACACCCCCCCGCACCAACCAAATTCTCAAATGCCAAATTTTGTTGATTCTAGTACCATATACATTCAACATTGTTCATTTTTCTCCATCTTTCCTGACACTGACACCCCCTTTTGCCAAGTCATTTTTATCTGAGTTAAGAATAATTAAATGCCTTTTTGGTGGGCAGAAAATCTGTGGGAATCCTGTCAGCTCAGCCATATGAGGTATCTGCCTTACATCATCTTTGAGCTACTGTACAACTCAGTGAGTTGTAGAAAATGGTTAGTAATGGAAGTGATTCTTATCCATAAAAATGCAGAGTGGCTGGAATGCAATTGATTATTTCCCCTTGGGTAGACTAGGTTTTACATCTGTTGTCAATTTATTTCAACTTTCCTTTGTTGCATTTAACATGTGGTTTAAAAATTTTTTCTTTGAACCAGTTGTAATACCTTACTGGTTTCCTGATTGCTTACTGAGTTAAAGCCTTTAATGTACTTTAATAATACATTTGTTTGAGAATCATGACTTAACTATTTGGGGAATTTATCCTTGAATATGTGGGCCATTATCATAATCTACTACTAGGTTTTCCTTTCTATGGTTCACCTTATCCATCTCCTTCCTTCTAGTTTCTACAGAATAGCTGGAGTGTATCTTAAAGTGTAAGCCTAAATACCTCTTTCTCTTCAGTAAAATCTTTCAATGGCTGTCTATTTGTTCTTATTTGGCTTTTAAGAACCTAAGAAGTTGCCCCTGCAATCTACTCTAATTTCACATTACTCTAGCTCATTATACTCTGGCCACTGAAGTGGACCTTCTCATGGCTTTAGCACGTTCTCCTTCCTCCATTTTTTTTTTTAGGCAGCTGCTACTCTTTTTTCTTGCCTGAGCTTAAATGTCACTTTCCCAAGGACACTTTTTCTGAGCTCCCAGACTTGGGCAGATATGCTCTGTATGCTAAAGTGTTAACCTTTGAAGCACTTACTATAATTGTCTTTTAACTAATTGCATCTCAAAATACTTGTCTTCCCTTTTCTAGACAGTGGTATGTTCCATGGGTGCAGGGACTGTCTATTTTATTAACTGGCACAACCTCTAGCATTTAGTAAGCATTCAGTGAGTGTCTGTACGCTTAATAAATAAATGAATGGCAGTGACAGAAACATACATTTAAATGCCTAACAGTATATACGTCCAAAAACCAGGTGAAAGTGGTTGTCTTGGAAATAGATGGAGTAGAGTATGGAATTGAGTGCAGAATGGCATAAATTGCTTTATTTCATGGAAGCAAACATTAAGGTTTTGCTGCATTTATCCACAAATCCAACCATGCAAAGTTTCCACATTTACCTGGTGTCTTGGAGATGTGCTGGAAAGATTGTTAAATCATCATTTGGATTTAATATGTATGATTCTCTTATTTATGGGAGAGGCTTCTTCAAATAGGATGTGCCTACTGAGTTCACAGTGATTAAAAATGAACTTTAAAACTTAAAATCTGCTCAATTCATTCTTCTCTAAGGGGTTTGGTTAAGAGTTTGAGAATACTGTATAATACTTGCATAGCTAAGACAGCATTTACTATACATATATATTCTTTTCGCTGCAAGTCCATGTCACAGAATACATGCCACTTTGGAGTCTGGTTATCCTGAGAAGTCACACAGTGTAGAATAATTTAGGATTATTGGGTTTGAGAAGTTATGGAAAGCATAGGAAAAAATGATTATCTAGAAGAGTTGAGAATTTGGAAATTAAATACTTATTCCTGGGTATTCTGCTCATTTATTTATGACCTCGAGCAAATTATTAGCCAGTTTTTTTTTTTTTTTTTTTTTTGGCCAGGTCACTTGGTTTTTACTCCTTTAGTTATAAAACACACTGGAGCATAATTACTTGCCTCATATTGCTAAGAAATATTGGGGCATTATTGTGAAACTTTATAGGAGATTATCATTACCTAGGAATGCTAAATTAAAACTCTATCAGGGACCCTTCCAATTTGTGGTACCCCTGATCTGTGCTGTACATATATTTTAAAGCAAAAATGGAAAAAGGCATTGGCTCATTAAGCCCACTTTATTCCATGGTCTGGTGGGTGAAGTTTGAGTGTTTTGTTCACTCTGATTTTAAGAGGCTCGTTTATTAGTGGATTCTTCTCCGAAGGGAGGCAGCGAAGGCCTCACTCTTTCAGTGTTTAGAAATTTGTTCTGACTTTAAGCCTGCATTTTCTGTGGCTGAATTTCAGAACTGCTCATCTGTCAGAGCAGAGATGTACAAATTGCAGAAGCTCTTTTATCAGTTTGGTGAGGCAGTTCTCAAAAGAAGTTTAAAGAATAAAGGTTAGGTAGAGAATAGGCCCACTTAAAAATGCTGAACTTCAGTTTGGGCAGATTTCTGCTTTTCCTTTTTCGAAGACAAAGATGAGCCAAGTTTTCATTTCGTTACTATTCCAAACTTGAACTTCAAATGTATAGAACATCAGAAAGGAAATCTGTGAAGCATTTTTAAACCATTTCAATGTGAAGAGCTTTTCCAGTATGTTCCCTTTGGAGACAGTGGGACATTGCTTTGTGTCCTGTTGTTTGCAACTCTGTTCACACTGGATGCGGTGGGTCACAAAAATAGGAGTGGGAAAGGATGTGTAGGAGAGTGCAACAAAAGCTGCCTCTATGTGCTTGGTCCCCTTCTCAGTGTCATGAGGGAGACTGTACAGGCTTCCTTGTTTGATCATAAAAAACATCTGTAGTAGAGATTTGAGTTGGAGTTACACACTGAGTTTACTATTGACTTATTTTCATGAATATGTGTATGGTGGCCAGCTAATTGTTTTAGGGGGCCGTAAACATTCACGTGGTTCCTTAAGTTTCAATTTATGTCTATTCACCAGTACCTATAAAGCAAACAGTACAGTGCATTTCATATTCCTAAACAGCTTCCTGACATGTTTTAGCTCTATTATGTAAATATTTGTTTTTTGTTGTTATTGTTTTCATTCAGTTTGATTGGTTTGGTTCCAAACATACTTGAAAACATGACCTTCACTTAGTTACTGTGGTTAAGTTAAAATATATATATATATATTAAACATTATTTAACATGCTGTGTTCATACATATTGAGGATTTAATAAATAATTTTGATTGAGGCTATTAGTATTGATACTTTGGAATTGTGGTGTTGGAGAAAACTCTTGAGAGTCCCTTGGGCGGCAAGGAGATCAAACCAGTCAATTCTAAAGGAAACCAACCCTGAATATTCATTGGAAGGGCAATTGCTGAAACTGAAGCTCCAGTACTTTGGCCACCCGATGCGAAGAGCTGACTCGTGGGAAAAGATCCTAATGCTGGTAAAGACTGAAGGCCAAAGAAGTGGGCAGCAGAGGATGAGATGGTTAAATAAAGCATCACTGATTCAATGGACATGAATTTGAGCAAACTCTGGGAGATGGTGGATGACTGGATGACAGAGGAGCCTGGTGTGCTGCAGTCCACGGCGCTGCAAAGAGTCGGACATGACTTAGCGACTGAACTTTAGTATTGCTAATCGTTAAACAGGTTTGGAAATTTGGTAGTGTATGCTAAGCCTTTGTCATTGATAATCAGTTTTGGGATTGATCTGCTGATAGGAAATGGCTTTTTCGCCTTCACCTAGAGAGAGGAGACAGAGCCACCTACCTTGTGCTTTTGCATTCAGCCCATGTAACCCTACCATCTCCATCTTAAGAGATGGGCTCTGATTGGCACATTGTGGGCCAGTGAGTTATAAACAGAGGATTCTTAAAGAGATGGTGGTTTTAGGGAAAAGAAGCTCTTTCTGTTAAAGAGGACTAGGAGATCTAGGAACCGTTTTCAACTGTTCTTGCCCTAGGAAGCTTTTGGCTCCAGTGGCTGCTGGTAGTCACTCTTCAACTATGACCAGTCCTGGTGGGAGTCAGACTGGGTGGGAAGTAGAGGGAGCTGACACTGCTATTTTTATTTTTATAATTCGTTGGGGAAATAAAAAAAATCCTGTCAACTACAAGATCTCTATTCATCATAGAATACAGAGAAAACATGATTTATTATTGAATGTTTGTGTCAGATGAGGTGCACACAGACAATTGGTAAAAGACCAGAAATCTGGACAGAATTTCATACAAACACACAATACAGTAGAACAAAGAACAGTAAGTGTGTTTCTCCTGGAAAGACAAACGGATGCTCCTTGTGCTGGTCTCCTGTCAATCTCCTGACAGACTTCTGAGATGATTTTGAAGTCTTTGTTATTTTGCACTGGAAAATTGAGGATGGATTTATCAAATTCCTGACCCCAAAATTAGGCCTGTTATGTCTTTAAGGAGAGACCTTAAGGAGAAGGAAGGGGCAGGGTGACTGCCTCTCCTTTATTAAACAAAAGAAATCTTTTCTTTACCTTTACATTACCACTATCAAAGCCCTGACTGATGCCTTGCCCTTTTCCATGGAAGGCTGTCTGTTGAGGCAGCCAGGGATTCTGTTGAGGCAGCCACTGGATTCTGCAGCCATTTCCACTGCTTTGCTAGTTGAGCATATATGGAATGAGCTGTATTATTTATTGATGCAACAGACCTCACCTGGTTATTTGTTCATGGAGTGTGCAAGTGGCCTTGCCCATGGCTGCTGCGTGTAGGAGCCTTTTGCTCTTCAGTGGCTCAGTCAGGTCTGACTCTTTGTGACCCCATGGACTGCAGCATGCTAGGCTTCCCTGTCCTTCACCATCACCTGGAGTTTGCTCAAACTCAGGTCTGTTGAGTCAGTGATGCCATCCGACCATCTCATCTTCTGTTGTCCCCTCCTTCTGCCTTCAATCTTTCCCAGCATCGGGTCTTTTGCAGTGAGTCAGCTCTTCACATCAGGTGGCCAAAGTATTGGAACTTCAGCTACACCATCAGTCCTTCCGGTGAATGTTCAGGATTGATTTCTTTTAGGATTGTGTTCCTTTTGCATCCTGGTTTTCTCAGTATCATCTCAGTTACTTTTGTTTTTACTGAAAGTGTTAGTTGCTTGGTCCTATCCGTGAACTGTAGACTGCCATGCTCCTCTGTCCATGGGATTCTCCAGGCAAGAATACTGGATTGGGTAGCCATTGCCTTCTCCAGGGGATCTTCCTGACACAGGGATCGAACCCTGGTCTCGATCAAGCTTCTAACCTGTATTGAAGGCAGGTTCTTTACCTTCTGAGCCACTTTTTGTTACATATTGTATGACCTTTTAAAATAATTAAGTGATTTTTATTGGAGTGTAATTGCTGTACAATGTTGTGTTAGTTTCTGCTGTGCCAAGAAGTGAATCTGCTATAGGTATAGATACATTCCCTCCCTTTTGGACCTCCTCACCCTGCATCCCACCCATCTAGGTCATCACAGAGCACCCAGCTGAGTTCCCTGTGCTATATGGCAGCTTCTCCCTAGCTGTCTATTTTGCTCATGGTAGTGCCTGGAATATCCCATGGACGGAGGGGCCTGGTGGGCTGCAGTCCATGGGGTTGCTAGGAGTCGGACATGACTGAGCGACTGCACTTTCACTTTTCACTTTCATGCACTGGAGAAGGAAATGGCAACCCACTCCAGTGTTCTTGCCTGGAGAATCCCAGGGACGGGGGAGCGTGGTGGGCTGCTGTCTATGGGGTCACACAGAGTCGGACACGACTGAAGCGACTTAGTAGTAGTAGTGTATCTATGTCAATCCCAATCTCCCAGTTCACCCTGTCCCCCTTGTCCTGCTTGTGTCCACGTGTTTGTTTTCTATGTCTGTGTCTCTGTTCCTGCCCTGCACAATAGTTTCATCTGTACCATTTTTCTAGATCCCATATGTATGCATTAATATATGGCATTTGTTTTTCTTTTTCTGACTTCACTCTGTATTACTTTTGATTTTTTGAAAGATATTATTGGATTTAACTTGTATTTTACGGTATTCTATAATTTCTAAGGCAAATGCACCTTCATTACTTTGACTCCTTTGTGAGCACAGCAACTATCACTGCTGTGTAGCTACTGTGACGTGAGTTGGATTGCCTGAGCCATGTGCTTCTCCAGACTCTCTCTCCTTCCTTTTCCTCTTGCCCTCCCTTCTTCCAAACAAGCTTCTAAATGGAATCTTGTCCAGCTCGTAAGGACTTGTGCTGACCACCACGAATTCTTAAAGAGGCTGGCCGAGAGCCATGCACTCACTCACTCTTTAAGTGACTGTGGCACATTTTGCCGGCTTTCCTTTGTCAAGGTGCTTACTGACCTGCTTGGCATTTTATTGCTCTTGTTTTGCTTTTCAGTTGAAAGCAGTGCAGCTTTCGCTCTTTTGCCGTGGACTGAATCATAAAGTAGGCACTGAAGATTATGCACTCTTCATTTCATCCATTAAGCTGTATGCTTTATAATTATTGTGAACCTAATTTCATCAGTTTGTTTAATTTTTCCTAGAGATCAATTCAGTCAGTTTAGTCGCTCAGTTGTGTCCAACTCTTTGCGATCCCACGGACTCAGGCACGCCAGGCTTCCCTGTTCTTCACTATCTCCTGAAGTTTGCGCCAACTTATGTCATTGAGTTGGTGATGCCATCCAACCATCTCATCCTCTGTCACCCTCTTCTCCTCCTGCTTTCAATCTTTCTCAGCATCAAGGTCTTTTCCAACAAGTCAGTTTTTCACATCAGGTGGCCAAAGTATTGGAGCTTCAGCTTCAGCATCAGTCCTTCCAATGAATAATCAGGACTGATTTCCTTTAGGATGGACTGGTTGGATCTCCTTGCAGTCCATGGGACTCTCAGGAGTCTTCTCCAACATCACAGTTCAAAAGCATCAATTCTTCGGCACTCAGCTTTCTTTACAAGTCCAACTCTCACATCCATACATGACTACTGGAAAAACCATAGCTTTGATCAGATGGACCTTTGATGAAGTGATGTTGTTCAGTCATGTCTGACTCTTTTGCAACCCCGTGGACTATAGCCTGCCAGGTTCCTCCATCCATGGGATTTTCCAGGCAAGAGTACTGGAGTAGGTTGCTGTTCCTTTCTCCAGGGCATCTTCCAAACCCAGGAATTGAACCTGAGTCTCCCACATTGCAGGCAGACACTTTACCATTTGAGCCACCAGGCAAGCCCCTTTGATACCACTTTTTAAATGGTTTGGGCTTCCCTGATAGCTTAGCTGGTAAAGAATCCACCTGCAATGTGGGAGACCTGGTTTTGAGCCCTGGGTTGGAAAGATTTTCTGGAGAAGGGAAAGTCTACCCACTCCAGTATTCTGGCCTGCAGAATTCCATGGACTGTATAGTCTATGGAGTCACAAAGAGTTGGACATGGCTGAGTGACTTTCACTTCACCTCACTTTTTAAAGTGTATATTTCTTTTATACAGTAATAGACATTACAAAAATTAGATGGTAGAGTAAATCCAAAGAGACTTTTTAAAACCACTCTTAATTCTGCCATCAAGAGAAAAAGTACATTTTTGTTGTAAAATAGTTAAAAGAAATCCTTTTACATATACACATAATTAACCAAAATGACGTTGTACGTGGTGCTCACTGATTCATTATTGATTTTTAAGAAAAAAAAAAAGGATTACAAGAGGTACATTTTTATTAGTGCTGAGATTTGGGATTCATAAATTAAAGATTCTTTTTTAAAATATTAAAAGATGTATTAAAGTAAATCGTTCACTTCTTTTTGAGTTTTTAAAGTAACTCCTTGCAAAAAAAATCACTCAGAAGAAGAGAGAAAGAGACTATTCAACTTACCATATGTTATCAGATGCTGGAGCATCATTTTAAAATTGATTGGGGCATCAGACTGACCTGAGAAGAATGCAAAAAATACGATGGCATGTACACTATATGGGCTTCCCAGGTGACTAGTGGTAAAGAATCCACCTGCCAGTGCAGGAGACATGAGAGACTCAGGTTCGATCCCTGATTTGGGAGGATCCTCTAGAGTAGGAAATGGCACCTCATTCTAGTATTCTTGACTGAGATAACCCCATGGACAGAAGAGCCTGGTGGGCTGTGTCCATGGGGTTGCAAAGAGTCAGACGTGACTGTGCACAGCACATATACACTATATACGTGTGTGTGTGAGAGTGTGTGTATGTGTGTGTGTATGCCATATCTATGGGGGCTTCCCAGGCGGCTCAGTGGTAAAGAATCTGCCTGCCAATGCAGGAGACACAAGAGACTTGGGTTGAGTTCCTGGGTCGAGATGGTTCCCTGGAGGAGGAAATGGCAACCTACTCCAGCATTCTTGTATGGGAAGTCCCATGGACAGAGGAGCCTAGTGGGGTACAGACCATGGGATTGCAGAAGATTTAGATACAGTTTAGCGACTAAACAACAAAAAAGGCTAAATGCTGCTCAAGGCTTATTTGTCTTTCAAATTCAGGATTATTCATGTGTACTATTTTGTGTTTATTGAAAAACTATGGAAACCCTCGCTTGTAAATGGGGAGGGTGACTTGAGTTTGGCATTTCTGCAGGGCCAGGCACAAAGGAGGTATTCACCAGATATTTGTCCAATTGAATTATTAAACTGTATTCTCTCTGTCAGAGAAATTTCTGCAAATAAGTCTCAGCAGAGAATTAAAAATCTAAATAAAAGTTTAACTGTTGGGCTGAATCAATTTTTATTTTTATTCAGCAATGACTTCTGACATTTCCAGCTGTTTCCCAGGGTGGATCCCATGTTTAGAGCCTGTGATTTGAAAGTACCAGAGATGCTTTAAAGCCATGAACTTGGAACAGAATTTTCATTTTTAGTTCATTTACATGTGGTCTATATCTTGTTTGCTGTCTTTGGGAAGTCATTAAATAAATATACCCTCTCCTTTTCTCCTCCCACCTCACCACTAATTAACTGTTTCCTTCCCTGTATGTCAGGACCCTGTGCTCTCTAAATTGTAATTTTAGTTGCAATGCAGTATGGACTTTGAGAACCTGGGTTTGGAGTCAGACCTTGTGGTATCATTGCCTGGTTCTGCCTCTCATCTGTCATGTCACTTCTGTGTCTCAGTTTTCTTACCTTAAAGTTCTATTTAAAGAAACAAAGAATGCGTTTAATCTATATTGATCTCTTAGAACATAACCGATACATAGTAAGTCATGCTATTATTATGTCTAAACTTTTCATGTTTCCACTGTCAGTTTTTGTATGGCCCATGAGCTAAGAATGGTTTTCACATTTTTAGGTGGTTGCAAAATCAAAAAAAGATCTCATGATGCATGGACAGTATATGAAGTTCAGATTTCAATGTCCACAGATCAAGTTTGTTGAAACACAGACAATGTTTCCTTCAGCTTATCTGTGTATATATTGCTTGTGCTGCTTTTACATCATGACAACAGGCTTGAGAAGTTTCAGTAGCGACCTCCTGGCCAGCAAAGACTAAATGAAATACTATCTGAACCTTTACAAAAGGCATTTTCTGCCCTCTGTTGTAAGACACAAATCACTGAATCACCATACTTACAGGCATAACTTTACTAGTTGGTAGGTGGAAAGGGGTCATGGTTCTTTCCATCTGTATCTGGGACATTCCTAAATTGTGTTTTTTTCAGGAATATGCAGTATTTTGTAGTGATTGGCCGTGGGTGTGGGGAGCGTGAATGTGTGTTTTATATGTAAGTTCTGAACCGCAGAACTTGTTTTGAATTTGTAAGAGCCCTGGTCCCTTCCTTCCCTCAGGTTGTATGGTAATTTAACATTTTGAGGAATGACAGAACAGTTTTCCACAGTGGCTGCGTCATTTTACATTGTTGCCAGCAAAGTACAGGGTTCCAGTATTTCACTTGCTCCCCAACACTTGTTATTTCTCTCCAGTCTTGTTATTTTCTATTGTGGCTGCTTTTTAAATTAGCTATCTTAGATGTGAGGTGGTTTCTTATTGTGATTTTAATTTGCCTCTCTCTGATGGATGTTAAGTGTCTTTTCATGAAAGTGAAAATGAAGGTTGCTCGGTTGTGCCGGACTCTTGACTCTGTGACCCCATGGACTATACAGTCCATGGAATTCTCCAGACCAGAATACAGGAATGGGTAGCCTTTCCCTTCTCCAGTGGATCTTCCCAACCCAGGGATTGAACCCAGGTTTCCTGCATTGCAGGTGATTCTTTACCAGCTCATCCACAAGGGAAGCCTAAGAATACTGGAGTGGGTAGCCTATCCCTTCTCCAGTGGGTCTTCCTGACTCAGGAATCAAACCAGGGTCTCCTGAGCTTAGTATAATCTATATTGCAGTGAAACCTAATTTAAGGGAAAAAATCTCCACTGAGGAAATCCATGGGCTGTATTTTCCTTCCTGCAGGTGTATGTGGTGCTTCTGAAGGTACCAGCTGGAAGTCACAGTGACCATGTCGTCACTGGGAATGGGGTAGGGGAGTTAGGAGAATAGTGACATAGCACAAAGCATATTTCATATGCATTGCCATCAATATTTTCCTGAAATCTGGAAAATGAATAAAGCAGTTGAGTTGTTACTGTTGGATTTGTTTTGGTTTTTAAAACATGTAAAGACATTGATTTACCTTATATGAGTGATTAGCTTCTGGAAGGACAGAACTAAGTCTCAGTTACCTTTGTTTCAAGAGAATGTTTCACAAGGAGTTTTCCTGAAGATGTGTTGCTCAGTGAACAAATGAATGAGCTGGACAAGAGAGAGGAAAAGGGTGTCTGATGAAGGAAAGTGAATGCTGCCCCTTGATGAATGCCTCCTGCTTTAACCACTGAGCAGCAGTGGAGCTTAAGGAAGAATCTACTGCGTTTGCTGCTGAGTTATGCTTGTCTCACAGTGCATACGTAAAGTGCAGGTGTGCTCTTGTAGAATCACGTTCATTGTTTTTGAATGGGATGTATCCGTACAGGTCACTGAATTGGTGAATTTGGGGCTTGGAAGATCTTTCCCTGTGAAGTGACACTAACATACTCAAGGTCCGAATTTGCTTTTACATGCCTGCCTGAGATGAAGTGCTTATTTGTTTCACCCTTTCTTTCAGCTGTTGTTGACATTTTATGGCACTTTTATGACAGTATAAAACATGAAGGTTATGCTTCTGATATGAATGATAATTCCAAACATTAATTGAACCTCTGTCATCATCAGATGAGTCAGTAGATGTAGAAAGGCCACTTTTCTAAAGTTACATGGCTGGTAAGAGGCTGGTCTACAATTAGGTTCTGAATGGGCATTCATAATTGCTTGTAATATGGACTAATACTCTTATTTATACATTTTTCAGTTTATGTGTTTGTTCTGTTTTTGGCTGCACTGGCTGTTTGTTGTGGTGCACGGGCTCTTCACTGTGGCCTGTGGACTTTCTCTAGTTGTGGTGCGAGGGCTTAGTTGCCCTGTGGCGTGTGGGATCTTAGTTTCCTGACCTGAGATTGAGCAGCAAGTTAGAATGAACATGGACCCCTGCACTGGAAGGTGGATTCTTAACCCCTCGATCACCAGGGAAGTCCTTGACTAATATATTTACTATATTTTATTCTATGCTGGTCTGTGTTATTTTATTTCTTTTTTGGAAAATGGATAATGTAGTGGATTTAAGAATGGATAAATGCCACCCAGGGGCTTTCCTGGTGGCTCAATGGTAAAGAATCCACCTGTCATTATAGGAGCTGTGCATTCGATCCCTGGGTTGGGAAAGTCCCCTGGAGAAGGAAATGGCAACCCACTCCAGTATTCTTGCCCAGGAAATCCTATGGACGGAGGAGCCTGGTGGGCTATGGTCCATGGAGTTGCAAAGAGTTGAACATGACTTATTGACTAATCAGCAACAATCACAAATGCTGCCCAGACATTATTTAGCTGCCTGTATCCTCAGTATTCTTAAGATCCTTTCTGTGCTTGGATATCTCTATTTGTTTCTTCCATGAACTTTACCTGTATCCTTGTCTGTTTGTTCTAAGACCAGTGTTGTTCACCTCTTCCTAAAAGGGAATCTGGATATTTGGTGGCTACTTTGCTTAAGTGTACTTGGGTGGGTTTTGAGAGGAGGAAGGTAGGGGTAGCAGATGATTGGGGCCGTCTCTGCTCTTTGCTTTTACTGACAGCAGGTAAGGAGTCTTAAAAAAAATTTTTTTTTTTTCTTTTTTAAAATTTTGGCCACACCTTGAGGCATGTGGGATCCTAGTTTTTTTTGCCAGGGATCTAACCCATACCCCTGCATTGGAAACATGGAACGGTCCCAAGAAGTCTTTAATGTGCAGGAATCTTTCCTGCTCTGCCTCAGGGTATTGCCTCTGGATCTGGCCTCCTGCATCACGCAAATCTTTATATTATGTGATAGATGGAGATCATCTATGTGTTTCTGACATCATTGCTGCTAACACAGTGGTAGGTGGAAATAAAAACCAGCTTTGTTTCAGATATAAATACATGATAGTTTATTCTTTACCGATTCTGTGGTGAAGACTTTACCATACCTCCCTTCATTTAGAATATGTGAACTATGGAAAAGCCACCTGATAAAAACCATTGGTTGAGTATATGTTATATGTAATCAAAATCATAAGAAATCAAGAGGAGAGGGAAAAAAGGGAAAATGCAAAGTTTAGGAAACTTCCCGCTTATCCATGTCAAGCTCAGTATAATTCTGTTTCATATGATTTCATGTTTTTTAAAGTGAAGAATAATGAAGATACAATAATTAATGGTTATAAAATATCTTTATTACTGATAAGAACTAAGACTGTTAATCTCTGGAGATTTCATGCTGGAAGAGAACAATTTGATTCAACATAATTATGAAACATTTATTATACTGTGCTTTATAACCTTTTCACCTAATATTAATTTTTTAATTTTTATAATAACCTGTGATTTAGAAGACAGTTAAGTTGGTGATTTAGGTTCACTACTTAGTTAATGGTCATATTGAGATTTTCCATGAGTAATTGTCCTGTTGCATACAACTGTGATGTCACACAGAGACAAGGTCTATCTGTGAATGAACTTGGATTTTCTGGCATTAGACAATAGAATATATTCATCAGGGGAACTTCATGCTTCTCTGGTGGCTTGATGGTAAAGAATCTGCCTTCAGTGCAGGAGACCCAGCTTTGATCCCTCAGTTGGGAAGATCCCCCAAAATGGGAAATGACAACCCACTCCAGTATTCTTGCCTGGAAAATCCCATGGACAGAGGAGCCTAGTAGGCTACAGTCCACGCGGTTGCAAAGAGTCAAACACGACTGAGCAACTAACAACATCAGAAACAAAGAGTTTAGAAATTATGTAAGTTTTGTCATTTAAAATACAGGACTCATACTGAGTTTAGACACAGAGCCAAAAATATTCTAATCATTCAGAAGTTAGTAGCTAGAAATACAGACCAAGCACAGACCAAGCACCAGAGAGTGAATTGGAGAGCTGAAATTGATGACGACATGATGTGCTTCCATGAATGGAAATAGCGAAAGCCACGGTTATACTGTGAATGTCAAGTGTAGAGCTGGAAGAGGAATACGCTGTTCTCTTTGGTCTCTGCACCCAGGTGTTCTATGCTGACTTATATTTTTAACACCTCTTCCTTCTCAGGAATACATTGGACTCTTGAACAACATGGGGTATTATAGGTGCTGATGCTGCAGAATTGAAAACCCACAAATAATTTAATTAGCTCTCTCCTGTCCCAGTTCCATATCAGTGAATTCAACCAACCACGGATCATATAATATTGTAGTATTTCAGTTCAGTTCAGTCGCTCAGTCGTGTCCGACTCTTTGCAACCCCATGAATCGCAGCATGCCAGGCCTCCCTGTCCATCACCAACTCCCGGAGTTCACCCAAACTCATGTCCGTCGAGCCATGATGCCATCCAGCCATCTCATCCTCTGTCGTTCCCCTCTCCTCCTGCCCCCAATCCTTTCCAGGATCATAGTCTTTTCCAATGAGTTAACTCTTCACATGAGGTGACCAAAGTGTTGGAGTTTCAGCCTCAGCATCAGTCCTTCCAATGAACACCCAGACCTGGTTTCCTTTAGGATGGACTGGTTGAATCTCAAGAGTCTTCTTCAGCACCACAGTTCAAAAGCATCAATTCTTCAGTGCTCAGCTTTCTTCACAGTCCAACTCTCACATCCATACATGACCACTGGAAAAACCATAGCCTTGACTAGACGGACCTTTGTTGGGAAAGTAATGTCTCTGCTTTTTAAAATGCTATCTAGGTTGGTCATAACTTTCCTTCCAAGGAGTAAGCGTCTTTTAATTTCATAGCTGCAATCACCATCTGCAGTGATTTTGGAGCCCCCCAAAATAAAGTCTGACACTGTTTCCACTGTTTCCCCATCTATTTCCCATGAAGTGATGGGACCATTATGTCTACTACTGTGGGTAGGAATCCCTTAGAAGAAATGGAGTAGCCATCATGGTCAACAAAAGAGTCTGAAATGCAGTACTTGGATGCAATCTCAAAAATGACAGAATGATCTCTGTTTCCAAGGCAAACCATTCAATATCATGGTAATCCAAGCCTATGCCCCAACCAGTAATGCTGAAGAAGCTGAAGTTGAATGGTTCTATGAAGACCTACAAGACCTTTTAGAACTAACACCCCAAAAAGATGTCCTTTTTCATTATAGGGGACTGGAATGCAAAAGTAGGAAGTCAAGAAACACCTGGAGTAACAGGCAAATTTGGCCTTGGAATACGGAATGACGCAGGGCAAAGGCTAATAATAGAGTTTTGTCAAGAGAACGCACTGGTCATAGTGAACACCCTCTTCCAACAACACAAGAGAAGACTCTACACATGGACGTCACCAGATGGTCAACAGCGATATCAGATTGATTGCATTCTTTGCAGCCAATGATGGAGAAGCTCTATACAGTCAGCAAAAACAAGACCGGGAGCTGACTGTGGCTCAGATCATGAACTCCTTATTGCCAAATTGTAGTATCTGCTACTTAAGAAAAAAAAAAAATCCACCTGTAAGTGGACCTGTAGGATTTAAACTGTGTTGTTCAATGGTCAACCACATTTATCATAGTCAAAGCATATTGACATTAACCACAGTTTTATTTACTCCTTTTCTAAGAAATAATGCAGTTTATATCTTTCAGCTTATAACATTTGTTATAGAATTCAAGGTTCTTTGTGCTTTTTTCCATACAAGGCAAATTTGTATTGTCTGCTGATCACCCAGGCTTGTAACTGAAAAAAAAAAAAATCGCAATTTATGTGTGAAATTTCTGCTGCTGATATTGTACTTTTCTTTTATAGAGTGGAAAACCACCCATCAGTGATATGTTCACAGACCTCAAGGATGGGAGGAAGCTATTGGATCTTCTAGAAGGCCTCACAGGAACCTCACTGGTGAGAAATGTTATCTTCTAGAACCAGTCTAATGGAGTATCTCTTATAGCTGATACTTAAAGACCCTCTGGGGGTCCTTACAATGTAAAAGCTGATATAGGAACATAAAAAAAGGGTTTTAATGAATTTTTTGATGGAGCTATATTTAGGCTTTATTGAGGACTCTATTTTTATCCAAAAAATTACTCTTTATTTTTATTGCTCTCAGGCAGTAGAGAATTACAAAGAAGGATGGATGTGTAAAGAAGGTATGATATTTTGAATAGTGGAAAGTAGAGACAAATATGTTTAATGTTATTTAACAAATGGTTAAAAAAAGTTATCAAAACTGATGACATCTATTTTTATTCAGATTTTCCGTATTCTCTTCATGTTTGTTTCATCGTCAAATCCAACTCTATTACTTTAGGTGCACAGTACCTAATACTCACACAGAAGTAAGTTTGCCAATGAAGAGGATGCATTTTATGGGTACAAACTTTGACACTAGAGGTAGAATTACTATAAAAGGTATAGAGAGATGCACTTCTGAAGATGAAGTTCTTTCTTACTAGAGTGTGGGATGTTACACTCTACCTTTTGCACCAGATGGTGGGCAGGCACCTACTGGAGAAACTGATCCCTTTCTTAGATAAGATTCCCTGGCCAGTGAGGCAGAAAGAAGCCTCCCAGGTCACCTTGGCCCAGTTGGCAATTCCGGCCTTCCCAGCGGGACCTCGTGATGCTATCTGGATCCTAGTATAGCACCTCTGAATCCCCTCTGCTCTGTCTACACTAGTGCAGGTGGAGGTGATGTAACTTCTAAATCTTTGTGCCTTCAGCCCAATTGAGACAGAATAAGCTTTTTCCCTGGTGGAGCATTGGTTCCCAAGCTTGTTTGTACCTTAGAATCACCAGGGAAATCTTGTACAAATTCCCAAACCAAACTACACTCAAGGCTCATTAAAACACAATCATAGGGAGTGGGATTGGACACAGCATTGGTGTTTTGGGAAGATCCCTAGGGAATTCCAGTGATCAGGCAATGCTAAGGAACCACTATCTTAGGATGCTATTTGTGGGAGGATTTGCATTCTGTCAGTGCTGGCCTCCATGGTGGTCTGAGAACCCAGTGTGGGCTCCTAGCACAGAGTGGATCTGTAGGCTGAGCTGCTGGTTCATGTGCCTCTCAATGCACGTGTCAATGCAATGATTGACAGCAACATGGAGGGACACTGTCTCATTTGCTTTTGTGTTGTGCTTTCCAGCCAAAAGAACGTGGCTCCACAAGGGTGCACGCTTTAAATAATGTCAACAGAGTGCTGCAGGTTTTACATCAGAATAATGTAAGTTTGTCGTGTGACTTTGGGGGTCCTTTGATGCCATTGGGATGATTTATTACGAAACCAGCCACCTGCTCTGGGCAGCGGTGTCAACCGATTTTTAGAAACATTTCTCATATGAGAAGTATTGAACCTTTTCTATGAGTGAAGGAATGGTGGTGCTTTTTTGTGATTACTATATTGATCTATTATTTAAGTAATACATTTTTGTGACTTTGGTTTACCTGACTCTCTAAAGTGAAAATTTTCTTATCATTTACTTATATTGTTGTCCAAATGTGCTAAACCAAAAACCTGGGTTTCTGTAGAAAAGTCGTCTTAAAAGTTATTTTTTCATTTTACTAGGTGGATTTAGTGAATATAGGAGGAACGGACATTGTAGATGGAAATCACAAACTGACTTTAGGATTACTTTGGAGCATCATTTTGCACTGGCAGGTGGGGAAATTTTCAATTACTTCTTAATAGGAATTGGGAATGGATCATATGTGTATTAGTTTCTTAGAGCTGCCACAGGGTACCACAAACTGGGTGGCTTCAACAATAGAAATTTGTTTTTTCACAATTTTGGAGGCTAGAAATTGGAGATCCAGGTGTCAGCAAGGTTGGTTTCTTCTTTATTGGTAGGTGGCTACCTTTTTCTTGTCTTCTCATGTGGTCTGTGTATATCTGTGTCCTAATCTTTGCTTATTCCAAGATACCAGTCATACTGGATTAGGGCTAACATATGTGATCTCATTTTACCTCAACTACTTTTTTACAGATTCTATTTCTAAATACATCCCTATGGTGAGGTGCTGGGGGTTAGGATTTCAACATACGAATTTGGAGAAAGGATATAATTCAACTTATTTGGAATGAAAAGCCTGACAAACTGCTCTATTTTCCTGGCATAGAGAAAAAGTATCTATTTTTTAAATATTGACCCAGAGAGATGTTATGGGGAGGGAGGTGGGAGGGGGGTTCATGTTTGGGAATGCATGTAAGAATTAAAGATTTTAAAATTAAAAAAAAAAAAAATCCCAGGCTTATGGAAGCATTGCAAAAATAACTCAAAGAATTCCTGGATACCTTTCACTCAGATTTTCCAAATGTTAACAGCTATTTGTATTTTTGTGTTTTCTCTCTCTGTCCCTCTTTCACTAAATAGTTAAGTGTGTATTTTGTAAAAGCAAATTATTTTTCTAAAAACAAGAAGTTTTCTCATATAACAATATATTAAAATAATAAAAATATCAAATACATAATATTTATATATTGTTATAAATCTATTTATACATTATTATATTTATAATGCTAATATTAATCATTATACAATTATTATACTATACCCTAACAAATACTGTATAATTAGTAAAATCAGGAAGATAATATTGAAACAAAATAATTATGTGATCTAGAGATCTGATGGAGATTTTGTCAATTGCCCCAATAATATCGTTTAGAGAAAAGAATACAGGACTATGAATTACATTATTTTTTCTTGCCTTTTGAGTCATCTTTAATCTGGCATAATTTCTGAGTATTTCTTTGCACTGCATGATATTGACGTTTTTGAAGAGTACTGGATAGTTTTTTTGTAGAATGTTCTTCCTTGTGGGTTTGACAGATATTTCCTCTTGATTAGATTTAGGTTATTCATTTGTGGGATAAATGCCACAAAAATGTTGCTGAGTTTTTCTTAATATACCATATCACAAAGCACATGCTGTCTGGTATTTTTTTTCCGGCTGTATTAACTCATCATTTGGGTAAGGTGAACTCTGCCAGTGTCTCCACTGTAAGGTGACTGCCCTTTGCTATTGAAAAGTATCTTGTGGAGATATATTTTGAGACTTTGTAAATATTCAGCTACTTATTAAACTTTTGTCCGTTATTTTTAAGATCCGTTAGTAGTTGTTGTTGTTTAGTCGCTATGTCCTGTCCCTCTTTTGTGACCCCATGGACTGTAGCCTGCCAGGCTCCTCTGTCTATAGGATTTCCAAGGCAAGAATACTGGAGCGGGTTGCCATTTCCTTCTCTAGGGGATCCTTCCCACCCAAAGACTGAACCAATGTCTCCTGCACTGACAAGCGGATTCTTTACCACTGAGCCATCAATTATTATTATGGTGCTTGGCAAAGTGATTTTCTAATTTCATCATTTCTTCTACATTTGTTAATTATCTTTCCACTTGTGAGGAAGAGCTTTCCCTTGTGTCTTGTTTCTCTGTATCTGTCTATCTATTCACTTATATATCTGTGCACACTGATGGATTTTTACTTATTTAGTAGGTTATGATCTTTCACTATCATTATTTATTTTATAGGCCCCTTTAAGTTGGCTCTTGTGTGTGTGTGTTTTTTTTTAATGTCCACACCATTATTTGAACACTTCCTTAAAACATATGTATTAATTTAGAATAGTAACATAAAATATTATTTCTAGATTTTAATTGTTACTGCCATCAGGAAATGCAATTCATTTTGGATTTCGTAGTCAATCAAATTCTTCCCTTCTTTCTCATTTCTGTAGAAAATAAAAATTGATTTTTCCTCCTGTTAAAAGATGTTTGCAAATGTATAGTTTTAAAATATTTTTTGTGGCTATGAAATTAGTGTTCACTGTAACCAAATGTATTAAAAATATTGCTAAGATATAGAAAATGCCATGATATGTAAAGATGAGGTTAAAGTGACCTCTGAATCAAAATCATTACTGTTAAAATGTTTAAATCATTATATGTTAAAATGTTTTCCAGTGTTTAAAGGAAACTTTTGAAATAAAATGAATACCATTGGCCTGGCCCAATGGTTCATGAATATAGCATTCCTTATTCAAGGACTTGATTCTAGTTACTACTTGGAGTTATTGGCAGGTGGTGTTTCATTTGAACAGGTGAAAGATGTCATGAAGGATATCATGTCAGACCTGCAGCAGACGAACAGCGAGAAGATCCTGCTGAGCTGGGTGCGCCAGTCCACGAGGCCATACAGTCAGGTCAACGTCCTCAACTTCACCACCAGCTGGACAGATGGGCTTGCCTTTAATGCTGTGCTCCACCGACATAAGTGAGATGTGACTCTTCTTAGCTGTGCAGATTTGTACAAATCTGTACATCCTTTCTGTCTCTCCCTACTTAATCCCTCCTAATGTCCTTTCCCATGACCACTCTCTCCTCTGCACATGCTCTCTGAAAACATAAAAAAAAAGAAATATCATAGAAAAAAAAAACCCACCCATCACATTTTGTTTCCATAGGACTTAAATGCCACAGTGTACAAAACCCATGATTTCTTGTGCATATTTGTAAGTTAAAAAATGTAAAATAATTCACATAGTTCAAGCCCACTCGTTCCCCACTACGCCAATGATATACACAAAGAACTGTGATACTTTTCAGCCTTCTGCTAAAAGAAAAAACTATAAATTTAGTGCAATCCCACTTAAAAATAGATAAATGATTTTTTTTTTTTTCATGAAACTTGTGATCAGAGTCTGATTCTATAATAAAAGACCAAGGAATCAAAAGGAGCCACTTCACTCTTGAAGAAGAGACAGGCTAAAGTACTTTCCAAACAGAAAGCAAGACTAATTATGAAGCTATATTAATTGAGACTATATAGCACTACCAATAAAGTACAATGTAATAATAAGCTGAAGCATAAGAAATTGCCAATATTTGACTGTTTTTGACACGTAAGAATGGCAGTTTCATGTGGTTCAACCTAAGGGAATAAATAGCTCAGAAAGAGCTCCATTCTGATCTACAACTGAGCCAACGCTGCAGATTAATAGATGGCATGGAATAAGTGGAAATGCATGAATTGGATCCCTGCATCACCATATCCCCAATAAATGCCAGATGCAGCAAGAATTTAATTGTGAAAGGCAAAATTTGTTATGTGTTTTATCCCTCTTGTAAATTATTTATTGTCTCAAGTTTTATTTCCTGTATGTTCTTTACTGATATATAAAAATGCAGCTGACTTTTCTATGGCTTATATCTAGAAGATTATTAAATTCTGATAAATTTCAAATTTGTTATTGTAGGTTTTATTTTGTTACTGTAGGTTTTTTTCATGAATTATAATAATTTTTCTCTCCTTCCCTCCCTTCCTCTTTCTTTCCCTCCTCTTCTCTTTCCCCTTTATTTGTGCCTTGTCCTTCAATATAATGTTAATCTAAATTGGTAGTACTGAGACAGAATGCCTTGTTCTTTAATGTTTTACCATAATGCTGTAATTTGCTGTAGTTTTTTTTTCATATACCTTTTATCTGATTTAAAAAACCCCAGTCTTCTTCATCTCCTTTATCAGTTTAAGGAGGTTGTCCTCTGTTTCTAGTTGGTTAAGAGATGCTGCCAGAAAACTTGAATTGTAGCTAAAACATTTTTCTATCTATTGCTTGACTGAACAGAAATGTATGGAGTATCTTCTGAGTGCTGGGCATAGGACGTAGAACAGAGATAAAAAGCAAGCAAAAATCCCAGTCCTCCTTCTTGGAATTAATGTTCAAATAGAGGGAAGGAGGCAATTTAAAAAAAAAATGGAAATGTAAGTTGTGTGGCATATAGAAGTGGTAAATATTGCCGAAGAAAAATCTATCAGGCAAGATGAGAGGAATTACCTGGCATGTGGGAGGTCCCTGGGTGCAGGGGTGTGAGTAAGGAGTGTAACAGGAGATGGAGTCAGAGAGGAAACTGGGGGTGGGGTGATGGAGGCAAATCTCAGAAAGGTAGGTTGGTCCAAGGTGCAAGAGCAGATAGAGCACAAAGAAAATGATCAACTTTTAAGCAGTCAGGGTGACAATAATGTCCAATTTGTGGGATTAAAAGAAAATCACGATAGAAATGAAATACTAAACAATAGCTCTATGGAGCAGAGTGGATGGAAATTCTCTTAGGGATTTTTGCCTTAGAAATATCCTGTGAAGTGATTAGAGCTGGATTTTCTATCCTGCTAATCTTGGTCTTTTAATCAGAGATTTTAGTCCATTAACATTATTGTGATAACTGATGTATTTACAGAAGTTCATTCTTAAATTTATTTTGAGCTCATTTTCTTGCTTTTTCTTCTTGTCTTCTCGTAGGTTTTTCCTCCTTTTTTTTTTCTTTTTTTCACTATTTGGAAAATAGTATATCATTTCTAGTCATTCAGTGGCTACTCTAGAATTTTAACAGCATATTTAACCAATACAAAAATCTTAGAATTTTTTTTTACCTGTCAATTTCATATTTATAGATTATTTTATAAAGTATTATAGATTTGACAAGCTTTTGGGATATACATGATAAACTTTTAAATTTATAGTCACAAATAAATAAGTAAAAAACTGAAATGTATATGATTACAACAGTAACAACTTTTTCCCCATGTATTTCATCATCACTGAATTTTATTTGCATGCTAATTTCAGACCTGATCTCTTCAGCTGGGATAGAGTTGTCAAAATGTCCCCAACTGAGAGACTTGAACATGCCTTCAGCAAGGCTCAAACTTATTTGGGAATTGAAAAGCTATTAGATCCTGAAGGTATTGTTCAGTGTTTAATTTCAACCTTGGTTTTGCTTTACAATTTTGTTGAATACTTGAAATGCAGTATTTTTGTTTGTTTGTTTGTTTGTTGTTGTTCTCTCTTTGTAGAAAGAATTGTGAGAGTTAAGGAAGTGCTTTTCCTTTTGAAATATGGTACAAGACTTTGTATTATAGACATAATACTTTTGTGCTTAACAATTTCTAGGATCCTTCAGGAGGAAATTTAATTACATCACAGAAGAATAGTTAATAAATACCAGTATAAGATTTAATGTTTTAGGAAAACAAAATTCTTAGACAAACAATTTAGTGTTTGGTTCATTTCATTAAAATGTGTTTTTTGTATGAACGAGCTTCTTATATACGATGTGAAAACTCTACTTATGAATGTTGCAAGACTGAAGTCTAGACTTATTTTCATAATATGAATGAAATCTGTGACATTACCTTAAATGGCAGCTTATCTTTTAGCCTGTGGGGGAAACTTTTAGAGAAGATTTTTAAGAAATGGGATATTGCACAAAAATCCATAGGTAATTATCTTTACCTGTGTCTCATATATTATATGAAAGTTACCAAGCTGTGGTATTGCGAAGATAGTATACTAGTATTGTTTATGGGCACTAAGGACAGTTATTTTATGTCTAATATTGAGTAATTCACATACTTTGGACATCTAATTTAAGCTGGTTCTTATTTTCTTTTACTATTAGATGTTGCTGTTCAGCTTCCTGACAAGAAATCCATAATTATGTACTTAACGTCTTTGTTTGAAGTGCTACCTCAGCAAGTCACTATAGATGCCATCCGTGAGGTAGAAACACTCCCAAGGAAATATAAGAAAGAATGTGAAGAAGGAGAAATTAACATACAGGTACAGGTAAACTTTTGCTAATATATTTGACTTGCCGTATTGTTTTTTGGAAGGTAATAGGTAAGAGAATTCTGAGGATTCTTTTCTTGACTGAGAAGATCTTGGTTTCTCAGCATCAGAGCTTCAGTTTATCAGTTAGCATGCTGTCTCCATCATGTGCATGTGATGGAAAACCACAACTTTAGTGATTTTACTTTTTAAAAGGGAAAAAAAATATGTTTCATATAGCAAGGCTGGAGTTAGGGCCTGAGATAATTATGCTTTTGCATAAACATGCTGTTTGATTAAGAGCAAGTGTGTTAGGGAGTTTGGGATTGACATGTACACACTGCTGTATTTAAAATGGATAACCTACTGTCTACTGTCTACTGTTGAGCAATATTGAACTCTGCTCAATATTCACTAACAATCTAACTGGGAAAAGAATTTTAGAAAGACTATAGATACGTGTGTGTGTGTGTATATGTGTGTATGTGTTAGTTGCTCAGATGTGTCTGACTCTTTATGACACCATAGACTGGAGCCCACCAGGCTCCTTTGTCCACGGATTCTCCAGGCAAGAATACTGGAGTGGGTTCCCATTCCTTTCTCCAGGGCGACTTTCCAACCTAGGGATTAAACCCAGATTTCCTGCATTGCAGGTGGCTTCTTTTACTGTCTGAGCTACCAGGGAAGCCCAGATACATGTATATGTATAACTGAATAATAAAAAAGAGCAGTATATTGATATTAAACGCTTCATTTGCATGCTTTCATTAATGCCTTAGAAGTTGAATTAAGTTAACGAAAGAAATATGATGTGGTCAAGTTGTAATCATCTACACTTTGACCTATCTTGCTATCTTTTACTTTTCAATGAATGCTAATAGCCCGCCTTCCTCTCTTTCTCTTTCTACAGATAATGTGCTTAGAGCATTAGGTGATCAGTAAATCATTCCTGAATTTCTCTTGAAATTGATCTCTCAGTCAAAAATCTCCTCTTATATTTGAATGAATACCTTCTGAACACTTGCAGTTAGATAACGCCTTCCATTTTCCACCTCATAGATCCTAGTGCCTATCTTAATAACCTTTAGCTGGTCACTAAGTTTCCTAGTTCTCAGATATCTTCATTAGATTATGGAGGTTTGGTACTAAATGATCTCCAGGATTATGCTGGCTTTCCAGTTTCAGAGTTTTAGGTCCAGAACTTAGCTCATTTTTACTTCTCTCTCTTTGGTATCATCTGTCTCCTAATTATCCAGTGTTGCATCTATGGGCTCACTGATTCACTGTTTTTAGCTCCTGCATGTCATTTACTGGGTCCCTTTGGATTCTTCCTTCAAAATATCTTGGGGTGTGTTTACTTTACTTACTTTCTTTCTCATACTTGTTAAAGACCTCATCTCCTCTTGTAGTTTACAAGGCCCAGCCCACTGCCCCAACTCATCGCAGGCCAGTGTACTCCAGTCGTGGTGGACTTCTCTCCTTCCCCCAGATTCTTGTACCTGTGGGCTGATCTCCATGAAACGCTCCTCCACCCACTGTTTGCATGGCAAGCTTCCCATCTTTCCCCAGTTTCAATGGAACTTTTTCAGAAAGGACTTCCCCGATTAACCTAATTGAAATCCGGCCCTACACACACACACACACACACTCTCAGTCTGTTTCTCGCTGTCACAGTATTTTTACAAACTATGTTAAGAATTTTCAATTGTATCTTAAGAGCATTGAGGAAGCAGTGAAAGATTTTAAGCAGAGAAGTCTTAGGATATAATTGCATTTTCCAAACATCATTCCGGCTGCTCTGTGAGAAGTGGATGGTGGAGGTAGAAGTTTGGATAGTAATAGGGAAATGAAGACACTGGTGATCAGGCTGTTGTAGTCCTGAGATCAAATGACAGTTGTGAAGATGGAAAGACCTGGATGGGTTTGAGATAAATTTTGAAGGTAGGAATGACTTATCCATATTAAATGTAGGAGGGGAAAGAAAAACAGGAACCACGTCTGGCCCCCTGGTGTTTACCTGGAGGAGTTAGTTAAGTGCATGGAGGAGCCAATTACCGGAGAGGTTTGGGGGGAAAAGTGAAGGGTTTAAATATTGACAAGGCTTGATATGCCTATGAAAAATTGAAGTGGAAATGTTAAGGAAGGTGGGACATAGGAGTTTTGGATGAGAAACATAAAGGTAATAGGATATATTAATAGAAGGTTCTTGAAATCTAATAGCAATGGATGAAGCTTTGCAGGCAAAGTACATAAAGAGAATTAAAAAACGGCCTGGGACTTAATTTTGAGGAGCTTCATTACTTACATGTTGGCAAATGCTTTTGAACTAGGAGAAAAACCAAGGCAGTGTTATTTAAGCAGGGAAAGGAGAACTTCAAGAGGGTGGGGACAGGTCAGATGTATAGAATGCCACTGAGCCCTTCAGAAACAGAAGGTGACCAGACTTCTGAGTTTGCTTTAAACAGTTCTGGTTTATGTATGTTGTTCTAGCACTGTGGTTATAAAACATGTTCTGGTTTTGTGTTCATTACATGATCATCCTGAAGATGATGCTGAAGAATGGATTTGTCATTGAGAAGGTTACTGGTAACAGTGGCAAAATACTTTCCAGGTGTGTGATCAGGACCAATCTGATCAGCATGAAAGGGAGTGTTAACAAAAGCAGTTGTTAAATACATGAGCTTTTCTTATGTTGTTTTCTATACATTTTGGTATGTTTCAGATACATGAAAATTGTGGATGAGAGGTGAAAAGGTAGAGACAGGCTGTAGGCAAATTTTAAAGAACTTTGCTCTGGAAGGGAACTAGTGAATGAAATAGGTGGTTAGTTTGGTTGTACAATTCTGAAGTATATAAGAAAATACTCCATTGCTTAGAAGGAGCTTGGAATAACTTATTCCACATGCTCTTAAAAACAAACAAACAAAAACCAGCTAGTAAACTAGAGGGCTACTGCCTCAGAAAAATATCATCAGTACAGTAGCCTGTATATGTATGGCTGTCTTTTAGTGTCTAAAATGCAATGCTAAAATGCTATTCAGTAAAAGCAATTTAACAAGAGTTCTAATTGCTCTCTTTAAATGACATCTACCCTTTCAAGGTCCAACATGTTCCAGATCCTCTGTGAAACGTCCTGATCTATCCCTTGATGAATTCAAATAACATCCCTTGTTAGACCCATGGAATTTATAACTTTGTTAAGAGCCTTTTTATTTTTGTTCAGAAGTGATTCATGTCGGTTATTTGTCTCTTCCCAACTATATACTCTGGGAGATAGTCAAGGACAGGGAAGCCTAGTGTGCTGCAGTCCGTGGGGTCTCAAAAAGTTGGACAGGACTGAGCGACTGAACAACACCAACAGCTATATTAGAGCATGTCTGAGTATAGAATCCATGAGTGATACAGCTTTTGTACTCTTTGCCATCCTGGCATGAATAAATGCTTTCTGACTAGTTCACAGCATTGCTCACTCAGCTCCTGAGAATCCAGCGGATGCCTTAAGACCCAGTGGTGTTTACCTTGGGTCTCCATCCAGTGTGCCTTTGTTGAACACCTTCTGGTCTTCACGATGCTTGTGGATTTTCTTGGATTTGTTTTTATAGAGCTCAACACCAGAGGAGGAGCAAGAGAGTCCCCGAGCTGAAACCCCCAGCACTGTCACGGAGGTTGATATGGATCTAGACAGCTATCAGATAGCACTGGAGGAAGTGCTGACCTGGTTGCTTTCTGCCGAGGACACTTTTCAGGAGCAGGATGACATTTCTGATGATGTGGAAGAAGTCAAAGACCAGTTTGCAACCCATGAAGTAAGTCATCTGTAGCTGATGAGCAGGATATATGTGCCGTGGTGCCTGTGTCTTAATCAGGAGATGTACCCTGATATATAATGTTTACTGAATTCTGCTCCACAGAAATTTCATGGCATTATTTGAGGACTTCAGTTCAGTTCAGTTCAGTCGCTCAGTCGTCTCTGACTCTTTGCGACCCCATGGACTGCAGGACGCCAGGCCTCCCTGTCTATCACCAACTCCCAGAGCTTGCTCAAACTCATGGCCGTTGAGTCGATGATGCCATCCAACCATCTCATCCTATGTCGTTCCTTGCTCCTCCTGCTTTCAATCTTTCCCAGCATTAGAGTCTTTTCAAATGAGTCAGTTCTTCGCATCAGGTGGCCAAGGTATTGGAGCTTCAGCTTCAGCATCAGTCCTTCTAATGAATGTTTAGGACTGATTTCCTTTAGGATGAATTGGTTGGATCTCCCCAGCACCACAGTTCAAAAACATCAATTCTTCGGCACTCAGTTCTCTTTATAGTCCAACTCTCACATTCATACATAACTACTGGAAAAACCATAACTTTGACTAGGTGGACCTTTGTTGGCAAAGTAATGTCTCTGCCTTACACTTTTTTTTTTTTTTTTTGGAAGACTTAAGATTTTTAAATAGGGCTTCATTATAAAATTGGCATGGGTGATTAACTCTACGTTAGAATTAAATTTTCGATTTTGATCTTACCATAATTTGTAGATTCAGTGGAGCCACTGACAAAAATCAACGCTTTAGTACTGCTCATTTTGGAAGTGTATTATTATAGTTAAGACATAAAATGGCTAATCAGTACATCAAGTCTTTAAATTTTGAATGCTCCCTAGGAAGTGGTTATTTTTATTTGTTATATGATTAAGCAAACTTGTATCCAGTATTCTTGTATACTTTTATATAATGAAAATTTCCTACTATTTCAGGAATATATTTGCATTGTAGTGATTGGATTATGTGAAGAATTCTTTTGATTAAGTAGTTTTTTGGTGTTATGTTAATTGACAGGTCTTATTTGCTATTTTGGTTTGAAAATAATACAAATGGTCATTTTATTTAAGCAAGTCCTTTTGGGTAAGCATGGTGTTTTATTTATTATATCTTCTCATAGTTCCATGTTAATGATCTATCAGTAGCATATCAGCATTGACATAAAAATAGCTCGTGTTATCAGATGTAACATGGTCCTCTTTGATCTTATCTTTTTCCTTAGGTCAGCTGCTTATTTCCAATATTCAGAGCTTAAAAAAAAATGGATCAAAGTCCTCTTTATTTGAAGTCTGCATGGTTACTTTTTTTTTTCCCCCACAGCATTGATATTTGGGCATTAACAATTTATTAAGATTTGCTTTTCTTCAATGAGTAGCTCATAGATCATAATGATGTACCTTCCCAGGCTTTCATGATGGAGCTGACAGCTCACCAGAGCAGCGTGGGGAACGTCTTACAGGCAGGAAACCAACTGATAACACAAGGAACTCTGACAGATGAAGAGGAGTTTGAGATTCAGGAACAAATGTCCCTGCTGAATGCCAGATGGGAGGCGCTCAGAGTCGAAAGTATGGACAGGCAGTCTCGGTGAGTGGAAGCCCAGGAGTGAACACTGCTGCAAGATGGGGCCTAATTGTTTTCTTTAAAAATTTTTAAAAACTCTTTATTGAGTTTGTTACAATATTGCTTCTGCTGTTTATGTTCTGTTTTTTTGTCCACAAGGCTTGTGGGGTCTTAGTTCCCTGAGCAGGGATTGAACCCTTACCTTCTGCATTAGAAGGTGAAGTCTTAACCACTGAAAGTCCCTGTTGCCCACTTTAACACAAGTAAAAGTCTACATGTCTGTGGGAACAAGATAACCAGAGAACTTGCCTTGTCAAATTTTGACTCTTTTCTGTATGTAGCATTGCTGGAATTTTTATGATTTTTATTTCTCCTTTGATATGTTAACCAAATAAAAAGGTAAAAGCGGCCATACAGAAATCAGCAAAAAAAGGGCAAAGTCATTTTATGTGGACTTTGCAGTATTAAAGCTGGCTAAACATCAACTCTGACCTGAAGATAGGGCTATGTTTTATTTATCTAGAATTCCATTTTGTAACATTTTTTAAGAGGATGGTTCATTTTATTTCATGTATTGTATGTTAAGGAGCAAACTATTCCACTGTAATTTCCACCTATTTAATAGGCAGGAATTCCTGATTAAAGAAACAATGATTCTGATACAAATAGAGGGTGCTGTTATTTGCATTTTTGGAGTGCATTTAATTGACTGCATTTAGGAAGAAAATAATTTTTTTTTTGCTGGTTTCTATATTTAAAGACTAAATGTTGCTTTGAAAGGTTAGACAAGAGTGTGTTCCCTGCCCCATTTCCTTGATGCCTGGAGTGTGTGTTTGCCTTTGCAAAGGGAAGAAGGAGTGGGGATAACGCTTTGTTCCCCTTGGACAGGTTGCACGATGTCCTCATGGAACTCCAGAGGAAACAGCTTCAGCAGCTGTCCGCCTGGTTAACGCTCACGGAAGAACGCATTCAAAAGATGGAAACTTGCCCCCTGGATGATGACTTAAAATCCCTGCAAAAGCTGCTGGAAGATCATAAAGTAAATCTGGCTCATATTTCTTTTATACCTTATCAAATATGAAAAAGCAGCACTTAGAATTCTCAGGGGCTGATGGCGTCTATCGTTAGCACAGAGCTGGGACATTCCTTCAATGCGCTCTTGTATTCAGTAGCTTGCAGGAAGGAGTGCATAAGGATGTGGGTTTTCTGAGCCAGGGATGAAAGCACAGGTCAAATTTTATATGGGTATGTAGAGGTTTGTTATGAAAGTACATAGTGTTCATAAGATTCTCAAGGGTTTTTTTTTTTTTTTTCATTCATGAGTGGTTAAGAACCCTAGTCCATTGCATGAATGCAACGTGTTGGAAAATAAGGAAACCCTCAGATTGATCTGTTCATAATCCTGTCAGGAAAGCTATTGCTTCTTTTCCTAGGTGAGGATTCACGAGTTTTGTGAGTGGTTTGAAAACTGAAAGTTGCTCAGTTGTGTCCGACTTTGCGACCCCATGGACTGTACAGCCCATGAAATTCTCCAGGCCAGAATACTGGAGTGGGTAGCCTTTCCCTTCTCCAGGGGATCTCAACTCAGAGATCAAACCCAGGTCTCCTGCATTGTGGACGGATTCTTTGCCAGCTGAGCCACAAGGGAAGTTCAAGAATACTGCAGTGGGTAGCCTATCCCTTCTCCAGGGGATCTTCCCAACCCAGGAATCCAGCTGGGGTCTCCTGCAGGCAGAAGATTGCAGGCACATTCTTTACCAACTTAGCTATGAGGGAGGTCACAAATTTAGAAGTTAACTTTTCACAATCAAGGAAAGGTAGAGTAAAATAGTTTCTCTGCAAAGTGTTTGAAGAATTTTATTTCTCAATGAAATAACTAGATAAATGGGTAATTTAAGCTTTAAGGATACATTAAACACAAAAACTCAAGGCATTTGACAACACTATTGGTAGTATTTGAATAAATTACCTATATACCTAAATATATGTCTTGTGACCTGGCATTCTCTTCCCATGGAAGAGGTGGGAAGAAAATTGTCTGTATACCCCAGTTGCTTTCCTGGGTAATGAATCAGAACAGCTTCTGACTATCAATCACATTTGACTTATGTCGCTTTATACCGTGTTGTACTAGATAAAATGATCTCTGTCTCTGTGTATTTAAATTTGGAACTTTTTTGATTTAAAGATTCTATATTCTTAATTCCTACTGTATGTACCCAACTTGATTATGTGACCCCTTTTCTCTTATTCTTTCAGCCAAAACTTGGAATAAAAATAATAAAAGTGATGACATCACATTTGCAGTCTGTTATGACATTGCATTTTCAAATTGCTTTGGTTCATAATGAAATGTAAAGATGTATAATGGGTTTGTTTCCTTAGGAGAACACTTAGGCTAATGGTTGGAAATTTAAACAGGATGGCTCATTAAGTGTTCTTAATTGCTATTGACAACTGGGTAGATTTTAAATATGTAAATGGAAAGAGTAGACATAATGGTTTATCTGAATTTTTTCTGTAGAGTTTGCAAAATGATCTTGAGGCTGAACAAGTGAAAGTGAATTCCCTGACTCACATGGTGGTGATTGTTGATGAAAACAGTGGCGAGAGTGCTACAGCTATTTTGGAAGATCAGTTACAGGTAAGGACTTATAAAGTAGGATGGTGCTAAGGCACCTGGGGTCTGAGCCTCAGTCACACACTGTTCCTATTCTTCATGTTCAGTCTGTTTATTTAGGTTAGTAAAACCATCTTCTTTAGGTTGTACTTCCCAGCTGGGGTTCCACAGCATGGGAGTTTATAGGAGAACCAAGGTATCATTCATTTACTTCAGCCTTTGAGTTGTATGAACAAGATTTTGAAGCTCAAGAACTGATCCCAACAAATGATCCACGGACTTCTTGCTCAGAATCACTCGATGAATTTCTTCAAATGCATATTTCTGGGCCTCACATGGGAGTGGGGCCCAATGAGTATGCAAAAAAAAGTCAAGTTTGAGAATTTCAGTCATGTAGGATGTAATATCCCTGTTTCTTTAGTAGAAAGTGTAAATGTCAACATCAGTTTTGGGAACCCTGACAACTTGCTGCTTTTTGCTGAGTGACTGAAGTGTATGTTTACAAGTCTTTATAAAGAGAGTTTTTGCTACAGTTGACTCTTAATCACGTGGGGTTTGGGGCACTGACCTCTCAAGCAGTTGAAAATCCTAGTATAACTTTTTACTTCCCCAAACCTTAACTAGCAATAGCCTATTGTTGACTGGAAGCTGTACTGGTAACAAATAGTCCATTAGCACATATTTTGTATGTTATATACATATCTACAGATATTTTAAGCATTCCTGAATGCTTAACTTTTTCTTATTTATTTTTTTTTAATATTTCTAGGCTTATCTTCATTTCAAATTTTTGTCACAAATCTTCAAAATTTTTTCCTATGTATTTATCGAAAAAAATCCAAGTATGAGTGGACCCGCCCAATTGTTCAAGGGTCAGCTGTATTTTATTTGAACTTGAATTACCTGATATAATGTTGCCGGGTGATGATTCCAGTAACTTTCAGTTGATGATTTTTAGTAACTATAAATTAACATATGGAATTCTTTTTCTTTTGCAACATTTAAAACTGGCCTATAGTTTTGAGATTTTGGTGTGATAGTATTTAGTTTTTACAGTAATCTTAGAGGTAGGCATTCATGTCTTGTCAGTTTAACAGTGAGGATATCCATAGTGGTGGAGTGGAGGCCCTGAGGTTTAAATAGGCAATGAGTTTTCATGTGGAGACGAGAGATCTGTCTTCTGGCTCTACATTCTCTACTTTTGTGCAATACAAAGCCCATTTTGATAATAAAAATTGAAATAAGATAAAATGCATTAAATAATTCTTGCTCATAGGTAAGTAATGAAGAAATAAAACAGAATTTGTTAATCATTATTTATAAAGTGGTAATGAAGTAATTAGTTGGGAAAGTCATCATGAAGATTGATTTTTTTTAATGTATCAAATTTATTTATTTAGTCTTGCTAATACTTATAATATTCTGTTGCTGTTTGGTGGAATTTTCTGTGTATCATGCAATATAAACAGAACAAATCAAAACAGTTTTTATAAGTTAAAAACTTTTTTTTTTCATAATTTTTGGTACTACTGATGAAGCTTGTCTTGGCAAGTAGAAATGGTTAAGAAATGAGCCACGCATTGAATTTTATCTTAAAGATAATTATAGCCTGAAAAAATGGAAGCCTTGAAAGTAAATATGTTTGCTGCATTTTGAAGGTATATGTGAAACTGTCAAATTCTCATATAACAGCCACAATGAAAGAAAAGAGTTGGCGTTTGGAGTCAAAAGTTACAAGATAGAGTTCAAGTTGTGCCATATTCTAACTGTGTAATATGAAATAGTTAAATTCTATGGAAATTAGTTTGTCTTATCTATAATTTTATAGAATTCATCTGTATTATTTAAAGCAACATTCATAATATTTTTCATAATTACTACTCTGTAATAAAGAACAATGGATTTCAAGAATTTCTTTAAGGATCGTGGTAACTAGCCCTTAAGGCTTTGTTGACAAAGGATCAGTTTTTCCTTTTCTAGAAACTCGGTGAACGCTGGACTGCTGTGTGCCGATGGACTGAAGAACGTTGGAATAGGTTACAGGAAATCAACATTTTGTGGCAGGAGTTATTGGAAGAACAGGTACGAAGCTGTATACATAATTATTGCGTTTGAATAAATCACTTATATTTCTTCAAAAGGAAAATTTATAAATAACTATTTATTATAAGTCAGATTTCAGTCCATTATGCAGTTTCTTCATAGAGATTGCATTATAAATTAGCTCTATTGTAATAACAATTTGACCTTGTTCATTAGTTAGATTAGTTTTTAGATATGCTAGTTTTAGGATTTACTTGACTTAATTTTTACTGCATTTGTGTTGGATAATGTATTTGAACTTGTAGCCATACAGCCTAGTGTATGGCTTGTGCTCAGTACATAATGATAAATGAATCCACTCAGTACTTTGTGAACTTTAAACCTGTGATTTTTAATCAGAATAACTGCTGAAATTAACAAGAAAAATATTATTTAGCAACACCGATGATTGAACACGTAGCTTATTTTTTTCACTAAGGATTAACATGGAAAATAAACCTTTGGTGCAAAGCTGCCACTTAGAGTTTTCAGTCTGATTGGTGGCCTTTTGCCCATCTCCATCCTTCCAGAAAAGCAACCATCAAAACAGAATACAAATAAGCAAGACTCTTCTTCGAAATGCCAAAGAGTTGTGGTAGAAAATAAACAGATACTCTGTTCCCACATCCCAGGGTCCACTGTGATTCTTTTAAATGCCTTTTATTTCCATTCACAAAAAGCAGCTATATTCTTTTCATGGGATAAAAACAAATGTATGCTGTTTTGTGATTTACTAAATATGGTGGCAGAGAGAACTCTTAAAAAACAGGTTGCACAATTTGTCCCTATTTAAATTATAAGTTACTGCCACCTGCCCTCAATCTTTGACCAGAATTTTCCTCTTGAGAATTGCATGATAGACCTGATTCTGATTTCTGAAATATTTACATTTTGCTTTACAAAGACTTAAATTTACTTATCTTTTCTTCAGGCCAAAAAGTCACATAGAGTAATTGAAATTTAACTTCATTAATGGTTGTAAGGAGACTGATTGCTAGGGAACCATTGTGTTACTCTTCTTAAAATAATTAAAGAATTAAACTAATTTAAAATTCAGAAAGAATCAAAATTTTGTAATTACAAATATTTAAAAATACAGAGTGGCTAGGATTTTGGCCATTTATTATGTTAGGTTTAAAACTGACCTTTGAATGGCCTTCTGTTAGTGATATGGAAGGAGAAATCTTATTAAAATATAGAAACGAAGCCAACGTTGGTACTTAATTGATAATTTGTTGTTACAGAGAATAAGACCAATCAGCTGTGTCTGAATTAAACAGTCTTTCAAGGGATTATTGTTCACTTAGTTGCAGAGGCTTTAAGATAGTTAGAAATGGGCTCTGAGAATTAGTTCAAAATTTCTCCAGCGTGAGCCAAGTGTGGCCAGCGGGATATTCTGTGATTGACTTTAACCCGCCTTTCCAAACTGTCCCCTGTCCTTTCATGTACTCAGTGTTCAGATCCTGCATTCCCGTTTTGTAGCTCATTCCGAGACTGTCATGGCCATGTGGCCATGCAGAGTAGTGCTTCCTCTCAGTGCATAGTAGTGCTTCTTCTCAGTGCAGAGTAGTGCTTCTTCTCAATGCAGAATAGTGCTGTTTCCTTTCAGTGCTGTGTTTGCAGTGCATGGTCCACGGTAGAGTCCTTATGGCTTTTGTACTGTTTTCATTTTTTTTTTGAAAGAGTGGACTAGTCTTCTAGTCTCTGTGTTTTTGTTTAAGTGTGGCATCTGCCTTGAAATGTCTTTTTGCCTATCTGTCTTTAAGTTCTCCCCACCTGTTACCAACTCTTTTTGAGTCTGGCTCCTACAAGGGCCCTCTTGCCTAGTGATATTCGAGCCCATAGAATGAAACTGTCTGGTTCAGAAGCAAAGGAGAATTTTATTCTTTGATGAAAGAAAGGAAAGGAGTGAGCTTGCGCTGTAGTCAGTGCTATCCCTGGCAGTCAGTCATTGATGGGGCTGACTTAGAGGGCTCCTCTTGGCGGGAGGGGCAGAGCTCTTGGGCTGCGGATCACAGTGCCATGTACAGCCTCTCTATACCTGTCACCGCCATCTTGGACTGAGGCATCCCACACAGCACTTGTGCACATAGGGTGCCCAGCTGAGGTGCTGGGCACAGTAACTCCCTTCTGGGAACACTAATCCATCCTGTTAGGTGTGAGGGCTTTGCACACTGCCCTCATAAGCCAGTGAAGCTAGACTAAACCCAGAAGAGGTCAGACCATGTCACCTAGATTCCACCTTATTTTTCCCAGTATCCCAGTGGGCTTTGCCAATGACATATCCATCAGGGACCATGAAGTCATTTATGAACTCCCTCTCCCTCCCCCACTGTTTCAAAACTAGAAGCAGTCTCTGTGGTGTCTGCATTTTCTATCTGGTGCTGCAGGTATTTTTGTGATAACTCTTATTACATTGAGGACAATGTAGAATTCAGATTTACATTATTTTCTTAATATTTGTCCTTTTCTGGGTGAAATATAAAGGCAGAGAATGGTTATTAAATAAACTGATAAATCAAACTTGAGAAAGAGTTGATTCCAAACCCAGAACTAAGGATTTCCCCCCTCAATCTATAGAAGAAGGTTTCTGTGGTAAATACTACATTTTGGGAAAAATTATATCAAGGCAGCCATTTTTTTTAATCCCTCCTTCAAATTTATCTCTTTACTAAATATCTTATGTCTAAAAGACATGCATTGTTGGCCAATGAAGTTTAAAGATTTTCATATTGACTTTGGAGTAGCCTCAGGCTTCCTTTTCTAATCATAACTGCTGTTGAATCTGGAGCATTAGTGAAGTTGTGCTGCAAGATACCTGGAGAATCCATCAGCTTTGGGGTGTGGGTCTGTGATCTGGCTCTGCAGTTTGCAAGCCATGTAACTTGACTTCTTTCTCTTTTCTCCCTAATAGAGGGACTGAGAAAAGAAAATCTCTGACCTTCCCTCTGCGTCTAGAGAGTTATAAAGTGATTCTTTTGCAGACTTGGATAGTTGGATTTAGCCTTTTAGAGCTATCAGCCTCCCTGAGAATTAGGTTTTGTTTTCCAGGTTTGAGGCTAATTTTAGGTTGATCAGTTGCAAATCTGTGAAGGGTTATATCTTAAGCAAAGATATTCTGAGTTTTTTATGCCTCAGGCTTAGGGGTTTGAAATCCTTCTCCCAGATGTGGATAAAGCCTCTAGTAACATAAAAATGAGAGATTTTAGAACTTGATTGAGTTGAATTACCAAATGATTCCCTAAATATATTTCTAACTTTGGTATTATTTGCAGTGCTTGTTGAAAGCATGGTTAACTGAAAAAGAAGAATCTTTAAATAAAGTCCAGACGAGCAACTTTAAAGACCAAAAGGAACTAAGCGTCAGTGTTCGACGACTGGCTGTAAGTGATGTTGTTGTCAGCACCTCTCTTGTGAGCCTATGATATCTTAGTGTTTTATGTCAATAGTTAATAGAATTTAGTGAATGAATTCATTTCACTAACGCTAGAATGCTGCCTTGTAACCATCTAGAACCAGAAGTCTTATGTTTTAGCTTTAGGGAATTAAAGCAGGTAAATTTTACTCTGAAATATACATGTTTACATTTTCTGACTGGGGAACAGGAAGATGAGTTCCTGTTTAAAGTGATTCAGTGATCTAATAAATATCTGAAATACTAGATTTTGAAGGAAGACATGGAAATGAAGCGCCAAGCATTGGATCAGCTGAGTGAGATTGGCCAGGATGTGGGTCAGTTACTTGATAATCCTAAGACATCCAAGAAGATCAACAGTGACTCAGAAGAACTGACTCAGAGATGGGATTCCTTGGTTCAGAGATTAGAAGATTCCTCCAACCAGGTACCTTTGCTTTGGGTAATACCTTGTGCCATTACGTGGAAATTATACATTCAGGTATGTTTTTAGTTCAGTTCAGTTCAGTGGCTCAGTTGTGTCCGACTCTTTGCGACCCCATGAATCGCAGCACGCCAGGCCTCCCTGTCCATCACCAACTCCCAGAGTTCACTCAAACTCATATCCATTGAGTCGGTGATGCCGTCCAGCCATCTCATCCTCTGTCGTCCCCTTCTCCTCCTGCCCCCAATCCCTCCCAGCATCAGAGTCTTTTCCAATGAGTCAACTCTTTGCATGAGGTGGCCAAAGTTTTGGAGTTTCAGCTTTAGCATCATTCCTTCCAAAGAATACCCAGGGCTGATCTCCTTTAGAATGGATTGGTTGGATCTCCTTGCAGTCCAAGGGACCCTCAAGAGTCTTCTCCAACACCACAGTTCAAAAGTGTCAATTCTTCAGCACTCAGCTTTCTTCACAGTCCAACTTTCACATCCATACTTGACCACTGGAAAAACAATAGCCTTAACTAGACAGACCTTTGTTGGCAAAGTAATGTTTCTGCTTTTGAATATGCTATCTAGGTTGGTCATAACTTTTCTTCCAAGGAGTAAGCGTCTTTTAATTTTATGGCTGCAATCACCATCTGCAGTGATTTTGGAGCTCCAAAAAATAAAGTCTGACCCTGTTTCCACTGTTTCCCCATCTATTTGCCATGACGTGATGGGACGGGATGCCATGATCTTTGTTTTCTGAATACTGAGCTTTAAGCCAAATTTTTCACTCTCCACTTTCACTTTCATCAAGGGGCTTTTTAGTTCCTCTTCACTGTCTGCCATAAGGGTGGAAGTAGTAGTTAAACTAAAAAGCTGTTTTTTTAATACCTGGTTAACGGTGAAATTGAAAAATTGGCATGTATATTCTTTAGTTTTCAAAACTGAATTTTAGCAGACCTTAGAAAACTTCTGATATCCAGTCATTCGACCATTAGTAACTGATAACACTTAGACATGATCTTGGTGCTCAGTCACTCAGTTGTGACCTCGTCAGGCTCCTCTGTCCATGGGATTTGCCAGGCAAGAATACTGGAGTGGGTTGCCATTTCCTTCTCCAAAATGATTTTTTCATCTTAAATAATCTTACAAATTTAAAAAATATTTTAACACCTTGATCAAAAATAACCCTTTGGTTTGTACATGAATGTTTAGAGCAGCAAAATCCACAACAGCCAAAAAGTGAAACAACCCATACATCCATCAATAGATACATGGATGGACAAAATGTGGTATATTCATGCAATGGAATATTATTGTGTGCTGTGTGCCAAGTCACTTCAGTCATGTCCCACCCTTTGTGACCCTGTGGACTGTAGCCTTCTAGGCTCCTCTGTCCGTGGGATTCTTTAGGCAAGAATGCTGGAATGGGTTGCCATTTCCTACTCCAGGGGATCTTCCCGACCCAGGGATCAAACCTGCATCTCTTACATCTCCTGCACTGGCAGGCGGGTTCCTTACCACCAGTGCCACCTGGGAATATTAAGTAGTAATACAGTAATGTACCAGTATATGAATCCACAGAGATGAACCCCTGAAAACACTGTGCTAAGTAAAAGTAGCTGGTCACAGGTTAATGCACTGATTCTATTAATACATGACATATCCAGAGTAGGCAAATCCATGGAGACAGGAAGTAGATCAGTCATTTCTCGGGGCAAGAAGGAGAGAAGGATGGGAGTGACTGTTACTGGTATGGATTTCCTTTTGAAATGATAAGCCTATTCTGGAATTAGAAAGTGGGCGTGGTTGCACAGCTCTGAATATATTGATGACCATAGGATCTTATATTTTCCAAGGGAGAATTTTATGACTTGTGAATTATATTTCAGTAAAGCTGTTGTAAAACATTAAACCTGGTTGATTTTTATTTCAGGTGACTCAGGCTGTTGCAAAGCTGGGAATGTCCCAGATTCCTCAGAAGGATCTTTTAGAGACAGTTCGCCTAAGAGAACAAGTAACCACAAAAAGGTCTAAGCAAGAGCTGCCTCCTCCTCCTCCCCCAAAGAAGAGACAGATCCCTGTGGATTTGGAAGCTAAAAAAAAGTGAGAACTATTTTGCACATGATGTATTAATATTTTGTGCTCGGTACTTATTTTGTACTGATCGCTAATCATATGCAAATTTAAACATAATTATTGTAATGGAAATTCAACTACTGAACCACTCTACCTCTGAGTCTTCTGAATATTCCACTTTATACTGGTTAAGCATCTAACTCATCTGGATTTTATTTATCTTTGGTTCGATAGGAGAACTGTGTGCCTGTAGCCTTCATGGACAGAATATATCGTTTCCTTAGTCCTTTTTTTCCCATCGTTTACTGTGGGTGGATATAATTGTCTATGATCCTTTGTTTATTCTTTCTTTCACTGTCACAGTTCCTACAGTTTTGCTTTAGATCTATCTCCTTATTCTTTGTGACCCTCCTTCTTCTTACCTTTAAAAGATACTTAATTCAGGGAAGTAATTCCTTTAGATCTTTCTTTTTTCCTTCCCTTTCTCTCTTCATGTCTTCTTTCTTGTTAATTCCTTTGTCTTAGTAAAGGAATTTGCTAATGGATCATGTTACCAAAGATCCATCTTTGGTAAAATTTGTTTCATTTTCTGACTCAAAAGAAACTCAGGATCTTTACGGGAGGAACAGTCAGTCTGGTATACACTGAGCTTTCACTAATGTTGGAGCTTCTGCAGCGCTTTCCTATGGGCCAGGCAGGGACCCTGCTCACCAGCCCTGGAACAGATAGTCTCAGAGCAGCCCTTGAATACTGCAGTTTTCTTGCCCTTTGATGGTAGAATTCCAGTGTGGGGTACCTGGGCAGTTACTTTTGCCTGAATAAAAATAATATGATTTCCCCAATTTAGCTTTTGTTAGACAAAGCAGGATTGCAGTTTTACCTGTTGACTTTAGTTTTGGTAATAAGGCTGCATTCCTGCATCCTAACAGCATCTCCTTTTAAGACCATGAATTGGACCTCTGAGTTGCAAACAGCAGCTGTGGAACTTTCTTCTGGAGCCAAGGCAGCAGATGAGGGAGATGCTTGTGATGTTGATCTTACTGTAGACCTTTTATTTCTTGAGTGTCTAATTCTGTCCATGTATCAGGCAGTGTGTATCTCCAGTGCTGACTTTGTGCATTTGGAAACTGGGTAGGCTGTGAAAGACTAGGGTGCATGAATAGATTCTGGTACCAATTCTGACTTCATGGGTTAGGGGTTTATTCCTCCAGGTCTGGTTTTTCCTGCTCCTGCCGCATCCCAGATCAGATGCCAGGTTACCTATGCTTCTTACCAACTGGCCACAGGTTAGAGGGTTCCACCACCTCTTCCTTGGATTTCAGATGCCAGTTACAAATCTAGGTTGTTACCTATAGTTCTGACCAGTTCAGAGATTTCTAACACCACCTCCTCTGCTTCAGTTAACTTTGTAGAGTAGCTTATAGAACTCAGGAAGACATTTTGCTTAATAAATAACTGGTTTGTTATAAAAGGATACAACTTAGGGAGAGCCAGACTGAGGAGCTGCACAGGGCAAGACATGGGGAGAGGGTGTGGGCTCCCCTGCCCTCTCCAGGTGACTTGGTCTGCCTGAACATCCACGTGCTCACCTTCTGGAAGCTCTCTGATCCCTATCCTTGTGGCTTTTTGGGGAGGCTGCATTACAAAGTCATGATTGATTAGATCATTGATCTTTGGCCATTGATTCAACCTCCAGCCCCTCTCCCCTCCCTTGAGATCGGGGGGCAAGTTGAGAGTAAAAGTTCCAACCTTCTAATTACAAGGTTGGGTCTCCTGACAACCAGCCTACCTTTTTAGATGGGATTCAAAAGTCATCTCACTAACATGACAAATGACACCTTTGTTGCTCTTATCACTTTGGAAATTCCAAGAGTTTGGGAACTCTGTGTTAGAAACAAGGCCAAAAAACAAATGTTTATTTCTTACTATAAATTGCAATGTCATGGTGCCTAACTATACAATCTTACACATGTCCATGTTGTATAGGGTGAGTTCTGTTGCAAGAAACAGAATACTGTGCCCAAAGTGACTTATACAATGAGGTCATTGACTATCTCATGTTGCAAAAAGTCCGGAGGTGGGGCAGTTTTAGTGGGATGGTGTGGGTCAGCATCATGGCACCTTGTCTCTGCCATCCTCAGCATGTTAGCAAGGTAAAAGGCAAAACGTGTCTTCTCATGGTCGCAAGATGCTGCTGTAGCACTTGGCATGACAACTTTGTATAACCTGCTTTCTACGCAGGTAGGGAAGTTTTTCCTTATTTGTCTTCTAAATGAATTTTTTTTTTTTTTTTTCCAATCAGGGAGAAAGACCTTTTCTGGAAGATATTAGCTAACTCCCTGACTCTAATCTCACTGGCCAAAACTCAGACATTTGCCCTGCCCTGGGTTCTTGGGAGGTTGAATCTATCCTGCGTTTTCTATCTCTGTAGTTGTGTTCTGGGGGTACTCAGGCAGCAAGGAAGATATGTGGGGAGGGAGGTGTCTGTTGGGTGGGCAGCCAGTTGTGAGTTCCACAGTCTTCTGTCTGCGATTTGATTGATGCAAAAATGGCTTCAGTTCATTCTTAGACCCACAGAGGCTTGAGTACATTCAGTTTTGTTACAATAGACAGCAGTGAAATTTCATTATTAGAAATTTTGCCCAAATATTGTTTTTTTAAAAACTTTAAAACCCCTCTCAGTCTACTCATGGTGCTAGTTTTGCATTTTGGAGTGATACGCAACCACATCACCCCCTTCAATATGGTACCTCTTCAGAATTTAAGGATACATTTCATATTCTAGTTTACATTGTCCTAAAGTCCAGAATATTGTTAAGTATCCTGGTGAGACTTGATTTTCAGATCCTTTAATATTTTTAGTCTGATGTAGAAAGCACTATTAGCTTGTCTTAAAATGGGCTGTCTGAACAGGTATAAACCTTGAATAACTGCATAGCACAGCTTATAATACATGCTTCAGAAGTAATGGTTTATTTCCCCTTCTCCCCTCCTGGTGCTGCTAGTGGCTATTTTTTTTTCTTTCTTTTTTTTCTTTTAACACCATAGTAACAGTCATTTCCTATAATCTAGATTCCTATCTATTAACATGACCTGAGATGATCAGGGTGGCTCTAATGCATTCACATTGTTCTTGCTCGTATTGAGGGCAGAGATGGACTAAGTCTCCAAGGTCATTTAAAACATGATCTTTGGCTTGTGCTCCTGAAAGGTTAAATAGAAATCTGCTGTGAAGATGACATGAGGAGTGTATGGTGGTTTGACTGATACTATGACCTTTGGTTATTTACCTAGAGTGTCACAAAATCCCATTCAAATGACAAGAAAAATTTACCTTGGTGAAAAGACAAATACTCAGAATTCACTGAAAACCCGTTCAGCCAAGTTTCCCAAAAGAATCAGCAAGGACAACCTGTGCTTACCTGAGAATCATCTAAAAATATCCAGAAGTTGCTTTGAGTTCTGTGTGCAGAGTCCTGGTTACAAGCACAGACTGCTCAGCTTAAATCCCAGCTCTAGCCTTTGTTAGCTTTGTGGTCTGGAGAAGTTATTTAAAACCTCTGTGAGCTCAATTCCTTCATCATTAGAAGGGATAATAATAGTGTATACTCACAGGGTTGTTGTGAGGAATCCTCACAACACAGAATAATGCACAGAATTATTAATAATGCACAGAAACCATTTGGAGAGGGCCTGGCATGTGGCCAGCACCCAGTGACTCTTTCTCCTCTTGTTCCTCATCACTGTGGTTTTAACTGACCTTCTCAACACCTCCCAGGTCTGTTCCCTTTTTTCTCTATCCACTGTTACTTAGTTCTGGCTCCTGTGAATACTACAGTCTATTTGCTGGACTTGCCTCTATTGTCTCTTTTCAGGGACCCAAAAGGGTAAATATAATCATGTCAGTGCCATGCTTTAAGCCCCTCACTGGCTTTCTGTTGCCTTTCAGTTAAGGTTCAGCTCCTTCAGCTAGCCTGCAGGGCCTTCCAGTTACTGGTCCTAGAGGCTCTCTGCCACATCTTGTTCCTCCCTGCTTAGTTAGTACTCGCTATTCCAATTGCACTTAACTACTTACAGTGCTCAGAGTGTGTTCCTCCCTTTCTTTGTTCTCCCTTTGCAAGGATAACTCGTGGGCATAAAGCTGTTTTCTCCAGGAAGCTATCCCCAATTGAATTAGGAGGCATCCTGAGAATTTCTGGGATTGTTTTTGGTTTACCTATATTAAGAGCCTAGTCCAGTGCCTGGCATATATGAGGCTCAGCAATTACATGTTGAGTTAAAGAAGGCATTAGTTTAGGAATGTCTGTACTTGTTGTTACCTGTGGGTATCTCATCGTATCTGTTTTTCATGATCTACAAAGAGCTTGTAAAAATACAGGGGTTTCTTATAATGTTTAAAAATTTTATTTAATAATTGTATTTATTAACATTACAACTTTGTTCCTCTTTTCATACTTTAAACTGTAAATGTGTGATGTGATTTTGTGTGGTTACTGTATATCTGGGTTGCCTTTATTTTTGAGGAGTGTATCGGTGTTGTGGTTGCTCTCTTTCTTGAGCCAAGTGAAACAATAGTAGAAAATGAATGACAGTTGGTAATATCTGAATCTTAAATCAGGTTTGATGCTATAAATGCTGAGCTATTGAACTGGATCTTGAAATCAAAGACTGCCATTCAAGCCACAGAGATAAAAGAGTATAAGAAGATGCAAGAAACATCAGAAATGAAAAAGAAGTTGAAGGTAAAACATAAAACAAAAATATCCCAGTGAATAAAATATTTCATCAGAATGGATCTGCTGTTGGTATAAAGATGTGATGGGATCCAAAAATCTTCCTGTAAAATAAATGTAGCCATAAGGTAGCTTTTAGAACTCTCTATTATACATTTTAAATCTGTTCAAGCAGGCTAACATCAATTCCCTTTTTACTTCCTTCTTTAACCACTGAGATGTGCAAGAAGGGACACTTGCTAAAATGGTCCAGTTGTTACTACTCCTTTTTTAGCTTGATTAGATCTAACTTAATCTGACACCTAATATTATTTGAACATATGCTGAAGATGTTTTGGCTTCTGAATATAACAAGCAATTTTGAATCTCCAGATTTCTTCTATATACATTTTTTTAAGATGAGATGTATTTTAAAAAATAAATACTATAAAATGTATGGGATCTTAGCTGTGCTACTTTATACTGCGTGAGTAGTAATGTAAATTGAAGCAGGAGGTTGTAGTGATTTATGTCGTTGGTGTTCATGAAGTCTCCGTGCATCTTTGCATGAATTATTTGGGCACTTTGAGCAGTGCCAAACTCACTCCATCTTCATCACCAGTGGAGTGAGTTTCAGTTCAGTTCAGTTGCTCAGTCATGTCCAACTCTTTGTAACCCCATGGACTGCAGCATGCCAGGATTCCCTGTCCATCATGAACTCCTGGAGCTCGCTCAAACTCATGTCCATCGAGTCAGTGATGCTAGCCAACCATCTCATCCTCTGTTGTCCCCTTCTCCTCCTGCTTTCAATCTTTCCCAGGATCAGGGTCTTTTCCAGTGAGTCAGTTCTTCACATCAGATAGCCAAGGTGTTGGAGCTTCAGCTTCAGCATCAGTCCTTCCAATGGATGTTCAGGATTGATTTCCTCTGGATTGACTGGTTTGATTTCCTTTTAGTCCAAGAGACTCTCAAGAGTCTTCTCCAACACCACAGTTCAAAAGCATCAATTTTTCTGCACTCAGCTTTTTTTATGCTCCAACTCTCACATCCATACGTGACTACTGGAAAAACTATAGCTTTGACTAGATGGACCTTTGTTGGAAAAGAGTTTGGAGAACATTTAAAAATTAAGATGTCCATGATGTGAGTTAGAAAGTAGTAGGTACTGTGGGAATTGAGAGGAGGCCAGGATTGCAGCTGTCTCTATCTACTGGTGAAGTCCAGAGGGGGAAGTGACCCTGAAGGGAGGGGCTTAGAGCTGGGCTCAAGGGCAAACCTGGCAGGCAGTGCCCTTGAGCAGAGGTTCAGAGTGGGGCAATCATGCTGTAATGCTTGGAACAGAGAGTTTGTTTTGTTTTGTGTTAGATGTGTGTGTAAAAGTGGTAGAGAGTTAAGGCTGGAGAGATGGTTTGGGGTTAGACCTGACTTTGAATGTGTGCATGAGAAGTTGGGACTGATTTTTGCTTTATCATTCCACTGTGACTGTTCTTAGTTAGAGGTCACCACTGACGCTTGCTTTCAAAAGGATAGATTTCTATTTTCCTCAGATCTCCTTTCTCTGCTGTGTTTGCCACTGTTCACCTTCCCTTCTCAAATTCTCACAGCCTTAGCTTCTCCGACCAGTGGTCAGTGTAAGATATCAATCTGATTTTGCAGCTCCAGAGCTTGCAATTAATTGATGACTTCCCACTGCGTGGGGAGATGATGGGAATGCTGCCGGGCCCCAGCATACAAGGCCTCCCAGGCAGGTGTCTTCTCTACCTCTCAGCACAGCCTCTGCAGCTCTCATTCACTCCTTAGAGCTCCAGCCCTCCTGACTCCTGTGCTTTTCTCAATCCTTTGCCTTCTCCATGTGTTGTTTTCTGGGCTCCAAATGGCCATTTAGTAAGCCTTTGTGCTTTGTGGCTGAAACGCCTTCTAGTTCAGAAAGCTTCCATTAGCCTCGATAGGCAGATTCCATATTGCTTTGACCATACCCCTCTGAAAACCCTTACTGCATTTACATCATTGTTTATATGTCTACTGCGAATGCTTAGAAAGTGAGGATGATTTTCCACTGAAGCCTGTGTTTTCAGCACTCTGTAAAGTTCTTGGCTTATGGAAGGAGAGAATGATGACTGTGGACAGTGGGGATGTGGAAGCACCATTATCAGAGCCCTCTGCACAGGGGATCAAGAGAGCCAGATGTGAGAGCTGTGTTCCATGATTTCATGTGCTTCTGAATGACCAGTAGAGGATACTAATCCAAGGCAGTAAACTGGCAGAGAACTTGAAAGTTATGGTGATCTTTATGGAACAAATCCCATAAAATGCTGATAAGTTCCATTGTGTGATCTAGAAGCAATTTTACTTTCAGAAATTGTTACTGTAATACTTGAGAGGATAAAAATAACAGTTGTGGAAGGGATAGGCTACCACTCCAGTATTCTTGGGCTTCCCTTGTGGCTCAGCTGGAAAAGAATCCACCTGCAATGTGGGCGACCTGGGTTCGATCCCTGGGTTGGGAAGAACCTGTGGAGAAGGGAAAGGCTACCCATTCCAGTATTCTGGCCTAGAGAATTCCACGGACTGTATAGTCCATGGGGTTGCAAAGAGTCGGACACGACTGAGCAACTTTCACATGTGTATGTAAAGCATGATTGGCAGTTCTTATGTTTTTCCTTTATAACTTTGCTTATTTTGTTGTTTTAGATAAATAGTGTCAGTAGGATGGGAAATATGTAAAATAAAGAAAATTTAACCATTGCTAATTTTTCTTGCAAATTTGGGAAATATCAGCTAGTTTTGTTTTAATGAAGGAATAACTGGTAACTGATGCAATATTTGAGTGGAGAATCCTTTGTTCAATGTACCACTGCCATAAAAAGTAGCAGATCAGTTTATATAATGCAGGTAATAATTTTCTCCAGTTTGATGGTAACTTTTTTGCATTGGTAGTTAAACAAAAGTAAGTAGTGTTTCTTAGAATCTCTTGTTCTTTCTTGATCTTTGATTATAAAAATGGCTGTTTGACTGAGTTACAGTAAAGTTTGTATGCATCAAAATAGGCGAGCTAAATTTGTTGAATATTTGATAGTGGTTACCTGCATAGACCTTAAAAGTTATCTTAAAAGTTACCTCCAAAAAAAAAAAAAAGTTACCTCCAGGTTATCTGGTTGAAATAATATGGTTTACCTGGAAGTTTTTGTTTTTGCCTGGAACATTTGATTGTGCTATTTTGGACACTATTTGAGTAGTTAATTAATAGGTAATTATTGAAATTTCTAATATTGACTGTGTACACAAAAATTTGAGTGTGTTTTTGTGTGTCCATGATTTTGATAAGCCTTTTCTTACTGATTCTGAAAGATTTTGTATTCTTCTGTCTCTGAGATATAGGGACATTGAGAATATCAAACTGTAGAGACAAAAATATGAAAATTAGCAGCCATTTCTCAAATATAAAGAATAAAATTCTTTACTTGGTCCTGAAACATATTGTCAGTGTCTAAAAATTATGTGTGAATTATGCTTGTGGTTAAAACTTGCATTATACCCTATACTTAATGTAAAACCAACAAATGATATTGAGACTCATTATTTCTTTCTTAAATCTTAAATAATTTTTGTTTGGTAATCTCTGTATTCATAGCACATTCATTTGACTCAAACTTATTTTTACTGTGTTCATATATGTGACTAGATATCCTGGATCTAAAATACTAATTTTAATTATTTCCTCCTGATAGAAACTCATAAATGTACTGTACAGATTTTTCCCTTAGAAAAGAAATGAAGATTTTATACTGTTTGTTTGCATTTACCTTTTGACATTTAATAACCTCTGGCATCCTGGAGGGCAGCCTGACATGGCATAGTTTTATCTTGTAGTATTTTTTTAGGTAAACTTTGACTGTAACCCCTAAAGAGAATGTGAGAGGGCCATAAAATATAAAAATGTCAAGAAGCATCAGCATTATACTGAGAAGAAAGTTTGAACTATTCTTATATTTGGGACTTTATTTTCAGGGATTAGAAAAAGAACAGATGGAAATAAAACCCCGACTGGATGAATTAAACCAAACCGGACAAATCCTTTTGGAGCAAATGGGTAAAGGTGAGAACGTTGCTTTTTAAAAAATATTTTCTTAGATGGTGACTCTGAATGCTGTTTCAGTTCAGTCACTCAGTCATATCCAACTCTTTGCGACCCCATGGACTGCAGCATGCCAGGCCTCCCAGTCCATCACCAGCTCCCGGAGTTTATTCAAACTCATGTCCATTGAGTCGGTGATGCCATCCAGCCATCTCGTCCTCTGTTGTTTCCTTCTCCTCCCGCCTTCAATCTTTCCCAGCATCAGGGTCTTTTCAAATGAGTCAGCTCTTCCCATCAGGTGGCCAAAGTATTGGAATTTCAGCTTTAACATCAGTCTTTCCAACGAATATTCAGGACTGATTTCCTTTAGGATTTATATGGATATTTATATGGATAAGAGAACCAAATAAAACTCTCATACCTCAGTTCAGTTCAGTTCAGTCACTCAGTTGTGTCCGACTCTTTGCGACCCCATGAATCGCAGCACGTCAGGCCTCCCTATTCATCACCATCTCCCAGAGTTCACTCAGACTCACATCCGTCGAGTCCGTGATGCCATCCAGCCATCTCATCCTCTGTCATCCCCTTCTCCTCCTGCCTCCAATCCCTCCCAGCATCAGGGTTTTTTCCAATAAGGCAACTCTTCTCATGAGGTGGCCAAAGTACTGGAGTTTCAGCTTTAGCATCATTCCTTCCAAAGAAATCCCAGGGTTGATCTCCTTCAGAGTGGACCGGTTGGATCTCCTTGCAGTCCAAGGGACTCTCAAAGGTCTTCTCCAACACCACAGTTCAAAAGCATCAATTCATCAAATCCAGTTGTGTGGGAGATTTTAAAATCTCGTCCATGGGATTATATATTAGAGGGAGGCAGTAAAAGAAAACGTTACTTTGGCAATATTAGGGATGTGAAGTTACATTAGGGTAAATTCATTGAGATTATTTGATTTTTGATAGCTTTCAGTGCATATGTTGATTTAGTACAGGTATTTTATTATAGTTAAATTGACAAGGTGTTACTTGTGTTTGAAATTTGTACCTAAAGAGCTTTTTTTCCCCCATAGACCCAGTGGCTCTGGAGAATGTAAAGATTAATATTTCTGCCATACAGTTTTGTATATGATTCTTTTTGGGTCTTGCTTTGAAAGACTTTTCCTATAAGCCCTATTCTTTATTCCAACAACAAGTGATTTGGAAGTCTGTTGCAGTTCTCCTTGATAAAAGCCAGAGTAACCCAAAGCCGAGTTATGAATATTAGTAGATGAGACTCTTCAACAGCGTAGTTTTCAACCTTTTTATTTTTTGACTTCTTACTATAAAATGGAAATATACACAAAGCAGATAGAATAGTACAGTGAACCTCCTGTATCAATTATCCCTTTGGTAATTAATGATAGTCTACCATTCTCCAATTATCTGTACTTACTCACTCCTCATCCACTTAATCATTATTAGTATTTTCACATTTCCAAAGTTATATTGAAATATATGAAACTGTGTTGTTTTGACAAACCTACACACACTTATCAATATATAGAATATTTCCACCTGTCCAGAAAGTTTCCTGGTGTCTGTAATGGATCAATCAATTGCTTCCATCCCATAAAACCACATTTTAAAACACTTTAGATTATTTTTCCCTCTACCTTTGAAAAATATGTAAATTTATTTTGTAAATACACTGAGGTCACATACACATACAGAAAAACATGTATGTGCCCAGTATATATACATTTATTTATTAATTATGCAAATATACCATTGTTATAAATTATTCAGTTCAGTTGTTCAGTCATGTCCGACTCTTTGAGACCCCATGAATCGCAGCACGCCAGGCCTCCCTGTCCATCACCAACTCCTGCAGTTCACTCAGCCTCACGTCCATCGAGTCTGTGATGCCATCCAGCCATCTCATCCTCTGTCATCCCCTTCTCCTCCTGCCCCCAATCCCTCCCAGCATCAGAGTCTTTTCCAATGAGTCAACTCTTCGCATGAGGTGGCCAAAGTACTGGAGTTTCAGCTTTAGCATCATTCCTTCCAAAGAACACCCAGGACTGATCTCCTTCATATATATATATGTATATGTGATATAAATATATATGTGCTTCCCAGATAGCTTAGCTGGTAAAGAACCCACTTGAAATGTGGGAGACCTGGGTTCGATCCCTGGGTTAGGAAGATTTCCTGGAGAAGGGAATGGCTACCCACTCCAGTATTCTGGCCTGGAGAATAACATGGATTTTATAGTGAATTCGGTCACAAAGAGTCTGACATGACTGTGCAACTTTCATTTTCATATTATGTATAAAAATAATTGATGCTCTCTACAGCTATTATTCTGCAGAATATTATTCTAGAATGTTATCACATGAGTTGCTGAACATTAAATATGAGAAACATTTCAGTTCAGTTCAGTTCAGTTCAGTCGCTCAGTCATGTCCGACTCTTTGAGACCCCATGAATCGCAGCACGCCAGGCCTCCCTGTCCATCACCAACTCCTGCAGTTCACTCAGCCTCACGTCCATCGAGTCTGTGATGCCATCCAGCCATCTCATCCTCTGTCATCCCCTTCTCCTCCTGCCCCCAATCCCTCCCAGCATCAGAGTCTTTTCCAATGAGTCAGCTCTTCGCATGAGGTAGCCAAAGTACTGGAGTTTCAGCTTTAGCATCATTCCTTCCAAAGAAATCCCAGGGCTGATCTCCTTCATATATAAATATATATATATATATATATATATATATATGATGTAAATATATATGGGCTTCCCAGGTAGCTTAGCTGGTAAAGAATCCACTTGCAATATGGGAGACCTGGGTTCGATCCTTGGGTTAGGAAGATTCCCTAACCCATGAGGTGGCCAAAGTACTGGAGTTTCAGCGTTAGCATCATTCTTTCCAAAGAAATCCCAGGGCTGATCTTCAGAATGGAATGGTTGGATCTCCTTGCAGTCCAAGGGACTCTCAAGAGTCTTCTCCAACACCACAGTTCAAAAGCATCAATTCTTTGGCACTCAGCTTTCTTCACAGTCCAGCTCTCACATCCATACATGACCGCAGGAAAAACCATAGCCTTGACTAGATGGACCTTTGTTGGCAAGGTAATGTTTCTGCTTTTGAATATTCTGTCTAGGTTGGTCATAACTTTTCTTCCAAGAAGTAAGCATCTTTTAATTTCATGGCTGCAGTCACCATCTGCAGTGATTTTGGAGCCCCCCAAAATAAAGTCTGACACTGTTTCCACTGTTTCCCCATCTATTTCCCATGAAGTGATGGGACCAGATGCCATGATCTTTGTTTTCTGAATGTTGAGCTTTAAGCCAACTTTTTCACTCCACTTTCACTTCCTTCAAGAGGCTTTAGTTCCTTTTCACTTTCTTCCATAAGGGTGGTGTCATCTGCATATCTGAGGTTATTGCTATTTCTTCTGGTAATCTTGATTCCAGCTTGTGCTTCTTCCAGCCCAGTGTTTCTCATGATGTACTCTGCATATAAGTTAAATAAGCAGGGTGACAATATACAGCCTTGATGTACTCCTTTTCCTATTTGGAACCAGTCTGTTGTTCCATGTCCCGTTCTAACTGTTGCTTCCTGACCTGCATATAGGTTTCTCAAGAGTCAGGTCAGGTTGTAAATTACTTGTACAGCTTAATTTCTTTCTTTTCTTCTCCCTCCCTCATTCCTCTGTCTCTCTTTCCCTCCCGTCTCTCTAGTTCCCCTTCCTTCCAAGTAGAATAGTATTTTCATTCACAGTCCACTGTTAAGTGTCTTATTCCTGGGTGTGGGCACCCCACTTGAAGATTACTCTTTCAAGTATTTACTTGAAGGGACCTAGAGACAGAGAATGTAATTTCCTTTAAGATACTTCAATAATTACAATAAATTGTGTGTTAAATTCATGTTAGTTACAATCATAGATTCTTTACTTCTACAGTAACATTTGAGCTTGGAAACCAGACTTTATCTGGGTGGTGAGGGGGTAATTTCATAAGTCTGTGAACTCAATTAACTTCTTGTCTGTGTCAGTGTTTGGTGGGTATGGCAGATTTAGAGTTCAGAGACTCATAGGAAGACTACATAGGGAGGGAGGTCATGAGAGGTTAAAGCAAGAATTACACTGAATTGGGGAATGAATGGGAGACCTTGGTGTCTCTTGTCTTTTCCTAGTTTTGTGTCATTGGGCAAATCAAGTAACCCTTTTGTTACTTTGCTCCCTTGTCTAGAAAGTGAAGAACCTTCGATAGGTGATGACACCTTTTGCTTGATAAAATCTTACTAGAATAGGCATTTTCTATAATATATACTCTGAAAACTGAGTTCATGTGAAAGTGCTGTTTGCGAAAGATCAAGTACAAATATCAGGGAATATATGATATTTTATAAAGGGGTGAATTTTGTGACCTCATGTATACTTGTTTAATTTTATAGTGAACCTTTGATATTTTGCATTACCTTTTTTTTTTTTGAGCTTTGGTAGGAGTGAAAATTTGTTCATTCCTACAGGGCCCCAATTCTGTTTATTTTAAAAAACGTCAGTCGTTAAAGTTTTTTAAGATGGGGTAGGAAGCTTTGAAATGGAGACACTGATCTGAACAGAGTCTATATATTCTGGGTTTAATTTTTTCATTTTTGGGGAGTCTGTGCCTTTTGTTAGTGAGAGAAGAAAAGTGATTAAAAAAATTTCCCACTGTTATTCCATTTTATCCATTATTCTAATTTTACAGTGTTGCATTTTCCTTCTTATCATGTGGTTAGTGCTGTTAATCCTACTGCTGTTTTAAAACCAGAAATGTTGAACAGAAATGAAAGAACAACTGGGTCATCCTTCCTGCCTTTCCTCTTCCTCAATACATTTGAAATAAATCCTAGACCTTGGATAATTAATGTAGAAGTGATTTTATAGAGTGTAAATTTACCCAGAGTCTCTCTATATAAGGAGGCAGATCATGATTCCATTCAGCTAGAAAAACACATCAAGCTCTTCAGTAGACAGATGTTCAAATAATTGTATCACTGGTTTTCTCAAACTAGTTTCATCAAAACATTCCAGCACAGTGCAGTCTGATAGGACCTTTCTACCTAACACGTGTGAATTACGTTTTGTGACATCTCTTGTAGCGCAAAAATGTTTTTAAAAAGTGAAATAGTTTGTTTTGTTTGACTTTCACAACTGCCATAACAAACCTGGTTTTCTGGTTTAGCTTATTTTATTCCAAAAGATCATTAATTACTATAACAGGAAAGTGGGGCACTTGGATGATGTAGCTCTAAGAACTGACTCCTGTTTGTCTGGCAAAGTCCTTGTGGCTCAGATGGTAAAGAGTCTGCAATGTGGGAGATCCGGGTTTAATCCCTGGGTTGAGAAGATCCTCTGGAGAAGGAAATGGCAACCCACTCCAGTATTCTTGTCTGGAGAATTCCGTGGACAGAGGAGCCTGGTGAGCTATAGTCCATGGGGTTGCAAAGAGTCAGACATGACTGAGTGACTAACACACACATAAGCCTAAAGAATTTGATAATGATGAAATGTTCTGCAAACATTCTCTGATTTTAATAGTGATAGATTGAAAAGTTAAAGTCAAGTGAGAGTAAGTAGCCAGAATGTTATATTTTATCCCTTCTAGAAAATTAATACAAGGATGGGATATTGATTTTGGCTTTAGATCAGTCATCTAAGAGTTGGATGTTCTATAGAAATAGAAAAGCTATAACTCTGGACCTCTAGGAGCAAAACAATTGTTTTAAAAGACAGTGTATGGTTTTCCTCTTTTAAGATGTAAACTGTGCTTTGTTTATTACTTTGATACTGGTCCAAACTATAATAATATCAATCTTAGAGGAGGGAGATTTAAATTTTGAGAACTGGTTTGAAAGGGCAAAGTGAATGGATGGTGAAATATCATCAGTGAATAAAACAGTATTTGAAGATTTTCAGCTTGCCTAGAACCTAAAATAAGTACCTCTTACCTATTTTCTGGATTTATAGTGACAATTTTCCATCTTAGGAATTTTATTTCCAGCTTAATTTCCTTTCTTGTTTATCATAAATTACCCTGACATGTAAATTGGAAGTGGCTGCTGTTATTTCTTTGCCCACTTAAAATGGAAATGGCCAGGCAGAAGCACAGGCTAGATTTCCATTGCTCAGGTAGTTTGTCAGAAAAAAACTATTTTTTTTTTTTTTAGTAATTTATTTAGTTTATGACCTGAATTAACAGGGCTAATTGAACTTGAACTGTGGTGTGAATGTTTTGTCTAGGTGTGATGTTTATCTTTGTAATGATGGACAGTTTACTTTAGCAGTTGTCATGGGTGATACATGTACATTATGTAATGTCACGTTTGTATTTCTAATTTTCAGTGGATGTGGTGTGTTACAAAATTTTTCAAAATTGCATCGTCTCTGGATCCTAAGTGATCTTTTGTCTTACATGCCATTTTTTCCCCTGTAGAGCTCTCATTACCCTGGATTTTGATGGCATATATTTACAAAGTTTTATTGCCCTCCTACTTAAATAATAAAGATGTTAAGCCCATCTTTTCAACATGCATGCCTTCCTCAGGATATAACATTTCTTTTGTAGATTTCCTATAATTTTTCATAGTAATTTTATGACTTGATAGTATTTTATATTAAGGGAAAGACTATGATAAAGCCTGTTATTATATATAACTTATTTTTATGAACATTCTCTACCTCTCGAAAATATGAGACAAACAAAATTCTAAGGTGTCAACAATAAACATAATATTTTTTTTCTGATATGTTTCTAAAGTAGATAATCTTAGCACTGCATTGATATTTTGGCATTTCCTGGTCTATGTGTAACATTCCAGTAGGCTTGCTAATGCTTCTTGCTGAATCCTGCCTGCTGGCTTCCTTTTCTGCACTCACTAGGTTGCTCCCAGCACTAGGGACTCTAGACATTTGTTTTGAAATTCCTATGACATGTGGTTTGGTCATCAAAGTCTCAATCTGTCTCCTCCTTTTTCTCTCTTTTTCCTGGTGACAGAGGGCCTACCTTCTGATGTCAGGGCCCCAGACAAACCCAAACACTTCATTTTATTTCTCAGACGCAGACTAGAAACTAGTAGAGCAGTAGGTTGCTAAGGACAGAAACACACATTCTGTAGAGAAGGCAGAATAACTCCACTGTTATGCTTTTTGTGATGGTCACCCCACTCCTGAACTGCTATTATAAGCTCCCCTTCTCCTGTTTTTATCAGGGAATTAAACATAATGATTTTTGAGAGCATCATTTTAATTTTTGTTGTGTAAAAAGGAACTTAAGAGAATGATCAGTAAATATGATACTGCCTCATTTTCAATATGTTATAATGTTTACAGCAAATTGGAAACAAATTTTGTAACAATATCTAAAGTGTCTGCTTATTTTTTATGTCTATGTAGAAGGTCTTCCTATTGAAGAAGTAAAAAATATTTTAGAGAAGGTATTATCGGAATGGAAGAATATATCACAGCGTTTGGAAGATCAGGCAAGAAAAATACAGCTGCAGGAAGATATTAATGCTTATTTCAAACACCTTGATGAGCTTGAAAAGACCATAAAGACAAAAGAAGAGTGGGTAAAACACACTGCCTCTTCAGAATCTCCCCAGGAGTCCTTGCCAAGCTTGAAGGACTCCCATCAGGTAAAGACACAGCCATCCAGCATATGAAAGGACTCTATGTTCAGTTCTGTATTTAAAGAAGATGCTCGCTATATAAGGAATCGAGAAAAATAGTACTGAAGAATAGAAACACAGAGAATGGACTTGTAGACACAAAGAGGGTAGGAGAGGGGCGAGTCGAGAGAGTGGCACTGACATATATACACTGCGGTGTGTAAAATAGCAGGTTCCCGGTGGCTCAGTTGGTAAAGAATCTGCCTGCAATGCGGGAGACCTGGGTTCAGTCCCTGGGTGGAGAAGATCCCCTGCAAGAGGGAATGGCAACTGACTCCAGTATTCTTGCCTGGAGAATCCCTGTGACAGAGAAACCTGGTGGGCTATCATTCACAGCGTCTCAAAGAGTCGGACACAACTCATCAACTAGCACTTTCGCTTGCACACAGTAGCTCCCTGAGTATAGAACAGGAAGCTCAGCTCGGTGCTCTGTGATGACCAAGGAGGATGGGGTGGGGTGAGTTGGAGGGAGGCTCACAAGGGAGGGGATACATGTATACATTTAAAAAAATAAAGAAGATGCCCCTTGTATCCCATGCTTTCGGTGAACTCTGCTCTGATTGACTTTCTGTGAGGATGTTCATCCTCAGCGAGTTGTGTGATCACATTTTCTCTTCGTAGCGGGAGTTGACAAACCTCCGAAGCCTCCACCCCAGAATTGAAATGCTGCGTGCAAGCTGCTCAGCCTTGAAGTCTCGGCCTTTTGCCCCAGACTTTGTCCAGCAGGATTTCGAGAGCTTGGTGGGCCGCTACCAAGCCGTGCAACAGGGTTTAGAAGAGCGCCACCAACAGCTCGAGAACGGTAAACCCACTCTCTTGCATTTTTCTATTAGATGATTCCACTATCTTGCTTTCTCAGTTTGACTTAACTTAAAAATTACTCCTAATATTTAAATCTGGAGAAGGAAATGGTAACCCACTCCAATATTCTTGCCTGGGAAATCCCATAGACAGAGGAGCCTGGTGGACTGTAGTCCATGGGGTCGCAAAGAGCTGGACATGACTGAAGTGACAGCGCAGGATGCGTTTAGACCTTTAGTTCACTTGCTTGCTTTACACCAGCCTCACTGTATTTTCCTCTGTGCCTGCCACTCTTCCACTTCTTAATATTCAGACCATTTCCTGGATTCGCACTTGTTTGTAAAAATGCAGACATCTTTCACATGCTATTCAGACTGTGTTAATGGGATATAATGATTTTTACAGAGTTTTTTTTTTTTTAAGGGTGTTGTTTCTCCCTTTCACTGAAGGAGGCCAGCTGATATCATTACTAACAAGGCTAAAAAGAATGATTGCTTGCTCCTGTTTGCTCCAAATGGTTAAAGTTTTAGCAATACTGTCTCCTCTTTTCAAAGAAATAGTGTTCCTCTTTCAACGTCGGAAACATTTTGAAGAATTTTTACCTTTGGATTAGGACTGGTCTGGGAAAGTTAATTCCTGTAGATCTTTAAAACTCATTCCTCGTATATTATTTTCTCCTTGGTTTTTAAGTCAGGAATTGTGTTGTATTATGTAATACTATGGGGAAGGCATGCTGAAAAGCTATACATTTAACCATATCCTTCCTTGGGGCTATTGTAAGTTATGTAATGACGTTTAAGCCTGTATGTGTGCGTGGCGAGCAATTGTGTCTTATTTCCTTTCTTTTGGAAAGGCATTTGGACACCATAATTCTGTTGACTGAACTCAGTTAATCTAGACCCTGAAGGGTTTGAGAGGACCTCCTTTTCAATTTGCCGTTACGAAATAGGCTTTTATTTTTGACAAGAGCAGTTTAAATGTTTATTTTTACCTTTAGAACAATTGGTAAATTTATTTATTTTTGTTTTTGATTGTGGTTACGTATACATAACATAAAACTTACCATTTTAACCATTTTAAAGTGTAGAGTTCAGGAATGTAAAATATATTCACATTGTCATGCAACCCAGCCCCAGTTTTTCCACTTTGTAAAACCGAAACTATATACCCGTTCAACAGCAGCTCTTCATTTCCTCCTCCTTCCCCCAGCCCCTGGCAGCCACCATTCTACTCTCTGTTGCCGTGAGTTTGACTATTCTAGAAACCTCTCCTAAGTGGAATCAGACAGTTTTTCTTTGTTGTTGACGGGTTCATTTCACTTATCCTCAGAGTTCCTTTTTGTGGGTTGGGTATGTCAGAATTTCCTTTCTTTTGGAGGCTGAATAGTATTCTGTTTTGTGTAGACCTCATGTTTTGCTTATCTATTCTTTTGTAGATGGGCGTTTGGGTTGTTTCTACCCTTGGGCTATTGTGACTAATACTTCCTGGTTTCTTAACTTTTGCTGCTGGTTGGTCTCAGCTCTTTGTGGTTCATTTGAGGTGGCTTCCTCCCCATTCTAGTGTTGCTTGTCTGTAAATTTGACATCAGTGGCTGAAGTAGCCATCCCTCCAGCTGGCTGGGGCAGCCATTATTCCTCAGGGTACCTGTGCACTTGGCTGTGGTGTTTTGTACAGCGTCCACCCCTCTGCGGATGTCGGCCTGTCTACACACTTGAACTTAGAGGATAACTGGCTGAGGGGATCTTTGTCTCCTTTTATTCTTTGTGTAGCTACTGGGGAGAAGGAGATTATATAAGACAAAAGGATCATTGTAGTACTGTCTTCAGAGAGACATTTCATCATGATGAAATGAAGAAAAATGATGGTGGGTTACTTAATATTTCAAGCATCAACATCCGCAGGAATGAAGTCACCACTGTCTGACTCTCAGAAATGCCAGTAGAGTGATTTATTTGATCTCTAAGAGAGACCCTTTGTAATTTTAATTATGGAGTTTAACTTCTTGTGTAACAGAATTCACCTATTATATATGAAGATTAACAATAGATATAGCAATATTAATTTCCTAACAATAGTTTCTCAAAGTGAATACTTTTCCGTAAACAGAACTGAAGAGCCGACCTGGACGTGCATATTTGGAAACATTGAAAACACTGACAGAGCTGCTAAATGACTCTGAAAGTAAGGCCCAGATGTCTTTGAATGTCTTGAATGATCTTGCAAAAGTGGAGAAGGCCCTCCAAGAAAAAAAGGTAATATATGTTTTAGGTCTAAGTGGTCAAGGTTCATTTCTAACATATATATTTTGAAATGTTTTTTAAAAATGTATTCGTTTTGGTCAAAATTGATCAACCATTGCTTATATTTCTTGTAATTTGAGAGTTAATTACTATAATTTAAGATCTCAGATATAAGATAGTTATTAAATGTTTTAAATAGAATTTGCTAAGTCACTTCTGTTGTGTCCAACTCTTTGTGACCCCATGGGCCATAACCCGCCAGGCTTCTCTGTCCATGGGATTCTCCAGGCAAGAATACTGGAGCCGGTTGCCATTTCTTCCTCCAGGGATCTTCCTGACTCAGAGATCGAGCCTGTGGCTCTATGTCTCCTGCATTGGCAGGTGGGTTCTTTACCACTAGTGCCACCTGGGAAACCCTTTAATAGAATAAAAGCATATTTTCTCCTTCTATTTGACTAGCTTAAAATTCTCAGCTGGATAAAATATCTTTAATGAAATGAAGAGTATCGATTGTGTTCTTCTTTTTCTGTGTTGAATGAAAATGCTTCCCTGGTCACTTAAAGCATGTGCCTGCACTATTTCATCAGATATAACTGATTCTCCATCAAGCCTTGCACACTGGGCCCTCATTGGGCCTGTTGTTCTGCTGGTTTTTAGAGCAGAGAATGTTGGGTTGGCCAAAAAGTTTGTTCAGATGTTCCATAAGCTATTACAGGAAAACCCAAATGAACTTTTGGCCAACCCAATATATTGTCTTGAAACCACACACAACTCATATAGGGAAAGCTATGACTTTTTTGATTATACTTATTGGTTTTTCATGGGATGTCCCTGGTGTTTCAGCGCTAAAGAATCTGCCAGCAATGCAGGAGGTGCAGCAGACGTGGATTTGATCCCCCAGTCTGGAAGATCCTCTGGAGGAGGGGATGACAGTTCACCCCAGTGTTCTCCCCTGGGAAATCCCATGGCCACAAGGACTCAGTCCACGGGGTCTCAAAGAGTTGGACATGACTGAAGCGACTGGGCACATTCTTTTTTCATGAATTTTTCACAATTATTTTTTGATCAAATTCTCTTTAAAAAGTGATTTTGACTGTTTATAATCATTATTATTGAATGTATCTTCACAGATAGATTATTATGTGTATTTTTAACCTCGAACTCTGTTTTCCAGGCTCTTGATGAAATCCTGGTGAATCAAAAACCTACCTTACATAAACTTGCAGAAGAAACAAAGGCTTTGGAGAAAAATGTTTCTCCAGATACAGAAAAAACATTTAAGCAAGAATTTGATGATGTTCAAGGAAAGTGGAACAAACTGAAGGTCAAGGTTTCCAAAGATCTGCATTTGCTTGAAGAAATTACCCCCAAACTCAGAACTTTTGAGGTAAATCAAAAGGCCACTAGGAGGTTTAGTTTATTACAGAGTAAAGTAGTAATTGTCAGTAAATATCTATTATTTGAGCAGTTTGCATTCTTTCTGGTCCCATGTTTGTTAATGTACTTAAGATGGGATATAAAATTCCAACCAAAGACATACTTTTAATGGTGCTGGAAAACACATTTATCTCTTTTTGCCTGGCAAAAAAGCTTATTGGTAGCAGTAAACTGGACCTTGCAGATAAGAGAAAATTGCTTAAAATTGTCAAAATAATGTTTCAGAGATGAGCCTGCATGAAATAGCTGGTGGTTAGATTGCAGTGGAGACTCGATTAGAGTGGTAGAAGTTGCCTGGATAGTAGCAGATAGCCGAGTTCATGAAGATGATTTGTTAAGATTTCAGACATTTTTGGACCTTTGTAAAACCTGAACTCGGCTACTAACAACCAGTATCAGATTGGGAAAGCAGGTGATTTGAGGGACATGAAAACTCGGCAAAGTGAAAGCCGACTCTTTGCTACCTCGTGAACTATACAGTCCGTGGAATTCTCCAGGCCAGAATATTGGAGTCGGTAGCCTTCTCCAGGGGATCTTCCCAACCCAGGGATCAAACCCAGGCCTCCTGCATTGCAGGCGGATTCTTTGCCAGCTGAGTTGCAAGGGAAGCCCAAGAATACTGGAGTGGGTAGCCTATCCACTCACCAGGGGGTCTTCCTGACCCAAAAATCAAACAGGGGTCTCCTGCATTGCAGGCAGATTCTTTACCAACTGAGGTATTCAGAAGCAGGATCCTTTGTTCCATCTGAAAATGTTGGCAAATAGTTCCAGAGGAAAGGATAATGTGAGGATGTAAGGAGAAACTGGTCAAGGTCCATGTCAAATGGGACAGTCAGGATTTAATGTTTCACCTGCAAGGAGGATGAAGAAGGGAAGTAATGACGGTCGGGTAGAGAAAAGGATGAACTCCTCTACCTTCTCACCTGGTAGACAAGGTCGGGATGAAGGATGAACTGATTACAATCTCTTTGTAGCCCACTAGTGCCTCCTTGCTTCCTTTGTGGCTTAGCTGGTAGAGAATCTGTCTATAATGCAGGAGACCTGGGTTCGATCTCTGGGTTGGGAAGATCCCCTGGAGAAGGGAAAGGCTACCCACTCCAGTATTCTGGCTTGGAGAATTCCATGGACTGTATAGTCCATGGGGTCATGACGAGTCGGACAGGACTGAGGGATTTTCACTTTCACTTTCAGTGCCTGTTTACCTTGGTCTTTTGTGGTTTATTTTCTCTACTGATGTATCCAAAGTATACTTCTCATATCGTGCCTGGCATAGGGAAGGCACACAGTGATATTTTTCAGTGAATGAAATGAGATTAGTAATGTGAGATTTAGATGTGCACACACACACACACACACACACACACACATATACTTAGAGATGTTTTTTATACATACATATGAGAATTTTTATAAAAGTTGTTTCAAAGAAAGTGGAAATATTGAAATGAAGACAAAACTTATGAAAATGATGTGTTAAAAATTAAAATCAGAGCATGTGGTAGAAGCTGGTAAGCGATACAGTCTAGGAACGGATCCAGGGAGATGAGCAAGAGAGGGGATCACTGAAATATGAGGGAAGCCATTTGACACAGAAACCAATGGACAGATCCAAAGCATGACAGGAGAGTAAGGACGGCAGGGGCTCTGTGTGTGTGTGGTCGTAGTGGAAAGAGTTAGTTTTCTTGAAGTATAAGCTGCAGTTCTACACTGAGATCTCGTTCGAACAAACCATTAATTTTGAAGAGGAGTGTGTTTTTCTGTAGTTCAGTGTTTTTGGCTTATTTAAATTTGTGAGTGGATCCACTTCCCTTTGTGTGTGTGTGTGTGCACGTCCGCGCACGTTAGTAGCTCAGTAGTGTTAGACTTTTTGCGACCTCATTGCAGCCCTCCAGTCTCCTCTGTCCGTGCAATTCTCTAAGCAAGGATACTAGAGTGGGTAGCCTTTCCTTTCTCCCGGAGATCTTCCAGAAGCAGGGATTGAACCCAGGTGCCTGCTTTGCAGGGAAATTCTTTCCTGTCTGAGCCACCAGTCTTCAGTTGTCATTCTTTCCAACATTAAAATCCACAATTACTCTTATTTGTGATTTAAAATTTTTGTTATGTTCCAAATATTGGATTATCAGTGGTTCTCAACCATGGGTAAATTTCCCCCCAGAAGGACATTTTTTAATGTTTGGAGCATCTTTTGTTATCATAACTATAGGGAAAGGGTGGGTTCTGTTGGCAACTTAGTGGATAGAGGCCGCAGTTACAGCTGATGCACCGGACAGCCCACGCAACAGAAGAATTTTCTGGTCCAGATGTCATCAGGGCCAAGGTTGAGCAATGCTGGTTAAAGTATTTCCTATCTTTTCAAAAGATCATTGCTTTATTTTCATAAATTCCGAGATGTAGTTAGGAAAATTTATGAGTGAAGATTGACCTAAGGGTTAGTCTTTTCTGACTTCTTGATGTGTTATTTTAGGGTTAGCTAAATGCATGCCAATATTTTAATATGGAGTTTAAAGTGAATAAGTATTCCTCCAGAACACAAAAGCGAGTTCTGTCGTTGTTACTAATGTAGCAAATCCAGGTCAATTGGAGCATATGCCAACTTTTCTTTTTCTTAAGTTGTTGAGTCCTGTCTGACTCTCTGTGACCCCATGGACTGCAGCCTGCCAGGCTCCTCTATCCATGGAATTCTCCAGGCAAGAATACTGGAGTGAGTAGCCCTTCCTTTCTCCAGGGGATCTTCTCAACATAGGGATCGAACCCAGATTTCCTGCATTGCAAGCAGATTCTTTACTGTCTGAGCTGCCAGGGAACCCCAGTTGGCTCGTACCCCAACTTTATTTCCATTAAAAATGTCTCACTTCAAGCACATGTGTCTGGATATTTAGACTTTTTGGTTGTTTTTTATTACATTAACAGATTTTAATGTGAATTACAAATTTTTAATTTACTTTTTGTGACCTAACTATAAGACTGTTGGTGATGTCTGTATTCCCTAGTTATGCAGCTTCTTTATTGAAATATATATTTCTTCAATTCTGAAGAACATTTTGCTCCTATATTTGCTTTGAACTAATTGCTTGTTACTTAACTACCTACAGTTCACTTAGGAAAACTTTTATTTTTTCCCTAAAGATAATTACAATAAATATTCATTTGCAGGTTAAAGTTGTTTTTCCTTTTTTACTGACCTGGTGTCTTTTTCTAGGCACCCAAGTTCTATTTTGTCTTTAAGGCATGAAGTACTGTAGGTTTTTGATTCAGTGCCAATTTATGATGATGTTTCTTGGGAACAAAGTTGTTGACTTGTTTATTTTTCAAATGCATTTTAAACTGTGTAAGAAATACATACATACTGTTCATTGAAGACATTGAGTAATAGAGACTGAGAATGAGCATCTTTCTTTCCCAATGAGCTTCCCTGGTGGCTCAAATGGTAAAGAATCTGCCTGCAATGCAGGAGATCCAGGTTCAACCCCTGGGTTGGGAAGATCTCCTGCAGGAGGAATTGGCAACCCACTTCAGCACTCTTATGTGGGGAATTCTTTGGGCAGAAAAGCCTGGCAGGCTACAGTTTATGGGATTGCAAAGAGTTGGTTGTGACTGAGCAACCAGCTTTCACTTTTCTTCCCCAATACCATTTCCTTTCCTGGGAGTAGCTAACAGTAACAGCGATCCTTGCTGGAGATAAACATACTCAAAGTAAGAAAGAAAAGTTCATGAATATGACTAATTTTAATCATTTTCCCCCCTTACTAACAGAACCAAGTGATACTGGGACTCCATGAGGGACTCCACTGATACTCCCAGTATTACTTGTATCCCAGTATCATGTCTGTTTAAATAGACGGTACACAAATGCATGAATATGGATTAGAGTATCAATTTCACTACTCAAAATAATAATGCTTTTTATTGACACAGCACATTTAAACTTTGAGAGTGTTTTCAGAGCTGTGTACTTATAGTTTCCCTCCATCCCTATGATACTTGTAAGGTGATCTTGGTATCTTTTTATGTGCAGATTTTAGTTTTCTGTTATTCATTGGCAAATAGTGTTTTTCTTATATGCCTGCCTTTCCTATATCTACATGGCTGGTTTCTTTTATATAGATAGTGGTGGGGCCGACATTGTTATTCACAGTGTCATGTTCAAATATGTTTGTAAATTCTTCTTTAAATCTATTTTTTGCCAAATTAATGATCTCAATTCTTGTGCTTAAGATGTAGACTGGTGCTTAAAAAAAACTCTTACGGAAAGTCCTACCACTCTTTCCAGAAAGCAAAATATTTTAAAACATATGAAAAATTTCACTGTTGATTTTACTGACATGAGTTTCTTATGAATTATGGGGATTAAATATTATAAAATCCTAAGACACTGCTGTCACCAGCAGTAATATCTTTGAGTTCAGGGGCTGCAAGTGTATTTCCTGTGGTTTCCTTTACCCTGTTCAAGATCCCCTGTAGCACGTCATGGGCCTCCCAGGTGGCGCTTGTGGTAAAGAACCCGCCTGCCAATACAGGTGACTTAAGAGATGTGGGTTTGATCCTGGGTCAGGAAGATCCCCTGGAGGAAGGCATGGCAACCCACTGTAGTATTCTTGCCTGGGAAATCCCATGGACACAGGAGCCTTGTGGCTACAGTCCGTAGAGTCGCACGGGGTTGGACACAGCACCTCCAAGTCATGAAACTGTCCTCAAGGCCCACACAAACTCTCATATTTACCAGTATTTACCTCCCTCCTCTTTGAACCTTCTCTCTAGCCCCTTCCTTCTGTTTGCAGACTGTCATGTAACCTATTGCCCTGATAATCCCATTACCGTTTAAATCTGACTCTTGCTTTTGCAGCCTCTTCTCTCTTGGATTCACTGTCCGCACTAATACCAGAGCTGTGTGTCCGGAAAGCATCTGGTTGTATTTACCATGATAATACACAGTGCTCTCGCAAACATTTCGTATCTCCTGCCCTCTCCTTGCTCTCGAGCCCTGCCTGCATCTTCTCCTGTGAGCTGTGTCAGGTGCAGAGATAGTGTTGTTGGTCACAAAGAACACAGCGGACAATTGCCCTTTTCCGGAAAAGTCACTTACTTGCTAGGAATTTACAGCCTCCTTTTCTCGGTTCATCCTTAAAGAAGAAGCTGCTTCTACGGGTAGTCTTTGGTCTTATTCACCATCACACTCACAGCTAATTATTCCTTCCTCCACTACATGTTGTTTACACCTTCACAATTCGATCTCAGGCCACCTTTGATTAAGGCAGAGACCTGTATTGCCTGTCCTTTGCCAGGGCGTGAGCTCTTTGAGCATAGAAACCTTGTCTGGCATATAGCAGGCAAGTGGATGTGAATGCCTCTGCTTTGCAGGTGCCTGCAGGCATAATACGCGTTTGTACCTCTAGTGAGGTTGGATCTGTTATAAAGTCTAAATGCCTGGGTGTCCTTGGCAGGCCACCCATGTAGCCACACCTCTCCCTTCAATTGATGAGCAAAGACACACACTGAACACTCCGTGTGTTCTTACCCGGAGAGCAGAAGGGAACATGCTGGAGCTCTGAAACAAGCAGAACCAGGTTTAGAAATTACTTTGGAACACATATCAGGGTAAAAACCCGATGGTAAACATTTTCTAAAAGTAATGTGCCGTCTAACTGATTTAATTCTTTCTAGGTAACACATAGCTGATACAGTGATCTCACAGGTTTTTTTTTTTCTTTCTCTTCTCCTCATTGTGAATGGGTTCTACTTTAATCCAGGAAATATTGGTGCTTTTTGGATCTAAAGTTAAGAATTCTGTTGGTTTCAGATGAATAAATGCAGTGGCAGTGTCACTGCTGGCCTTTTCTACTAAGTGAGGGAACACCGAGAGTGTTTTGAGATTTAATGAATATATCAAAGGAAAGAGAAACATACTGCCTTAAGTTATTGTTTTAAATTTGGTTTCACAGCTCTTCTTGCCTATGTCTTGGGTTAGATATTGGCTATTTAACAAGCCATGGACATTCCAACAGATGGGGGAGGAACAAGATACAATGCCAAGAATTTTGCTGTAAATAAAATCTTGGGTGGTAGTTGTGTACCTTGGAATCTTACTGTCATCCATCCAGAGATACCAGGCTTCAGATTTCCTCCATCCCTGGTTCAGGGGCTGGGGTGTGGGAGATGGACATGTAGGCTTAATGGAATTGTTTTTGTGACCTCACATTCCTTTTCTGTGACCCAGCAGCAGGTGCTGCTCAGCCAAAGTGCTTACAAATCAGTGCTTTTGAGCTATGGTGGTCAGTGCAGCATTTTGACCCCTCCAAACTGAAGTATTTGGTACTTTGGTTTTTATAACTTCCATATTAGTCATTTTATATTTCATTGAGAATTTATGAGTATAAATAGGAATGAGAAATGGTTACCTTCAATTAGTATATATAGTGTGTTTCTGCCTGTGAAATAATAACATTCATTTTAGAAATTTACTCGGATTTAAACAATTTTTTTTTGTTATGCTTTAAAAGAACTGAAGTCCCTCTAGTGAAGATAGAACATTAGAAACTGCCCCATTTAAGTATCTCTCTTTATCTCTATTTATCTATTCCTATATTCATCCTGCAAGTGGATGGAGATGGTAAAAAAAAATTAAATACACATTAGTGTACATTAGAAACTCGTAAAGGCATCAGCTGAGTGATTGTTAAATGGACAGAGAGACACTCTTCATGTGAGCTTTTTCACTTTCTTTGTAACCTCTTATCTGTATAGTTCACTTAAAGATGAGCAGATTTCAGTATTTTTTAAAAGCACAGGAAACATCTGCTACAAGTGGACTAAGACAATTCTTTTTCTTCTAGGGAAAGAGGAGATATTGGAAGGTTTCTCCATCTTTCACATTTACTTGCGCACAAGTCGCTGCTGTAGTGATCTTAGTGACCTAATAACCTTTCCCACATGGTACAGCCATAGGGTAGAGAGGTCTTGTGAAGCTGCTGTTTTCAGGCCTCTTTCTTTTGGGCCTTTTCTCATGTACTTAGGTTCCTTCTGCTGAGCTGAATTCAGCCAGGTCTGGTGAGAAAGCACAGGACCCCTTTCATAAGCAGTAGCCCTTTCACACAGTCACTTTGAGCAGTTATAGGATGGAACTAGCATTGATGTTGACAGCAGTTGAGCACTTTACACTGATGCTTATGCAAATATGTCCTCACCCTTGCTGCTGGTTCTGCAAAGTGTCTGTTGGGAACAGATACCAGAACCCAAAGTGGTAAGTCTTTTGTGGGCTTAACCTTGGTAATAAGGCACTTGATTTTGTAGGTCTGAGTAATAATAGCTACCATTTACTGCAAAGCTATTCTGTACCAGAGCCAGTCTGAACCATCTCTGTTTTTCAGAATAGTCAGGCAAAGTAGTTGTTATTATTCCTGCTTTATAGGTAAGTTATGGAAGCTCCCAGAAGAGAAGCTGAGAAGTTTCTCAAAGTCTCGTGGCTGGTTAGGTGCTGAGCTAGGTATTCAGACCTTGGTCTTTCTTTTCAAAGGTCACGCTGTCTGTCTTCGAACTGAGCGTGGTCAGGATTACCTGCAGGACTTTTAGTAGTGAAACAGCTTTTCAGATTCCTCTCTGTTCCCTTTGTTACCATTGGGATGATCCATTGGTCTCCATGGGTTGTCGGTGTCTGTTGCTTCCCTCTTCCTTTTTTCTCATGTTTAACTGTCCAAGGGGGCTTCCCAGGTGGCTCAGTGGTAAAGAATCTGCATGCCAATGCAGGAGCCACCGGAGATGCTGGTTTGTCCCTGGGTCAGGAAGATCTGCTGGAGAAGGGCATGGTAACCCACCCTAGTATTCTTGCTTGGAGAATAATATCGTGGACAGAGGAGCTTGGCGGACTAAAGTCCATGGGATCTCAAAGAGTCTGACACATGACTGAGTGACTGAGCATGCATGCATGTAACTGTAAGAGGAGGAACGGGTGTGTGTGTGTGAATTGTGTATGCTCACAAGGGTCTGTGTGTGTCTGAAGGAGGGGAGGAGTTGATGGCACAGGACTTCCTTTTCTGTACCAATGGCAGGGATCACTCAGGCTGCTCACTTCAGTCAAGGCTGATTGTGGTTAAAACCTCCATATAAATTTCAAAAATTCTTGGCCCGGAAACTGTCAGTTTTCCTTATTCCAAACTCGATTTAATGAATTGCCCAGTTACACAGCTGTAATGCTGCCTTGAATTCTTAAAAAGTTCAGACTAGAGATTAACAGTGCAAGAAGTGGTAACAAGTTAAGTGAACAGTTTAAAAAGGCTCTCATGAACTCTATAGATATATTTATACTTTCTTTTTGCACTTTTTATCTTTTGCACACCCCACCCTACCCTGCCCTGACTATATCTTCCTAAGCAGTCTTCTTGGATGAGACCCGTGAATGCTGAAGCCAGCCCAAAAGAAGAGAGATGTCACCGATTGAAAATATTATCAGAGTAGCATGGATGTATGAGAAGAGTGACAGAAATGGGCTAAAGAGCAGAGGGAAAGGAAGCTTGGGGAAAGAGCTCAGTGTGACTGAAAGGGCTTTCAAAGCTGTGCTTGGAACAAGGAGAATGAGAAATGCTTGCTCTGGGTGGTATAATATGAATAGAGGAGACAGAAAGGCTCGGCCACATAAGCCCTCTTTGCTTCCCATCTTCATCAGAGAATGACCTTGCGAGCTGGAAAGTGGAGAATGGTCATTACTGAGAGTGCATTAGAGCCTGAATTATGAGTTAGATGGAAAACCCACGCGATCCTTCTGATGCCTAAATCTACATCCCCAGTAATGTGGTGTTTTACCCATGGTCTCAAGGTCGCATTATGCGACTTGTGAGGAAATTACCAGGACAATGGAAATGGGTAAATGTCTTAAATAAGGGGGTACATTCTTTTCTAGAAGCTAAGGGACCTGCACTAAGCTTGATGTCAGTTCCTGGCAAAGCTGTAGATAAATGATTGACCAGAAACCTTACCTGTGCTAAGGAAGGAGTGTGGTGGTCCGCAGGAAACAGCGTGGACACCACTCAGAAGCCTTGTCCAGACCTCATTTCTTTAAGTACTGCTTTCTTTTATTTATTTTTTGGAGGAGGATACTAGATTATTAGATATACAGATTCATAGTCTCACATTTCATGTGTGCTCATTTAGCTTAAATAGTGCTCACAGACTATCATTTTGGGTAAGGCTTGATTTCAGTAAAGTATTTGGGAACATCCCTTAAAACCTAAGTGAAATGCTACTTAGATGCTATCCTATGTTTTGAAAACTAAGTTGAGAAGTTTGTTGGGTAATGAACGAGGTGATGTCCTTATGGGGGGATGCTCAGGAAGGCACTGTAATTGGCCTTATTTTTCACCTGGGAAAGAACCCCCAAACCCAACCAAACAACAACAACAACAAAAAAACCCCAAGCCAACAGAAGAACAGTGCCTCACTGTTAGACTGCAGATAAGAGAAAGCTGGGAAGAGCAGCTGATAAGAAAGTGGAGAGACTGAAAATTCAAATCATTCTGTTGGTTTTTTATTATTTTATTACTAAGTAGTATTGTTAAATATTATTGATATTTGTAAATTTCAAGTTCTGAATTTATTACAGAGATTAATTAAACAATAGAGGGTAGGGAAAATATCCTTTTGAGGTCGTTATGGAAGTTTTGGGGTTTCAGCTAACCATAATAATTATGAATAATATATATCTATAAAAATTTTTGAAAAGGAAACAAAATGCAGCTCTACAATAAGAAAAATAAAACAAAAAAAATTTAGATGACATTTTCTGAATGTACTATCTATGTCTGAAATACCACTTAGGTTCCCTCTTTGTCATTCATTCCAGTATTTTAAAGATAAGAGTAATTGGTTCTTGGTGGCATATTTTAAATACGTTAAAAATTTGATGTAATTACCGGAGCATGTTGATCGGGATGTTGAGAACAGTATCTGAGTATCATGTTCCAGAGACATTACGGCATGAATTGTGAGTTTATAACCACTAAAAGACTAAGGGGAGACATAGTGGCTGCTTTCCGGTCTGAAGGTTATTTTTGAGTAAGATAGTTAATTTATCTCCATTCCTAGGGAGGAACAAGAAACACATAATTGAGGAAGGTACAAGGAAAGAAACCAGTCATGCTGACCAGTGATGAATGGGCACCTGGAAAGAAATGACCATCACTTTAATGTAGTTTTGGAGCTGAAGTTGGACCTAGTTATTTGCATTCCTTAAGGTCCAGTCGAATGTTACTACCTCTCTGAAGTCTCATTCTTTCTGCAAAATGTTTGCTTTCTCATTTCCCCAGCACCACACACAGGAACTGGGTAACAGTGGGTGCTTAGTAAGTGCTGGCTGAAGGAATGGAGCTGGGTAGTGGACCATATTGGGTTCTTAGATAACAAAGCATCCAATAACAGAACTAAGAACAGTCTACTGTATTCTCTCCGTTGTGCTATTTTTCAAATCCTGCTTTGAGTAGCTAACTTAAGGAGAAAATAGTTCTAAATTATATAAGAATGAAAGATTTTTTAAGCTGATTATACCTAGAAAAGCATTTCTCCCTTTAATTTGAATTTTTAATCATAGATATAGCTCATATTAAGCAAGATAGCTTTGTTCACTGGAGAACATTTTGAAATTTTTAGAATGATCACTAAGATAACATCTCATGAGGATTTTAGGCGACAATGAAGGAAATAATTATTTTCAATGTTGGAAGTTTTTTTTTTTTTTAAAGAAATAAAATAAATGAAAATGATGCTATCAAAGTTTTGAAAAGTTGCCTTTTCTCCTGTAGCAATAGATCTTGAGATGTAGTAGGTTGAATGTCACTGAGTAATATCCCCCTTTGTTATTGTGTTCGATCTAGGCTGATTCGAAAGTCATTGAGAAGTGGATGGATGGTGTGAAAGACTTCTTAATGAGAGAGCAGGCTGTCCAAGGAGATGCCGAAGGGCTACGAAGACAGCTTGACCAGTGCTCTGTGAGTTCTGCTGATCTGGGGAATCTGCTGTAATAAATAAAATTTTCTTCTTCCTCTTTATTATTTGCTGCTTTTATTAAAATTGTAAGAATATGGCATGACAATAAACCTAGATAAAATATGTTTCAATATAAACCTGTTTTTTTACTTTATAGCTAGTCAAAGAATGACATAATTATCATTTCTATTTTTGGCTGTGATTATAAAGTTTAAAAAACTTTATTTATTTTATATTGGAACATAGTTGCAGATGTACAGCAAAGTGATTCAGTTATATATGTATCTATTTCTTTTTCAGATTCTTTTCACACATAGGTTATTAAAGAATAAATTTTGGATGGAGAACACAAGAACAATTTTAGTTCATTAGTAGCTGCTGTTTTATGTTGCAGTGACAGTCTTAGTGTCATCCAACTGTATATCACTCTTACTGTACTTATGGTGAGACTTTAAGAAAAACGCTGTTTACAAATGAAGTTTGCCAGTAGCACTTCATGCATTTTATATTTGGTGGAATCATTAGGCTTCCGTAAATTAATTAAAAGTACTCTTCCCTGCTGAAAGTGAAGTATTTGCAGTCTAATTTGGCAGATGGCTATTTGAATCACCCAGGTGAAATGAATTTCTTAAGACACAGTATTTCGTAAGTCGTTAAACGTTTTCACTCCCAAGCAGTCTGTTCTTAAAATATTTGCAGGGATAGAGGCAGACAGACTATAATAATGGCATCCACTTATGTCGGAATGGACTCAACAAGGGCTTGTTTTACGTGTTCAGGCATTTGTTAATGAAATAGAAACAATCGAATCATCTCTGAAAGACATGAAAGAAATAGAGGCTAACTTCCGAAGCTGTCCAGCTGCTGGAATCAAAACCTGGATGCAAACAAAGCTAGTTGACTGCCAATCACAACTGGAGAAATTTAGCAAGGAGGTAAGTTTTTCAGCTTAACCTGCATGTGAATTTCAAGGGGTAGATAATGGCTTCTCTTAACTGAATAATTTTATATCCCATCCAGACTGAAAACCAGTGATCTAGAATAACTATAGCATGGGTGGCAGGTTGGGGCAAGAATTGGATAACTTTTTAAATGAAGAGTGGGTACTGTTGTCCACTCTGCCCCTGGATGGGAATGAGCTTGATGTGTGCAATAAAGAACAAGAACATCATTGTAGCTGGAATAGAATGAAGGGAAGAGTTAGCAGGTTGGAGGGAAGGATTTGGGGTCAGGAGGTAAGTAGAGATGGGTTGTGTATTGCTTTTGAGGCATAGGTTTTGAATTTTATTCCAAATATGATTTCACTTAGAAAGCAGAGGGTTTTGAGCAATGAATTGACATATGATAGATCCGTTAAGATCACTGTGGCTTCCTTGTGGATAATTTGCTCTATGAAAGCAAGAATAAAAGTGGGGAGAATACTTAAAAGGTTATTGCAGTCTTAGAGAAAGAAGATGGCCCCATGGACTAGGGAGATAGTGGTGGAGGTCATGGGAAATGTTAGGTTTGGACTAAATTTTGAAAGTGGAGATGGGAGTCTAGTAATAGATTAATGTGATATGAGAAAAAGTGAATAGTTAGCAACTGTTCTGGATTTTTGCGAAGCTTCCAGTTTGTGTAAATTGTGGTGCCATTTACTGAAACGGTAAAAAACTCAAGGAGAAGCTTTAGTGGGAATAGGTCAAGTGATGCTGCCCATACTGGGACTAAATTCAAAATTACAGTACGTGCAAATGGGGTTTCTAGCACTAATCAGCAGCCAAGGATGCTAAGGAGGAAAGGTTTGCCCCAGGGGAAATGCCAGAGGAGTAAGACCCCACAAGCTGGGTGGAGAAAACTTTTCACAGATCAATGCTGAGCTGAGCCCAGTCAAAACTGGAAAGCACATTAGATGGAAGCTTTTGATGACGTTGAGAAAAGTGGTTCCAATGGAGTGGTGGGAAAGAAAGTCACACTGCAGAATGTTGAGGAGAGGAAAGGAGATGAGGTCCTGGGGCAAGGGTAACCAGCTTTGAGAATTTCTCTATTCAGGGGAACAGAGAAATGAGATTTGTACTAGAATGGAACTGTTTTTGTAATTATTTTTTTCAAAGATATTATTGAAAGTTTGCATGCCAAAAAAGATTTCACTTAGAAAGAGGAGATGATACAGAAGACTGAGAGAAGATAAAGACTGAAACAAAGTCTGTGGTTAGGCAAGAGTGGATGAGGTCCACCCTTCAAGTGAAAGAGCTCCTGTTAGGAGGTCCCTCTGTGGTAATGGATGGGGCAGCACCTGTAGGTACTGTAGAAATATGGTGTAGTGGTTTTCTTTTGATTGTTCTATTTTGTTAGTGAAACAATAGTGAGGTTGCATAGAGCTGGAGTGAGTGAGAAGGGATAAAAGAATGAGAAGAGAAAATGTGAAATGCGGGACTACTCTACAGACAGTCACATAGACAGTGTATATCCCTCAATACAGTGTTTTCTTATTTAATGTTTATATAAGAAAACTTTATATTTACATCCCTGAGTATTTTGTTTCCCCACAATTTCCTTATTTTGAGCAAGTTGAATTTTAAAGAAAAGTTAAAATTATGGTTCCGGGAAGAACCATAAACCACTCCTAAATTTGCCAATTCTGAGTGTCTTACCACATTTGCCTTTTCTCTTTCTCCCTCACCTCTTTACATATATATATATATATATATATATATACATACCACCCACACGTATGCCTTTTTTTTTTTGCTACATGTAGTTTTGACAGCAAGTTGAAAGTATTTTGACACTTCAGTCTTAAATACTTCAGCATGCTTCTTCCATGCATGAGGACAGTCTTCTACAAAAGTGCAATATCATTGTCACACTTAAGAAAATGCTTTCATAATATCATCTTATATTCTAGTCAAATTCAGACTCCTCTAAATGTGTTATAATTTGGTGATATATGCTTAAAAGTATTTTGAGGAAGTAAATAAGGAAAATGGTTTGGAAGTGATGATGAGGAGCAAGGAAGATGAGATAGATGGATAGAGTGATAGAGCCTTGATTGATAGATACATGTAGGTATTTAGATCTATTAATCCACTGATAGACATCTATGTATCTATCTATGTATATATGAGGGCAGAGGGAGAAGAGGGCATCAGAGGATGAGATGGCTGGATGGCATCACTGATGCAATGGACATGGACTTGGGCAAACTTCAGGAGATGGTGAGGGACAGAGGCCTGGCATGCTGCAGTCCATGGGGTCTCAAAAGAGTCAGACATGACTGTGCAACTTAGTAGCAACAACAACATCTGTTTACATATATACATACATACACAAATGACAACATGGAATTAATTGTGAATTGCTATTGACTCAAAGTATGGGGATAAATATACAGGAAAAATTTTTAAGTGTCTCCAGCAAGGAGGCAACGATGTGCTGTATGAGTAATTATGTAAAGTTCTAAACTATTGTATTTCATTGAGTAGTAAAAAGGTTGAAGAAATTTTGGACAAACATCATGTTGCGAAATTTTTATTTTTCTAAGGAAGGACAGACATATAAAATCAACGAATAAAAACAGTCTGTTATATTCCCAATCTCATGAAAGGAAAAAGCATCTTAATGCCAAAATATAGAAAGTATATAATCTCAAAATAATTAATGATAACTTTGAGCTTTTCTTTTTTTGAGAAGTTTGCTACAGTGTCTTTATCTTTCTTACTTCTCTGAGGCTCCATGAAAATTGTATATAATTGACTAGTGTTTAGAAACTACTTGTGAAAAGAATCTGGGGAATGCGGGCCCCCGAAATCTGTGTTTCCTTTTTTTAAAGCTCACCAAGTTGAAGTGTTGCTCAGCAGGGCTGTGTGGGTTGCTGCCAGTAGGCTTTCTGAGTTCCATGTTGGGCAGTAAAATCCAAGCCCCTGTTTAGTGCCTGTCTATTTTTATGACCATGACCCTGTTTGGACAGTGGAACAGGAAAGCCAGTAAGTATTTCCCCCTTATTCTCATGAGAGCCATCCTATTCCTGTACTGCCCTTTCGTCACCATCAGTTTCACAGCCAACCAAGCCCTGGCAAAGTGACCAGTACCATGAGATTTCATTTGAGCGGGAGGTTGAATAGTGAAGTGAGTCCTGGAAGGTCTACATGGTCTGATATCTTCTTTCACAGCAGAAGTCAGTGTGTGGTTAGAGGGAGGATCTCTCTGAAGGGTGTTTTCAGGCTCCCTGAAATAGTTGACAAAGTTATTGAACCAGATTCAGACAAATACCTATTTTCTAATGTAACTTTTTTGTAGCTGGGTGGAGTATACCAGTAGAGCAGGTTATCAAAACCAAAGTTTTGTAAAGCACTGTTTTATGAATATCTTTAGTAGTAGTCTCCTCTTCCCTATCTTTTGAATTATGTTTTTATTTCCTTAGTTGTGGCTGTGTCAAATCTTCATGGCTGCGGGTTTTCTCCAGTTGTGGAGAGCAGGGGCGTCTCTGTAGTTGCAGTGCGTGGGCTTGCCATTGCAGTGGCCTCTCTTGTGGCAGAGCATGGGCTCTAGGGATGTGGACTTTGTATTTATAGCACATGCATGTTGGCTGTCAGTGGTTGTGGCACACCGGCTTAGTTGCCCTGCGGCATGTGGAATTTTCCCAGACTTGTGACCCCTGCATTAGCAGGCACATTCTTAACCACTGGACCACCAGCGAAGTCCCTCTTCTCTGTTTTCTAAAAATGCTGTTTTAATGGGGAATCCTGTTAAGAAGGAGAAAATGGACATTTTGGCTGCTTCAGTTAATAGATTTCCTTGAGAGATATGCTTTTATTGATTTAAGTTAGAGTCCTTTGGTTGCATTTTCAAAATTATACTAGATATTTCCATATTACTATCCAAAATGTGATAGTGAATCCCAGCGATAATTGTTGTTTTCGTTATTTCTTCTATTCCACAGCATCAGGACCAAATGTATTAAGGGCTTCATCTGACTTTGAAATCTTGAGATTCTTGGTGGAAAGTTATTGCTCTTTTAGATATTAAAAACTAGAAGTTGACATTTAATGTATTAATATTTGTTTATTTGAGTGAATGACTTTTCCTTTGTAGATTGCTATTAAAAAGAATAGGTTGTCTGAAAGTCAGGAAAAAGTGGTGAACCTGAAAAAAGACCTGGCAGAGATGCAGGAATGGATGACGCAGGCAGAAGAGGACTACCTGGAGAGGGACTTTGAATACAAGTCACCAGAAGAACTCGAGAGCGCTGTGGAAGAAATGAAGGTGAGCCTGGGACAGTGAGGGTCACGGGGCTTTATATCTCATCTTCTCTGCTTAAAACCAGTCAGTCACTCATCTACCTAGCCTTAGAGGGTAGTATGTACATAAAATCTCTCACAGGAAAATTTCCATTTAAAACAAGTAGAAGGGCAGCTACCATTAATGATTTGGGTAGGGATAGGAAGCTGAGCGGAGAAGGCGATGGCACCCCACTCCAGTCCTCTTGCCTGGAGAATCCCATGGATGGAGGAGCCTGGTTGGCTGCAGTCCATGGGGTTGCGAAAAGTCAGAGACGACTGAGTGACTTCACTTTCTCTGTTCACTTTCATGCATTGGAGAAGGAAATGGCAACCCACTCCAGTGTTCTTGCCTGGAGAATCCCAGGGACGGGGGAGTCTGGTGGGCTGCCGTCTATGGGGTCGGACAGAGTCGGACGCGACTGAAGCGACTTAGCAGCAGCAGGAAGCTGAGACTCCATGTGTTGAATTTCGGCCATGAGTTGTGCCCATGAGGGCTCCTGACAGAGTCTTCTGTGTTAGAATCTTGAGGAGCTGCAGAGAATGACCCATTGACTGGCCTCAGTTTTATATTCACAATGTTGTGCAACCATCACCACTGTTTATTTCCAGATATTTTCAGGAAGAATTATTTTTCATAAGGAACAGGGGAGACTTACCCATTTCATTTGGGAGCTATCTCTATTTCACCAGCCATATTCTTCCAGCTAATACATAGGGCGCACATGAATACCAAACATTTTACTAGGGCAGGTAAGAGTAGTCATAGGAATATTGTCAAGGGATTCAGTGTCAGTTGGGTCCACAGGATGTATTTCTTGTAAACTTACATTCCTGTGTCAATAGCCTTGCCCAGTCTCTTTTTTATATATACAAAAGAGCTGGATATCATTCCCACATTTCTAACACTGTTTTTACTGTCCTTCAGTGTTGAAGCCAAAGGACAGAGTGTCTTGAAAGCTACTTTAAAAAAAAAAATGAGTTGCAGCTTGCCTATAAGTATAACAAAAGCAAAATGTCTCTGTGCAAATAGTTTTTTAAAGGATTATATTTTACCAATGCAAGGGAAAGGCTACCCACTCCAGTATTCTGGCCTGGAGAATTCCATGGACTGTATAATCCATGGGGTAGCAAAGAGTCGGACATGACTGAGCAGCTTTCGCTTCACTTCACATAATTGCTTTACAATGTTGTGTTAATTTCTACTGTTGTAGTTAGCACTCTTATTTCACAAAGTATTCTCTGTTCCAACAGGCAGTTAGAGTCATCTGGACATTTTAGTTTTGGTTTGGTTATTTTTTGAAGAAGAAATTGATTCTGAGACAGGGAGCTGATTTTTAAGTTCATTCTGTGTTGGAACAGAGGGCGAAAGAGGACGTGCTGCAGAAGGAGGTGCGAGTGAAGATTCTCAAGGACAGCATCAAGTTATTAGCTGCAAAAGTGCCCTCTGGTGGCCAGGAGCTGACGTCTGAGCTGAACGTTGTGCTGGAGAATTACCAACTTCTTTGTAATAGAATTCGAGGAAAGTGCCACACCCTGGAGGTACCGGATCTTTTCTCAGATGCCTTTCTGAGATTCAAACTCTGTACTGTATTGGCTATTTCCATATCATGGGGGAAAAAAAACCCCTCCATTTTTCTTTTCAAATACTGTATCATAAAAGTAGTTCTTTAATGATTGAAATAATGATTGGTGATAATAGTTACAATATATTATTAGATGATAATTTAGGTATTAGGTTGATAAAAATGAAACAGAGAGAAAAGAAAGTTGGATATAAGGATCTGACTGCAGTTGGTGGAAGGTTCTTGGAAAAGTTTCTTCTTAGCTTTAGACATTGACTAAATGTGAGAACAAGGTTTTCATAATATCGATGATCTGTAGGGTCTGTTCCTGTTCTGAAATTCTAAAACAATGTACAATGAGTACTTCCTCTTTTTTTGCATGGTAGTACACAGAGATGAACTGAAGTTTCTGTTTTACAGTGGTGTCTAAATTTATAAATGAAGAATCAACCATTAGCCTAGTTCTTAGGAGAAGTACTTTAAACTTGAAAGAAATGTGGCTTATATGTGGCTGACCATCATAATAGTTATTTAAACTTCTTGACATCCTGCATTTAAGGTTATTTTTATAAGCCCAAAATTTCAGAGTTTAATTTTTAAAATATTTTTTGGAAATTACAGTTTGTATCTGGTTAATATGTATAATTGTTAAAAATGTGTACATGTGTCATTTTAAAATTCCAGAATGATAGTGTAATACTTAATGTTATACCTTCCCACTTATATTTTATTAAAAGAAATTATAGATAGGTGGTGATGACCTTGGCTTTCCAGACAGTACAGTGGTAAAGAATCTGCCTGCCAGTTTAGGAGATGCTGGTTCAATCCCTGGATCGGGAAGATCCCCTGGAGTAGGAAAAAACAACCCACTCCAGTTTACTTGCCTGGAAAATTCCATGGACAGAGGAGCCTAGCAGGCTACAGTCCATGGAGTCTCAAAGAGTCGGATGTGACTGAGTAACTGAACACTAAAATTATAGGTTTTACTTAGAATGAAGGAAACACTAACTTGAATGTGCTGGTATTTTGCTGGACCATTTCCTGTACCCTGGCCGTTGGGTTTAAGATTTAGATGAGTCTGTGAAGTTTTTTCATTTTAATATTAAGTGTTTGCTTATTTGTTTTTGTATGTGTGACTTTTGTTACATCTCATAAAAGACTTAAGAAGCTCTTCAATTTATAGCAATTTTACTTTAAATTCAGTTCAACCTAAAACAAACGATTATATTGTGATATATCCTAAAATGTCACTGACAATTGTAATCTATAAAGTAAATTCACTCGCTAGTCACTTTTCTGAATCTCTTTTGTGCTAAGATCTGTGTTGTGTTCTTTGTTGCTCAGTCATGTCTGGCTCTTTGCGACCCCATGGACTGTAGCCTGCCAGTTTCCTCTGTCTGTGCAATTCTCCAGGCAAGAATACTGGAATGGGTTGCCATGCCCTCCTCCAGAGGATCTTCTGAACACAGGGACTGAACCCAGGTCTCCCACATTGCAGGCAGATTCTTTACTGTCTGAGCTACCAGGGAAAACCTGTGCTAAGATAAATTGTGTGTAATTTGGATTACACAGGCACTGCTGCTAATCAAGTCACAGTTAGGAAGCTGCAAGTCAAATGCTACCTCATTCTTTAACATTAAGATATTGTCTAACACCTGAGGTTACTCATCTGAGAATTTAAAATTCTGTGAACATGTATGTAACATTATCTATGGCTAATCTGAAGTCCCGCTGGATGATCCTGGAATTGAATTCTACTACAGTCTTGTCTTTTCTGTCCTAACCATCCATGATTTTGCTTTTATTTCTTTGTTTTCCTGTTTATTTATAGCCAAAATAGCTACTCACCATATGTTTAAATAATAGAGTCCCAGGGTATCCCAAACTAATGAAAGACCACCATAAATTCTGTATCATTTCTTCATGGTGTCTTATCACCCAGAGGTGACAGTTTGAGAATGAAGAATGAAAATATTTCAAGGTTTTAGTATTGCTTTGAGAAATACTTTTAGAATTATTTTGGAATTAATTTGAGAGAATTAGTTTAAGAGAATAAAGGGAAAGTGTAAGGAAACGATATAGATAAAAGAGAAGAGATGACACCTTGGTATCTTTGAATGGAAAGTGGCAAGAAGAGATTTGAATGCAAGCACTCAGCATTATGGACCTTGGGTAGAAACAGCCCAGATTTCTAAATTAGAGTAAGGATGCCTTTCCTCTGAAGAGTTTAACTTTGTTACCTTGATTATTTCTATATTCCTTTAAAGTGTTTTAAATTATGAAGTATTACAAACTTCTTGAAGAGTACAGATGATATTACTAACACCCATAAATATATCCCTCAGGTATAGCTAATGTTAACATTTCCCCATATTTTTCCAGATCTTGTTTTTAAAATAGAATACATTGGCATTACAGAACCTGTTCCCTTCTTTCCCATCCCATCCCATCTCTTGATCCCTCTCTTGAAGTACCTGTTATCCAGAAGATGGTGTTTAATCTTCCCAAACATGTTTTTATATTTTTTAGTGTAAACTCTTCATGTTTCAGTTACTCATAGCTGCATAACAAAGCTCTCCCAAATGTAATAGCTTGCAAAAGCACCCATTTATTAATTTTTATGGTTTTGTGGGATGATTTGGCTGAGCTGGGTGGCTCTTCTGCTCCGTGTAGTTTATGGGTATTCCACTCAGGTCGCTGCTTCGTTCAAGTGGGAGCTCAGCGGGAACTTTCCTGATGGCCTCTCCTTCTTCAGGTCTCTCTCCACCAGTTTTATTACTTTTCTACAGCAGATTTCTTTCTTTCTTTTTAAATATTTATTTATTTGGCTGTGGCAGGTCTTAGTTACAGCACGTGGGGTCTTTAGCTGTGGCATGAGAACTCTTAATTGCTGCATGCGGGATCTAGTTGCCTGACCAGGGATCGAACCCAGGACCCTTGCATTGGGAGCGCAGAGTCTTAGCCACTGAACCATCAGAGAAGTCCCTCAGCTGAGTAGATCTCTCAGCCTGCTTCCTGCCTATAGAAATTTGGGGGACAAGAAACCTCTTTTCCCTTCCAGTCTCAGACAGGAGTTGGCAGATTATAGTCTAAAGGTCAAATCTGCTTTGTGGCTCTTTTTGTATGGCCCAGGAGCTAAAAATTGTTTGTATATTTTAAAAGTGTTGTTAAAAACAAAACAACACACACAGAAAGAATAAACAGAGAAGAATCTGTGACAGAGACCAAATGTGGTCTGTAAAACCTAAAATATTTACTATCTGGCCTTTTATAGGAATATTGGCTGAGCCCTGACATGGTAGGTATATCTCATATGGAGTCCATGCTGAAATGTGTCCTCTCTCAGTGGGTCTGAAAGAGGACCAGTGCAGGAGGCACCATGCTGAGCTCTGTCTCCTAAATTTGTCAGTCAGACAGGCTCTTCCAAGGGGCATGTTCCTCCCATAATATTACTCATAGGAACTGAAGGATAAATTCACGCTCTAACACCCAGCTCCCCGTAGAAATAGGGAGTAAGTTGATCCCAACTAATAGAATTGCTGTTATTGTTTAGTAAAGTAAGTTGTGTCCAACTCTTGTGACCCCATGGACTATAGCTCACCTGGCTCCCTATCCATGGGATTTCACAGGCAAGAATACTGGAGTGGGTTGCCATTTCCTTCTCTAGGGGGTCTTCCTGACCCAGGGATTAAACCCATATCTCTTGGGTCCCATGCATTGGCAGGTGAATTCTTTACCACCACTGAGCCACGTGGGAAGCAGCTAATACAGTAAGCATAGCTAAACTCCAATTTGGATAAATACGGTTCTCTTCATATACAGACACATTCATATGAATTTAGAAAAAAGTTGGAAAAAGTCTATATAGGAGTAGGGTTATCCCCAGGGAATTCCAATTTCCTGTATAGTTGTTAAAAAAAGTTACAAGTCTGAGTTTTTTGTTTTTTTTTTTTTCCCTCACTTTCTGTTAAAAAAAAAAAAACCACATCATAATAGTGTTTCCCTCCTGGCATCTTCTACTAATTACATAATTTTATTTTTGGCATTTAAACAGACCCTTGGAATTTATCTTAGGGTAAAAAGGTGAGGCAGCTTATTGCTCTTTGCCTCCCACCTTCCTCTATTTGGGCTCCCCCTTGTGGCTCAGATGGTAAAGAATCTGCCAGCAATGCAGGAGATTCGGGTTCGATCCCTGGGTCTGGAAGATTCCCTGGAGAAGGAAAGGGCTACCCTCTCCACTATTCTTGCCTGGAGAATTCCACGGACAGAAGAGCCTGGCACGCTAGTTTATGTAGTCACAGAGTCGGACACGACTGAGGAACTGACTTACTTTCCCTCCAACTGGTTTAATACAATTAATTGAAGAATTTGATTTTATTCCACTTATTTGAAATTCCAGCTTCATCAGTTTCTCAATGCCCATTTATACTCATGTCTAAATGAAGTTATTCTTGATTGGCGAGAATGTGCAGTCGTAGACATGCACTGTATCTCTAAATGGCTTTGTGTCTTGTCTAACTTTTCCCCACCTATTTTAGGAGGTATGGTCTTGTTGGATTGAACTGCTTCACTATTTGGATCTTGAGACCACCTGGCTAAACACTTTGGAAGAGCGCATGAAGAGCACAGAAGCCCTGCCTGAGAAGACAGAAGCTGTCGGCGAAGCCCTGGAGGTGGGAGCCTGCATTCTGAGTGGAGCTTTTTGTTTCAGTGAGGCTGAAAGAGAACTCTAATGAGGATCATAATGCCTTATGCCAGCAAACGCTTTTGCTTCCTCCGTGGTTTTCGGTGTAACTTGTGTTTTCTTGCATTGCCTGAAATATTCATACCATCATATATTTAGATTATTGGTGACCCACTAACTCAGCCTCATGAGACGGTTGTTTTCTGATTAGTACATTTTAGACCCCATAAAGCATTCTAGTAATTCTCCAGATTGTTTTTACCAGTCCCTGGATAAAACCCTGCCTTCTGTCGTTAGGACAGTTGCTTTCTTGTTTCTTCATAAAGTTATTTTTGCTCCTTAGACGTGGCAAGGGACACCTGTATTTACAGTGACTCCTACTCTGTTTTCCTCAGATGTGAAAACTTGGAGGACAGATTGAAAACGGCAGTGTTAGAGGCCTGGGATCCTATCCCCATGCCTGAACATGAGCTCCTTGAGGCCAAGAAATGTGCCTGAATTTTCTGTTGTTCCCCAGTTACCAACACAGCCTATGGCACATGATAACTTAGTAACTGTTTCTTAGGTGGAATAAAGTGTGGAGAGAATAGAGTTTCTTAAAAGAGGAAGATTGTAGCTATGCTTTTAAAACTGTAAGAACGGAAAGTGATGAAGTGATTAAGTAGATGACTGGATTAAAGGTCAGAAATAGGTCAGATTTGGTATCTAAATTCTAGGAACCACATGCTCTGCTGGAGAGATGTCATTTCTCAGATAAAATAGAGTCAGAGGCTGAATGTATTAAAAAAAAAATCAAAGCTTATTTTAAAAACACATACTTTCCTAACATGAGAGTTAAAATATACGTTCTAAAAATATGGAACATGGAGAAAAGTATAGAATCTAGCAGAACTAGATTCTAATTGAGGTTCTACCATGTTCTACTTGAGTAATATTTGGTGAATTATTTAATGTCTCTGAGCCTCAAGGTATCATCTATAAAATGGGGATGATAACTTCCAGTTTGCAGGGGTGATATGACAAGTCTAAGACAACACTGTGAAACATTTTAGTGTACTTCTGTAGAATTCTTTTTCTTATTATTCTCACATCTACATGCTGAAAGGTAGTGGTTTTAGTGACGGGATCAAAGGCTTTGGAGCATAGGAGCCCAGTTGGAATCCTTAGCTCTTCTTTTTACTGTGTGTATGTTGGCAAATTACTTAATATCTCTGAGCTTCAGTTTTCCCATCTGTAATATGAAAATAGTATTTAGCCTGATGATTAGATTTGTGTGTGTGTGTGTGTATGTATACATATTAGAGGAGAAAATGGCAACCCACTCCAGTATCCTTGCCTGGAAAATTCCATGGACAGAGGAGCCTGTTGGGTTGCACAGTCCATGGGGTTGCAAAGAGTTGGACACAACTGAGTGACTAACACACACACACACACACACATGTATATATATGTGTGTGTGTATAAAGCAGTGCCTTGCATTTTATATATGTTGTAGAAAAAGAACCTATTTTTAATAATGTAATAAATAAAAGTTTGAAATAATGCTCTTTGTATAGTAATTGTTTTTGTTTTTAAACTTTGAATCATACCATGAACATTTCTCTATGTAATTAATAATTATTGAAATTACTTTTGTGAATTTATCATATCATCATTCATCTGGAATTCTCAGTTTTATTTATTTTATCTAATTATTTATGATCTTGTTCCTTTGATAGATTTCTAGAAGGCAGAATTATTTGTTTAAAAAAATGAGCAATTTTTTCCCCCAATTTTATTGAGATACAATTGGCATATAATATTGTGTATGTTTAAGATGTAGAGTGGATTGATTTGATACACTCATATATTGAAAAATGATTACCACAACAGGGTTAGTTAAATCTCTATTGCTTTGCATAATTACCATTTCTTTTTCGTGGTGAAAACCTTTAAGATCTACTCTCTCAGCAACTTTCAAATATATTATATAGTGTTGTTAACTATAGTCACCATGCTATATATTATACACCCAGAATTTATTCATTTTATTGTTGGAAATGTTTACCCTTTGGCCAACTTCTCCCCTTCTCCTCCACCCCCCGCCCCCAGCAAGTGCCTGTTTCCATGAATTTGACTTTTTTTAAGATTCTACATATATGTGATATCATATAGTGCTTGTCTTAAACAAGTGAACAATTTTAGGATCGTTGATATGTTTTGCCTTAGTAAATGCATTATTTTTTTTTTTTTTGTCCCTGTCCAGTCTTTAGAATCTGTTTTGCGACATCCAGCAGACAATCGCACCCAGATTCGGGAACTTGGCCAGACTCTGATTGATGGAGGAATCCTTGATGACATAATCAGTGAGAAACTGGAGGCTTTCAACAGTCGATATGAAGACCTCAGTCACCTGGTAAGAATGGAGCCATGCTTGAGTGTTGGTTAAATGTTTATGATATGGAGCTGACCTCAAAAACTTAAACCAAGGGGAAAAGTTGGTAACCAGTGGGGGTGCTGAGGATGTTGAAATACTAGGTGGGGAAGAGCAGACTTTATAAGGCAGGCAGAACTTGATGATAAAAAAGTTTTTAATTTTGAGATTGTTGCTAGTTGTGAACTATTTAATTTTCTGTAAGGATTATATTATATTGTATATAAAAATAATAACTCATATTATCCTAGTAAACATTAGAGCCATTCATTGTCTCTTAGATATATACTCAGAAAGTATCAAACGTGCATGTTCATATCAGTAAGCAAAGAAAGGAGACTGTTTTTATAGAAGGGATAAGTGGGTATTATAAGTTTTTAGGCATGTATTAAAAAAAATAACTGTTGATGATTAGATCATGAATAGCTTCAAACTTAACCCCAAGGTGCAACAAATAGTGGTTCAATACTAGGCACATCTGTAGAACTTTTTTAAACTTTGGAAACATAGAGATTCATGTATTCACTGTATTTATAGATATTCTGTTATATTTTATATTTTTGTTTATAGGCTTTTTATTGAGTCCTAAGAATGCCCTAAATGTGTAATAAATGATGTTTTATTTTTTCCCTTTATTTTAGTATGTTACATAAAAAATCTTTACATTTTCCCCTTTTTATATTGAGGTATAAGTGATATATGACATTTATTAGTTTCAGGTGTACAACATAATGATCTGATTTTTGTATACATTAGAAATTAATTACCACTATAAGACTAGTTAACTTCTGGTATGATACATAGTTGCAATATGAGGACTTCTGAGATCTAATCTCTCAATACAGTACTGTTAACTATAACCATCATGCCTTACATCACTTCGGCATGATTGATATATTTATAACGAGACGCTTGTAACTTTTGATCCTCGTCACCCTTTTGCCTACTCCCTGCCCCCAGCCTCTAGCAACCACCAATTCTCTGTTTCTGTTAGCTTGGTGTTCCTTTTTGTTTTGTTTTCTTTTTCTTGTTTTTGTTATTTTTTAGATTCCCCATATAAGTGAGGTCATACAGTATTTGTCCTTTACCCTCTGACTTATTTCACTGAACATAGTGCCTGGAAGAGCATTTTCCTATTTTTTCATGTTACGTATATAGAAAGAAGTAATTTACTGCAAGATGCATAAGGTATTAGAAGGACAATTTCACTGTTATTGCTAATTGTTATTTAAAGTGCAGGCCAAAGTCTTGAAGTAGTGCTTTTATAGTTTGCTCTTTTTCTTGGTGGTTAGAACATAAGAGTTTTCTTATATTCAGCCATTTCTGTTTGTGCTGAGAGGCTAATGATTACATTTCCCCTCCTGTAGGCAGAGAGCAAGCAGATTTCTTTGGAAAAGCAGCTCCAGGTCTTGCGGGAAACTGACCACATGCTTCAGGTCTTGCAGGAGAGCTTAGGGGAGCTGGACAAGCAGCTCACAACGTACTTGACTGACAGAGTAGATGCCTTCCAAGTTCCGCAGGAAGCTCAGGTACTGCCATGGATGTGAGGGTGTTCCAATCATAAAGGGAGCATCTCTAATCGTCTCCTCATCTGCATGGGAACCACCCCTGCCTGCCATTCAACCCAGAGTCAGTGAGAGGCTGACCTTACTTACAGGGCAGCATGTGGGTTTGGGGGTTCTCATAGTTTTTATGTGAGGTCCTAGCGAATGGCCACCATTTGAAAATTCTAATTTTCTTAGCTATGAGATTGGGAAAATTCTGTTTTTGTTAATAAGTGGTGAGCATTCGAAATGACCAGTGCAAAGATCTTCATGCACCATGCACAGAGTCCTGCAATATGGGTGGCCATATTGTTATTATCTTGGAGGAGGAAATGGCAACCCACTCCAGTATTCTTGCCTGGAAAATCACATGGGCAGCAGAACCTGGCAGGTTAAAGTCCATAGGGTTGCAAAGAATGGGACACCACTGAGCGACTGGGCACACACACACACATTATTATTATTCTGCATGCTGATTAAAGTTTGTGTCAGAGTGTGTTTTTACCTGTTGTATGACTCTATGAAACTTAAAAACGACATTCTCTCCCTTTTCTAATCTCTCTAGAAAATCCAAGCAGAGATCTCAGCCCATGAGCTGACTCTAGAGGAGCTGAGAAGAAGTACGAGATCTCCACCCCAGACCTCCCCAGAGGGCCGGACTGCCAGGGGAGGAAGTCAGATGGATGTGCTGCAGGTGAGGAGGGAGAGCAGCTTCCTTTTACTTCTCAGTGTGTTGGGCATAAAAAGAAAATGAGAAAGAGCTGATGACTTGGATGCCTTTGGTCTTCTCTGTGATGTGAAGAAGGGGCTGAGAGTGATACGTTGAAGGCATACTGTGTCCTAAGGTGGGCAGCAGAAACAAATTGTTGTTTGGGTAGAAACTATAGGATCTGAGTTTTCTGGCTGAGTTGAGAAGACAGAGCAATGTCGATTTAGAAGTTCACTTTATATAGGTCTTTCCATTGACACAGAACCTCCATCAGTACAGGCTTCCCCGAAGGCTCAGTGGTAAATAATCTGCCTGCCAATGCAGGAGACATGAGTGTGATCCCTGGGTTGGGAAGATCCCCTGGAGAAGGAAATGGCAACCCACTCCAGTATTCTTGCCTGGAAAATTTCATGGACAGAGGAGCCTGGCGGGCTACAGTCCATGGGGTTGCAGAGAGTTGAACATGACTACGTGCACGCACTCCATCGGGACTGGTGTGGCTGGTACATTGGGCAGGCTGAGTGCATGGGGCACAGTCCGACTTAGCCCTGTGATGGAAGAAGCAGACTGACTTGCACTTTGAGCTTGTGTTGAAGGGCATTAGGAATTCTAGGTTTCTGAACTGTGTTGTAAGAAAATTACAGGTAAGAAAATTAATGTGGTTTTCATTACAGTGAGGCTAGCTTAGCCTTTCATTATATTTCAGATTGAGACCCTGAGTGTCCAGGAATTCATGACACCTGGGCTGTACAGTTCCTTAAGATGATCAGGCAACCTCACAGATTTCCGTTAAGGAGTATTTTTATTGTTCCTTTATTCTACCCCTTCTCGAAGCATGTATTATGCTAATATTCTCTGCTGAGAGAGTTTATCATTCTAACATGAATTATTATTTTCATTTCTGCCAACAGAGGAAACTTCGAGAGGTGTCCACAAAGTTCCAGCTTTTCCAGAAGCCTGCTAACTTTGAACAGCGCATGCTTGACTGCAAGCGTGTGCTTGATGGTGTGAAAGCAGAGCTTCATATTCTGGATGTGAAGGATGTGGACCCTGATGTCATACAGACCCACTTGGACAAGTGTATGGTAAGGCCACTGGGTAGTTAATGTGTCCAACGGGTTTTCCTGTTGCTAATATGGCTTCATCTAGTGCTTATGTACATGGTTTGTTCAGTTGTTGTTAGTCTAAAATGTGCTAAGAATAAGGATAAATGATGAAAAACAGGTTAGAAAATTAGAAGTGTGGTTCTTTCCTCCTAGGAAATTAGAAGAGATAGGAGAGAGAGACAGCAGAGATTAAAATCAATCACTCCAGTGTAAGGAGATCCAACCAGTCCATTCTAAAGGAGATCAGTCCTGGGTGTTCTTTGGAAGGAATGATGCTAAAGCTGAAACTCCATACTTTGGCTACTCCATGCGAAGAGCTGACTCATTGGAAAAGACTCTGATGCGGGGAGGGATTGGGGGCAGGAGGAGAAGGGGACAACAGAGGATGAGATGGCTGGATGGCATCACCGACTCGATGGACATGAGTTTGAGTAAACTCTGGGAGTTGGTGGTGGACAGGGAGGCCTGGCGTGCTGCGATTCATGGGGTCACAAAGAGTTGGACACGACTGAGTGACTGAACTGAACTGAACTGAAGTACAGTGTAATGAGATAAGGAAACCAGAATAGACATGTATATAACATGATTTAAAAACAAGAAGAAAGCATATCTTAATCACAGTATGAAGTTAGGGAAGGCTTTGACAGCATGTGACTAAACAGCTAAATTTTAAAGGATAAATTTGAGTTAGCTAGAAGAACCAGGAAATGGCAACCCAGTCTAGCATTCCTGCTTGGAGAATCCCATGGACAGAGGAATCTGGCAGGCTACAGTCCATGAGGTCGCAAGAGTTGGACACAACTTAGTAACTAAACCACTACCAGAAGAATCATACTTAGAATGAATGTCAGGAATATTGCAATGTACAGCAAATTCATTCTCAAAGAAAGTAAAATTTTAAATATTAATTTATACAGTTTAAGCCTAAAGTGTGAAAGAAGAAATTATACTTAGAATGGATGTCAGTCATATGGTAGCATAAAAATCATTCTCTAGGAAAATAAAATTTTAAATCAAATCTAAACTTAAGATATAAAAGAAAAAATTATTTAAAAGACTTTATTACTTTTTAGTTTGAACTTTAAAATTCAGTTGCACAGAAATTTAAAGATCATGTGCCTGAGTATTTGGAGAAGGCAATGGCACCCCACTCCGATACTCTTGCCTGGAAAATCCCATGGGCGGAGGAGCCTGGTAGGCTGCAGTCCATGGGGTCGTGAAGAGTCGGACACGACTGAGCAACTTCATTTTCACTTTTCGCTTTCATGCATTGGAGAAGGAAATGGCAACCCATTCCAGTGTTCTTGCCTGGAGAATCCCAGGGGCGGGGGAGCCTGGTGGGCTGCCGTCTATGGGGTCGCACAGAGTCAGACACGACTGACGTGACTTAGCAGCGGCAGCAGCAGCCTGAGTATTCAGTCTTAGAATTGGTGTTTTGCCTGAGAAGAATCATGAGAAAATGGAAGATGACACATGTTAAGAAAAGTCTGGGAAGAGTTCTTTGTGCTTTTCAAAACTGCAATCTCCACATGTATTTGCATACTGAAGATTGTTTGATTACTTAAAAACTGGAATGAATGAAAGGATGAACAAATAGGATGTATTTTTATACATAATATGTGTGCATATGCATGTATGAATGTACAGGTATATTTACTGAGATGCAGAGATCACCAAAGCAAGCACTGTCCTTGATCTTGGGTCATATAGTCCAATGGTCTGTTACTATGGGGCCATGCCACGTGGGTGTTTCAGGTCAACACTATGATGAATGGAGATAAGAGAACCTGCCCAGGATAAAGCTTTTCAGTTTCAAAGCAATGAGGATGAGGACATCTCTGAATTTGACCTATATAACTTCAGCTTCTTACATATTGATGTATGGAACTTTTATATGTTTTTTCATTATATAACTAACATGTGCTCATTGTGGTAGACTTTGTATTTCAGAGAACTGTAAGAAAAAAATTGTATCTTAATACTTTGAAATTCCCACAGCCGGAAATAGCCAGCATTAGCTTTTTTCTAGTAATGGCATTTAGGATTTTGAAAAATGTAATTTTAAAAAATGTTAGATGTTCAACTTTTTGTCCTCATGTTTCCCATTTTTTGTAGGAAAAATGTGCATATTATCAAGTACTTCCCTAAACCTTTAAGATACAGGTTTGAGTCTTTTTTAAATAAGACAAGTATAATCCCTATGAGTGTATTTTCTTATCTGAATTTAAAAAATTATTACAACCTTGATTTCATCTTACTCATTCTTTGAACCAGATCTGAGAGAGATAAAGCCCTTTGATCTCCATGGTTAGTTCTTAGCTGTTGATCTTTGTCATCCATGTTCTGAAATGTTTCCAGTTACCACATTTTCACTAATATGTATTATTTGTCTGGCTTTATTTTTAAGAAACTCTATAAAATTTTGAGTGAAGTCAAGCTTGAAGTGGAGACAGTAATCAAAACAGGAAGGCACATTGTCCAGAAGCAGCAAACCGACAACCCTAAGGGGATGGATGAGCAGCTGACTTCTCTGAAGGTTCTCTACAATGACCTGGGTGCCCAGGTGAGCAGGGCAGGTGTACTGCCCCCTCTGTCTCTCTCATTTATGTATTCTAAAATGTTACTTCTGGGAGAAGAATGCTTATTTGAATTTTATGGCATCAATCATACATGTTTCCGTTTATTCCAATAATTTTTATTATATATCTTTAAAAGTGTGTGTTGACTACGAGGGTCACTCCATTTCTTCTAAGGGATTCTTGTCCACATTTCAGTTCAGTTCAGTTGCTTAGTTGTGTCTGACTCTTTGCAACCCCATGGACTGCAGCATGCCTGGCTTCCCTATCCATCACCAACTCCCAGAGCTCACTCAAACACATGTCCATTGAGCCAGTGATGCCATCCAACCATCTCATCCTTTGTCGTCCCCTTTTCCTCTCACCTTCAGTCTTTCCGAGCATCAGGGTCTTTTCCAATGAGTCAGTTCTTTGCATCAGGTAGCCAAAATATTGGAGTTTCAACTTCAGCATCAGTCATTCCAATGAACATTCAGTGTTGATTTCCTTTAGGATGGACTGGTTGGATCTCCTTGCAGTCCAAGGCACTCTCAAGAGTCCTCTCCACCACCACAGTTCAAAAGCATCAGTTCTTTGGTGGTCAGCTTTCTTTATAGTCCAACTTTCACATCCATACATGATGGCTGGAAAAACCATAGCTTTGTAGTAGTTATAATGGTCATATGAATTAAATTCTCCCATTCCTGTCCATTTTAGTTCACTGATTCCTGAAATGTCAATTTTCACTCTTGCCGTCTTTTGGTTGACCACTTCCAATTTACCTTGATTCATGGACCTAACATTCCAGATTCCTATGCAATATTTTTCTTTACAGTATTGGACTTTCCTTTCACCACCAGTCACATCCACAACTGAATGTTGTTTTTGCTTTCGCTCAGCCTCTTTTCTCCATTCTCCTCCAGTAGCATATTGACCTCATAGACACCTTATAGACCATATAGACACCTACTGACCTGTGGGGTTCATCTTTTAGTATCATATCTTTTTGCCTTTTCACAGAGTATGTTACTATTAAAGTGGTGAATAGTTACATAGAAATGTATTTTTAATATTTAATCCAGACTAATTTCTATATTTTCAAAGGCTATGACATTTCATAAGTTATTGTGAGGAAACTCCATAAGTAATAGTCTCTGTATAAACACAGGTTATTGGTCCTTGGATTTCTAGATTGAACAATCCTTTGAGAAGTGTTAAAAACATTAGGACTCTAATAAATAGTATCAGGAACTTCACATTAATCCAGCAGGATTTAAAATCCTATCCAGAAACATCTATAACTTGGACATTTTAGTGAATTTGTGGCGAAGTTGTTAGGCCCTTTATTGTGAATGACTGACTGGATCCATTAAGCTTAACGTCTTCTCTTATTGAGAATCTCTGCCCTGAAACCAGACAAGCAAAAACAAGATAAAACACAGAAACAAATGAAGTGAAACATTCTCATTAATATTGAAAAGCTGTGTTAGATAATATATTAAACCCTTCTGTGGTTATTAAATATTAACCAAGTTTCTACACAAGCCCAGAGAATACAAGCTGCAATTTTGTGATTACTTTGAGATTACTAACAGTCATACATTTCCTGGGCAATTTGGATTTCACTTCTGCAATATTAGATTACTGATGTGATATACTGGTATACCATTTTTGATACACTGCACATCTGGAACACGTATGGTAAGAGCTTCTTTTTATATTATACAGCTGAAGTTACTTGTGAAATAGTACTGTATTATTTGGGCTTCCCTCGTAGCTCAGATGGTAAAGAATCTGCCTGCAATACGAGAGACCTGGGTTCAATTTCTGGGTTGGGAAGGTCCCCTGTAGAAGGGAACAGCTACCCACCCCAGTATTCTGGAGAATTCTATGGACTGTATTAGTCTAAGGGGTCACAAAGGGTTGGACAAGACTGAGCGACTTTCACTTTCACTGTATTTATTAATTGACAGGGCATTTTATAAATGGTAACAGTGTGGCTGGTTTTTACACCAAATTTCTGTGATTATGGCTTTAGAGTTAGGTCATTTTCTCACTCAACACAACTAGACTTTACTGTATATGAGGAGTTACACAGGCAGTTAGAGATACAGTGATGAGCAAAAACATGTTCTCTCTGCCAAGCGGAACTGTGAGAAATAAAAGAAGAAAGCTTTAATCAAGCAGTCATACAAAGTAATGTCAAATTATCAGCCGAAAGTGTTAAGAAGGAATATATGTAGCACTGTAGGAGTATGTGTAAAGAGGGATTTGATCCAGTCTGGGTTAGGAAAGCTTCCCTGAGAAAGTGGTGTATAAGCTGAGATCTGAAGGATAAGTCGTAGTAGCCAGGGCAAAAATCAGTGGAAGAATTTTTGAGGCTGATGGAACATCATGTGTAAAAGTCCGTGGCACTAGGCAGCATGGTACATTTATGTGGCTAAAGCAGAGAGAACAAGTGTGAGAATAAGCGTGTTGGCGAGATGTGATGATACCAGATCCTACCAGTGTCTTCGAGTTTGTGGTAAATACGTTAATCTCTGTCTCTGCAGTAATGAGCAATTATTGCAGGGCTTTAGCAGGGAGAGAACATGCGCAGATATTTGTTTTTCTAAAAGGCCACTCACTGCAGTTTGGAGGGTACATTGCAGACAGGCAAGCATGGATGTAAGAAGACCAGTTAGGAAGTCATTGTCATGCTCTTAGTGAGAAATGATGGTGCTTTGAACTAGGGTGGAACATTGGAGATAGTATGAACAGATTTTTAAAATAGATACTTAGGATGTAAAGTAAGCAGGACTTGGTGGAGGATTTGATGTGGAGATGCAGGAGAGAGATGAACGAGACTCCTGGGTTTCTGGCTTGATTATGTGGAAGATCGTGGTGCCGTCATTGGATGGGACACTTAAAGGCAAAAGCGTGGAAAATCATAAACGTGTATTGGATATGCTGACATTTCAAGTGTCTTTGCGAGAGTTAATTGATATGTCAGATATTCACACAGTTATTCAAGTCTGGAGAATATATCTGGGATGAAGATACAAATTTTTTGAGTCATACGCATAGAGGTGATAATTAAAATTTTCAGTGATGATGAGATTGCCTAGGGAGAGGATATATCAAGAGTGAAAAAAGAAAAGTTTCTGAATTAAGTAAGTTTTGAGGGATTACATCACTCAGGAGGATATTTGAAGAAGATGAGCTTGTAAAAGAGACTAAAGTATATATGTATGTGTGTGTGTGTTTATATATGTATACCACATTTCTTTATCCATTTATTTATCAGTGGCTATTGTGAATAATGCCGCAGTGAGTATGGGAATGCAGATATCTCTTTAAAATGATGATTTCATTTCCTTTGTTGTATACCAGGAGTAGGGTTGCTGGATCATATAGTGGTAGTTCTTTTTAAAAATTTTTGAGGGCCCTCCGTGTTGTTTTCTATAATTGCAAACTTGACATCTGCTAATAAAGTAGATCTTAAGCGTTCTCACCACAGGAAAAGGTAACTATGTAATGATGGATGTGTTAATTAACTGTGGTACTCATTTCACAATGTATATGTGTATAAAATGATTACAATATACACCTTAAAAACACACACTGTGCAACCATATATTTTATATGCATGAGAAACTACATATAAAAAAGTGATAAGAAGTGGTAGTATACTAGGAATGTGCTAGGTGTGAGAAGCTGAAGGAAGGAGAGTATTTGGAGAAGGAGTGTAGGTTTTTGTTTGGAATATTACTGAAATATTAAAAACAAGGCATCCACTTAAAAGCATACAGTAGATCTTTTGCCATTGAGGTCATCACTGAGCTTAGCAAAGATGATTTCTGTGGCATGATGGAGGTAGAGGCCAGAATGTCATGGCTTGAACACTGTATGGGGGATGACAAATGGTTTTGAGAATTTGCGTGAGAAAGGTAGGAGAGAGGGAGGGAAGGTGGGGCCAAAGGAGGAAATTTGTATGTGTATGTATGTGTGTGTGTATGTGGGTGTGAGAGAGAGAGAAAGAGATAGACAGACAGATGCTTGAGTGTTTCATCCTTGGTGGGAATGATCCTATTGAGAAGGAATGTTTGCATATCCAGGAGAGAGAAGGGATAAATGATTAGGTAAAAGATTTACAACTTGATATTGCCTAATTTAATATTCAGTACATCTTAAAATATATTGATTAGATCAGCTGAAGAGAGTGTAAATTGTTATAAGTTGAACTGTAAATTATTTTCTTCCTGGTATACCAAAATCTTTGGTAGCATTAAGTTTTATGATGATTGTGTAGTTGCCTGGGCTTGTCAGTCAGATAAGTATCATAATATCTTTTAATATATTTCAAATATTTTTCTCCTGAAGTCTGACTTGAGGTGCTATTAATTTAGAGTCATGAATTTTAATTAAACTCCATAGGAAAAAAATTTCACTTTTATGAAGGAATTGAATAATAATCTTTGAGACATGCAAGAGTAAAAATAAACTTATAGGATGAGTAAGAAATGCAATCCCATTTTACTTACTAAGAAAATTTGATTTCTATATCTGAAAAATTTCATCCCATACATGACATTTCACTCTACTACTGATAATATTGTCATCTACACATACGTGCACATAAAAGGAGGAACATGTTTTCGTGTATTTATTGTGTTTGACATCCTTTAAAGTGTCAGCTCAGCATTAGGTTGTGAATCACTTTAGTCTGAACGTACCATTGTGTAATGCCAGTGGTCAGACCAGGCTCAGTCTTGTGGTCATGCCGCTCTGCTCATGGCCTTAACCTTTTTAAGCTTCACTGTCCTGTTCTGTTAAGTGGAAAAAACGGTGCTGATCACAGGGTTTTATTTTATGACATGTGTAGATTCATTACTATAATATGAGAGGCTGGTTAAATGTCAGTTAAGTTCATTTGCTTTTTAATAACAACAGTAAAAACAAAATAGTAATAAAAGTTTGTATTTCATAGCCATTTAATGTATTTTAAATTAAGCAGTTAATTGTGAAACATATGATTGTAAAAAATCTTGCTATTTCTCCCTCTTGTTGATGTATGTATGTTTTTAAAACAGAATCCTTCATTGAGAGGGTTTTAAGACATCTTATGCTCAAAATGATGAAAGATGATATTAATTGATTCCTTAACCTTGTTGAAGGGACTGGGGCAAGACCTTTGTGTATATATTTTCCTCACTAAAAACTCATAACAACCTTCTGAGGGCTATATCTCTACCAAGGTCACTTAGGAAGTTAAGTGGTAGAACTAAGATAAAAATCCAGGGTTGCCTGACACTTAACCACTACAGTATATTATCTTCCTGCAGAAATGCAAGAATGGAGTGATTCTAGGTGCCAGAGATAAAGGTTAGGTATGTCTTGGAGGTTAACTATGAATCCGTGTGGATCTTTAGTTCATATTTGTTTCCACCCGTGTTCATCTCACTTGTGCTTTTTTTTTAAGGTGACAGAGGGAAAACAGGATCTGGAAAGAGCATCCCAGTTGGCTCGGAAAATGAAGAAAGAGGCTGCTTCTCTCTCTGAATGGCTTTCTGTTACTGAAACAGAACTGGTACAGAAATCCACTTCAGAAACTTTGCTTGGTGATTTGGATACAGAAATTTCCTGGGCTAAAGTAAGTTGTAGTTCAGGTGAACCATGAAGATTATCAGTGTAATCTGTGGCATTCTGATCAGAGAAATCTGGGTATATGTCATTTGTCTCCATTTCATACTAAATATCGTCTTTTCATTTTTCCATTCTTTTTTCCACATCTCTGTCCTGAAAAAGAATAAGAATATTTTAAAAGCAGCTAACTTCAGAAGACACACACACACACGCACACACATGCATATATAGACATATACATATAATATATACATATATGTATATTAAGATAGGGGAAAGATTTATTGATTGATTTTGGCCACACCTCTCAGCTTGTGGGATCTTCGTTTCCCACTAGGGATTGAACCTGGGTCTTTGACAGTGAAAGTGCAGAGTCCAAATAATTGGAAAGGAATTCCCCAGAAGATATTTTTATCTTGATTCTGAAGAGTTAAACTCACATGGCTCAACAAGGTCTTTGTAGTCATTATACTTATATAGTATAACTATCACCTTCAAAATCAGTGACATTTTTTGGGTATTCATTCTTCACAAAGTATTGTGCTGAATTTATTAATTCTTCTGTAGTAAGTTTTGTACCAGTAACTAATCTTTCTACTGCAAGCTAACTGCAAACTAATCTTTCTATTGCAAGCTAATTGCTAACTGTAGAGAGCAGAGAAACAGAATTTTTAAAAAAATCAATAAAAGATCAAACAATTTTCTCTAGTCCTACATTAGAGATCACATAGATTAGAGCATTGATTTGCCAATTCTCTCTTTTGAGGTGGACAAAGAATTGAATGAAACACAAACTAGTTTTTCTTTCTTTGAACCAAGGCATTCTCTTTTTCTCAATTCATTTTCTAAGAAGCATGTATACTAGAGATAAATGCTGAAAATAAATGATCAGTACTGTGACAGAGCTTTATATAAAACCCCAGGTATCAGTTTTGACTTCTTCTACAGGTGTCGACTTTTGGGGTGTGAAGAGGGAGGTGCTCTGAGGTCCTGGTGTGATATAGTTCCTTAATTTGAATGCTCTTTGGAGTTAGCTGTTGTAAGAAACTCAAGATATTAGTCACTAGAAAGAATGTTCTCAGTTTAATAGCTCATGGAATGTATAATTGCCGTGGGCTGTGTGGAGTAAAAGGGATATATGAAGGAAGTGAAAAACAGTGGAATTCATGGGTTACAATGGATGAATGACAACCAAAGGCACTTAACTATATATTTTTTTTAATTAAAGTTTTTTCAAGGAAATATTATCTTTTTTCTACAATACACTTTGAAAGTCATTATTTTTTATTAGTCCCATGAGTCCTATAAGCTAATTAAATGATATTTGCATAGTGTAATACCAAAAAAGAGACAGGAGCAAAAATGATCTTTGTTGAAGGAATACCCTGTTATCATTTCAGTTTTTTTGTAGGCCCATGTAGACATTCGGGCATAAGCATATATTTTAAAAAGAATTTTATCTAGTGTTTCATTACCTTTTTGAAAAGCAGATTATGTCTTTAACATTTTCTTTTATCTACAAGTGTTTTGTGTCATACATTGGAGATAGATAGTATTTCATTGAATATTTTGTTTCTTATTGTCCCATTCCTCTATTCATGGCCATTTAAATTATTACCAGTTTTCACTATTGTAAAAACTGCTGTGATGAGTATACTTGTGGTTAAATCTTAGCATATATTTTAATGCTAATTAATTTTCTGAGGATAAATTCTTAGCTCTAAAAATATTGGGTCAGGGGATGTATCCATTTTAAAGTCTATACTGGTTAAGAAATTGTCCTTCAGAAATGTTTTATCCAACAGCTGTGAGTGAGAATTCCTACTTGCCTGTTTTAACTAAACTTTTGACAATGGTAGACAGATAACATGTCTTGGTTATTTAATTAGAACATTTTCCTTTAGTATATAGGCCATTTGTAGCTCTGTCTCCATTTGATCTTGTAATTTGGAGATCTTTACCTGTTACAATTATTAAAGCTTAATATGTTGTGTATTGATGCAATTTTTTGCCACTCTAGTTTCCTTCCTGTTCTGTATATTTTAAAAACACTTATTATACATTTTTTAAAGAATATGATCTTTTTTTCCCCTAATTTTTGCCTTTAGTGTTTAGAAAGGCCAACTTTACAACAAAATTACATAATTACTTACTTATATTCTCTTCTAGCTCTTTTGTAGTTTCATCTTTTTTACCTTTAATGCTTTAATCCTTCTGGAATTTAGTTTGGTGTATGTAATGAGGAAAGGCTCTAACCCTTTTTTTCCCCAAATATTTTGCTAGTTATCTCAGCATTATTTGTTGAGTAATTATCCTTTCCTCACTGATTTGACCTGCTCAATTCATGTATTCTTTTTGTCTGTTACTTTGCTTTATTTTCTGCTTCGCTGATCTGACCCTCTGAAAAGTTCTTCAACTATTTAATATGTGGTTCTATAATAAACTTTAGCATGTAGTTAATGACAGGATTTCCTGACTTTATGTTCCTTCTTTTGTATATACTCATATGAATTTTAAAATTATTACTCTTAAATTCTTTAAAAAATTCTTTCAGAAACTTTGGTTTGAATTGCCTTAAGTTTATAAATTTGTTTTGAGGGGAATTGACATCTTTACTAAATTAAGTCTTTTTAGTAACATGTAAATGTCTCATTTCCTCTCCGAATTCCCTGTCTACATAATGCTTTGTAAACATTATGCATATATGCCAAAAAGTTTATTCCTGTGTATTTATTTTAGTATTTTATTTTAGTATGTAAAAAGTATACTTTTTATTTTAAACTGATTTCTTATAGCTGGTACACAGGCAATATCCATTTTTGCATATTTAATTTTTAATCATCTTTGTGTACTCACATACATTCAATTAGTTTTTCAATTGATTATCATCTTTAGGGCAAAGACAATAAGTAATGATATTTATTTCTTCTGGAACCATTCACTCTTAAATTCCCACTTAATCTTATTTCAGATTTGAAATAATGAAGATGGTATATACAAATCACAAATTCACAGTACATTCACATCATTAGATTAAACCAAATGAAGCATCAGTACGTAACATCCTCACCCAATTGTTTCAACTTGTATTGTCAGAGTTAAGAACCATGCATATTTTACAACTCTTCAGTGTATTTCCACCACTGTGCTGCTGCTGCTAAGTTGCTTCAGTCGTGTCCGACTCTGTGGGACCCCATAGATGGCAGCCCAGCAGGCTCCCCCGTCCCTGGGATTCTCCAGGCAAGAACACTGGAGTGGGTTGCCATTTCCTTCTCCAGTGCATGAAAGTGAAAAGTGAAAGTGAAGTCGCTCAGTTGTGTCTGACTCTTAGCGACCCCATGGACTGCAGCCCACCAGGCTCCTCCATCCATGGGATTTTCCAGGCAAGAGTACTGGAGTGGGTTGACATTGCCTTCTCCATTCCACCACTATAAAATTATATTTTCCACTGCAGAATTTAAATAGCATCTTCATTCCAGAATGTAATGTTTTTATTCCATAGCTTAAAAATCAGCATTTTCGGTGTAGCCATTTTCTTTACAATAAAATTTATTAACATAGTTTGTGTACTGTTTAAATTTAGTTGCATGTAATTAATTATTTCTTATAGTTTTTAAAGACTACTGTAGCCAATCAGTCCATAGCCACTGAAGGAATGTAGAAAGTTAATAACTGAAGAGAGCATGGCTCTGGGTATTCTGTTTTTCTGTTTTTTTCCCCTCCTTGCTGGAGAAGAACACTTAATTGAGAGAAATATTTTGATGTCTTTACAAATATACCAGTAATTAATGAGGCCAAATGAATCTTACATCTTGACTCACTTGGGATTTTTATCTTTCAAAATGTGATTGAATGTTGTAAGAATGAATGTGGACTTGAGCTCCTTGAAATGATTTATTTAAATATTATTCTAAAAAGGTACAACAGCAGTAGGGTAGATATGTGCATGCTACGTTTTGATTGAAAGAACTTTGCAGTTTTAATTTTGGAACCCAACATTCTCTTTATAATTCTCTAGTCAAACTTACAAATGTGAGAATCAAGTTGTTATAATACCATCCAGAGTATTACCTTTACATAATATGACAATTGCAGAACCAAAGCTTAGACGTGCTACTTTTCCTGTGATGTGCTTAAGATGAAATATTTTTTGTAATGTTTATAAACAGACTATATGTTAAGTTACCTAGTTATAGGGCTGTTCAGTTCAGTTCCGTCGCTCAGTTGTGTCTGACTCTTTGCAACCCCATGGGGTGCAACACGCCAAGCCTCCCTGTCCATCACCAACTCACGGAGTTTCCCCAGACTCATGTCCGTCGAGTCGGTGTTGCCCATCCAACCATTTCATCCTCTGTTGTCCCCCTCTCCTCCCACCTTCAATCTTTCCCAGCATCAGGGTCTTTTCAAACGAGTCAGTTCTTCGCATCAGGTTGTAGTCCTTGCAAATAAATATAGTGCACATCAATTGTTTCCTGTAGTAGTCAAGGAGATAAATTCACTATGAGTATTTTAGAATTTTGAGTTCTGGGGTAGTCTTGCTTTGCCTGCTTGTAGTTACTGAAAATTAAATTGATTCTTCATATGTGAAGTTATGATGCAGATAATTATTGGTGTGTAATAAGTTGGCTTAAAGCGCAACATTCAGAAAACGAAGATCATGCCATCTGGTCCCATCACTTCATGGGAAATAGATGGGGAAACAGTGGAAACAGTGTCAGACTTTATTTTGGGGGGCTCCAAAATCACTGCAGATGGTGACTGCAGCCATGAAATTAAAAGATGCTTCCTCCTTGGAAGAAAAGTTATGACCAACTTAGATAGCATATTGAAGAGCAGAGACATTACTTTGCCGACTAAGGTCTGTCTAGTCAAGGCTATGGTTTTTCCTGTGGTCATGTATGGATGTGAGAGTTGGACTGTGAAGAAAGCCGAGTGCTGAAGAATTGATGCTTTTGAACTGTGGTGTTGGAGAAGACTCTTGAGAGTCCCTTGGGCTGCAAGGAGATCCAACCAGTCCATTCTGAAGGAGATCAGCCCTGGGATTTCTTTGGAGGGAATGATGCTGAAGCTGAAACTCCAGTACTTAGGCCACCTCATGCGAAGAGTTGATTCATTGGAAAAGACTCTGCTGCTGGGAGGGATTGGGGGCAGGAGGAGAAGGGGACGACAGAGGATGGGATGGCTGGACAGTATCACTGACTTGATGGACGTGAGTCTGAGTGAACTTCGGGAGTTGCTGATGGACAAGGAGGCCTGGCGTGCTGCGATTCATAGGGTCGCAAAGAGTTGGCCAGACTGAGAGACTGAACTGAACTGAACTGAACTGAATAAATTTATACTTAAAAATAAATGAAATAATTACCTTTCCACATCTAAAATTGTTACATTCTTTGGTATTTGTGTAATTAAATATTTAATTTTTATTTGAAACTTAAAAACTCTCATGTTAGCAAGTTGTGGAATCTTGTGCACTTTTGACGAATCTAGGGAGTTGTATATATATGGAAGAAAAATATGTTAAAAATGATGGTTGTGTAAACTTTTATCATATTCTGCGAGATCAAGTGGGTGTTGGAATTTTATTTTTTAGAATATTCTGAAGGATCTGGAGAAAAGAAAAGCTGATTTGAACGCCATCACAGAGAGCGGTGCTGCCCTGAGGAACTTGGTCGAGGGCGGTGAGGCTGTCTTGGAAGAGAAGCTCTGTGTGCTTAGTGCTGGGTGGAGCCGGGTCCGCACTTGGGCTGAGGATTGGTGCAGCACCCTGATGGTGAGTTTTAGCAAGAGCCTCATGGCGAGATCGTGTCTCCTGCCAATATGTGAAAATGAAGACAGCTTAGATTGGAATTCCAAACCGTGTTTTCGGTTTGTCACAATAATGTTTTGCTTGTGAATTAATTTCATTTAGACTACATTGTAACTTTTGCTTTGAAAAGATAATAACTAGAAAGAGTTCAAAGTACTTCATTTCTATTAAGTAATAAACCATTTGTGATATACATAAAAATATGTACTTGAACATCTTACTAAATGTAACTTATTGGCTACAGTTTAAATGACAATGTTGTATTTAATATTCATACTATTACAGGCTATATATATAATGTTTTTAATGTTCTAAAAAAGGTGTACTAGTTAAAGAAGGGCACAGGTTTTAATATTGGATTCAGTTCGGTTCAATTCAGTTGCTCAGTCCTGTCCGACTCTTTGAGACCCCATGAATTGCAGCACACCAGACCTCCCTGTCCATCACAAACTCCTGGACTCCTCTCAGACTCACGAGTCGGTGATGCCATCCAGCCATCTCATCCTCTGTCATCCGCTTCTCCTGCCCCCAATCCCTCCCAGCAGCAGAGTCTTTTCCAATGAGTCAACCCTTCGCGTGAGGTGGCCTAAGTACTGGAGTTTCAGCTTTAGCATCATTCCTTCCAAAGAACACTCAGGACTGATCTCCTTTAGAATGGACTGGTTGGATCTCCTTGCAGTCCAAGGGACTCTCAAGAGTCTTCTCCAACACCACTGTTCAAAAGCGTCATTTCTTCAGCGCTCAGCCTTCTTCACAGTCCAACTCTCACATCCATACATGACCACTGGGAAAACCACAGCCTTGGCTAGATGGACCTTAGTTGGCAAAGTAATGTCTCTGCTTTTGAATATGCTGTCTAGGTTGGTCATAACTTTCCTTCCAAGGAGTAAGCGTCTTTTAATTTCATGGCTGCAGTCACCATCTGCAGTGATTTTGGAGCCCCCCAAAATAGTCTGACACTGTTTCCACTGTTTCCCCATCTATTTCCCATGAAGTGATGGGACCAGATGGCATGATCTTCGTTTTCTGAATGTTGAGCTTTAAGCCAACTTTTTCACTATCCACTTTCACTTTCATCAAGAGGCTTTTTAGTTCCTGTTCACTTTCTGCCATAAGGGTGGTGTCATCTGCATATCTGAGGTGATTGATATTTCTCCTGGCAATCTTGATTCCAGCTTGTGCTTCTTCCAGCCCAGCATTTCTCATGATGTACTCTGCATATGAGTTAAATAAGTAAGATTACAATATACAGCCTTGACGTACTCCTTTTCCTATTTGGAACCAGTCTGTTCCATGTCCAGTTCTAACTGTTGCTTCCTGACCTGCATATTGATAGCCCAGGTTAAAGTTTTGACTATAAACTGGAGGATCTTGGTCAAGTTACTTAAATTAAGCATTCTCTAAACCTCAGTTTTCTCATACGTAAAATGGACATTATTATAATTTTTACCTCACACAGTTTTTGTGATTATGCTCTTATATAACTAAGAACAATCAATTTTAGATATTATTATGATAATTATGATAATTGTTAAGTGTTATATGCTGTTAATCTTTGGTTATACCATTACACAATTAACTAGCATTTCATGAAAATAGTGACCCTCTACTTTCGTAATGTTTTCTGTTTCTCTTGTATTAACACTAGCAATGAATACTATATAGCAGCATCACCATCTCCTCCCTTAAAAAGAGTTCTCATCCATAAATTATGATTTGTTCAGATATATCTGAGATAGGACTTTTTCCAAATTCATAGAATTACTGGGTAATGGATAGAAACAGAGAAGAATAAATTATCATGTGTTTCAATATCAATCAGAATGTATAGGGCATTAAAGTTGGTGGGCTTATGTCTTGACCTGTCAGATTCATATTCAGAGTTCATCTACAACTTACTATCTTCATAACCTTGTGTAAATTACTTAATTTCCCTATATATAAAATGGAGTTAAAAGAACCTATCTAATGGCACCCCACTCCAGTACTCTTGCCTGGAAAATCCCATGGACGGAGGAGCCTGGAAGGCTGCAGTCCATGGGGTTGCGAAGAGTCAGACACGACTGAGTGACTTCACTTTCACTTTTCACTTTCATGCATTGGAGAAGGAAATGGCAACCCACTCCAGTGTTCTTGCCTGGAGAATCCCAGGGACAGGGGAGCCTGGTGGGCTGCCATCTATGGGGTCGCACAGACACGACTGAAGCAACTTAGCAGTAGCAGCAGCAACAAAGTTGTTAAGTGTTGAATAACAAATGTGAAATCTTGACTCATAGAATATGTTCTTTAACTATTTTATATATTCATTTTTATTGTGACTAGTTTTATTCCACATTCTCATGTTCCTTACTTCTGTCTTTTGTAGTCTGTACCTTCTAAATTCTCCTTTCAAATAATAGCTTTCTGTTTCACTTGATTTACCTGCTTTGGTCTGATGTTTATCAATTCTTAATTAGAATCCAGACCACTGTCAAAACTTTCCTTATGTCATTTATTCTCATTTTACTTTTCAGTGATTTTTACATGTTATAGATGAATAATTTGCTTATTTTTAAACTTCTTTCATCCTATAAAATATATTTCCTAGAAGTTGTTAAGTTCATCATAAAGCTTCTGCACTCTTTTTGATCAAATTCTAACTTCTTGCTTTTGCCTCAGAAATTTTGCCCTGTTTTAACTGGCTTAAGTGTTTGCTTCTGTTTTCAAATTTAACTCAATCACATGTTATATTATGCTTCAGGAAATATCACTGAGATCTATGCCAAGTGTCTTGTTAAGTGCTGATGGTACTGAGGTGAAAAGACATGGGCCCTGCCTCAAGCACTCAAGCTTTGAGTAGGCAAAATCTATTCAACCATATTTGAAATGCTTTTTTACTAGTACTTAAATGCTGCTGCTGCCTTAAATGAGTTCTTAACTAATATGATCAAGGCAGGGCCAATAAGATTATTTGTAGTATATGAATGAGAAGTAGGGATTAAAATAAAATGAAATTTATAAAGAAACTTTTTGCCTTTTAATCTTCAGTTTTTCATTATGTTGAGGTCTAAATTAAAATGAAAAAGTACCCAACCACAGCTGTGCTTCCTTGGTGGCTCAGACAGTAAAGAATCTGCTGGCAATGTGGGAGACTCAAGTTTGATCCCTGGGTTGGGAAGATCCCCTGGATAAGGGAATGGCTACCCACTCCAGTATCCTTGCCTGGAGAATTCTGTGGACAGAGGAGCCTGACAGGCTACAGTCCATGGGATTGCAAAGTCGGACACGGCTGAGTGACTAAAACTTTCACTTTTACAGCTGTGCATTTTTTGGAATGATATTTATCCACTGGGGAAGAGCTTTGCAGGAAGGTAGAAGTTCTTCAAATTCAGCATTACTTAGGTGTTTGAAGACCTTTTAAATGTCTTCAAAGATTATTGTCTTAATTATTTCATATGGTTGTATCAGTGTTTTATTAATTCCTTTCTAGAACCATCAGAACCAGTTGGAAATATTTGATGGCAATGTTGCTCACATAAGCACCTGGCTTTATCAAGCTGAAGCACTATTGGATGAGATCGAAAAAAAGCCAGCAAGCAAACGAGAAGAAATTGTGAAGGTAGCAGATCAGTAACACTTCTGAGAATGGAAGGTTTAGCTGTCTCCTTTGTCTTGATGAATATTCCAAGTTACTTGCACACATGTGTTTCTCGTGCAGATTTATTAACTTTTATGTTGGTGGGATAAACAGAATGAGTCGTTTTGTTTGTTTTGGTTTTTGTCTTAGCTAAATTTTTGTTCCATTCCTCTTAGGTAAGAATTGGCATCTAAAAGTGCCACATTATGGGGCTGTTAACATAATTTTTCCATTGTAACTTAATAAGCTGGGAAAACAGAAAATACTTCATTTTGTCATGGTGCATAGTTGAATGCTGCATCATTAGTTAACAGCAAAAGTGCAGTCTTAGTTATTTTTTTCATGACTTGCAAAATTTGGTGGCACTACAGAAAGTTGGAGCAAAACAGACTTCATAATGAGTAATTTGGCTTTCATTTCTTGGTGCATATTCCCCACTGACCCAGCTTTTCAGAGGAATCTGCTGTGAAAGAAAAGATAGTACGTTTTTTCAGATGTGCCGTATGGCAGACTTCTTCACTTTGCTCAGCTTCTTGATACCCTTATGCACTGGTGATAAGCAAAGAAGAACTTGTTGTCTTGGGAACTCCAGAGTCTCAGAAAATTTCTAAGAGTAGCCCTTATTCTTTCCTGTGTTTTTACATTTTGTTTCAAAGTTGAAGGTCAGACCTAACTTTTAAGAATTCCCCCTGGGAAATCTTTTCTATCTACTGCTCAGGCCCCACCAATCCTTCTTTGGAACTCTCTGACACATCAGATATGGATGAACAGTTGAATTCTGGGTTACAAATATACTCTCGCAACATTTTGCAGACATCACTGAATGAATCTTTTTTTCCCCTTCACATTGTTTATCAATGACAGGAAATACTGCATAATTAAAGATTTGATGAGGAACCTGCAAACAATAAAGAATGTGTCTGTTGCCAGCAAAATAACAATTGTTCCAGGTCCTTCAGATGTTACAGAGCTTTTTCACACCAGATGGTTTATATGAAACAAAACCATTTTAGAGTGTTTTATTATGCATCTATAAACCTTTAAAGAATGAGGTAGTTTCCTTTCTTCACTACATTTTCTTTATTTCCTAGACTACACTTTTAGTGAATTTATTAAATTTATTACATTTATTAGATCACTAACATATGTTTAGCATACCTTTAGACAATTTTTCATAAAAGCCAAGACCTATCTGCAAAGTGTTTGTTTCTTTCTACTTGATTTTTCTTAAAGAGAATTTCAAGAATCTCTACATAACTAGCAAAATTTGAGACAAGCAGTGGCTTTTTTTTTTTAATATGACAATTAGATTTAGATGCAAGAGAACACATTCTAAAAGTTCCATAGTTAAGCTGATGTTCTCCTGTTTCTATCTACATACACTAATTTAAAAACTACTTCCTCAAACGACTTAATTTCTCTCAGCCACCATAACAAATAAGCACAGATTCTTTAGAACAGTGGATTAGGCTCCATGTCTTAGATCACTTAGTGCCTTGTGGTATCGTTCATTCTTGTAATCACAAGGAAAACATTTGCAGAATTTATAGATGCATACAGATAAGCTGGTACTCAAAAAGTACTCATACCCATACTCCTGAGAGAATTCCAGCACTCTTCAAAAACTTATGAATGAAGTAGGAATTGAGGCAGGTATTTGCATCCCTTTCTTAGGCCTGAAAATGAATTTAATGACCATTATGAAATTAGCCAGAGGAGACTGCGTAATGTTCTTGTACATTTTAGTTAAAAACTAAATGGTAATATTCAATTCCCTTCCAAACCAGTTTACCTTCACCAAGGAAAGGGGGATGGCGGTAAACAAGATTTCTAGGGGGAAAAGAAGTTAAAGTCTGTTCCTTGCTACTTAATCTTTTATCAGCCTCAAGAAACTTTGCAATTCTTAGAATAAGATGGTTGAGGAAATGACACAATAAATCTTATAGACTATTCAATTATAAAGTAAAGTTTTATATAAACTGGGAGTAGTTTAAAATGCTTCCTGTATAGCATGAATGAGTCTCTGTCTCTCTCTCTCGTTAAATATATGAACAGCTCTTATTCAAATTGATGGTACAGAAGTCTCTTACTAGAAGTCTCAGACATTTGTTTAAGCTCCCTTTACTTCCCAGTTAGCACTGCACCCATGTTTGGTTTTGATTTTTCCCATGTGATTATTTCGTGCTTTCTTACAATTAGCGTTTACTCTCTGAGATGGATGATGTCAATCTCCAAGTACAAAACGTCCGAGATCAAGCTGTTGTTTTGATGAGTGCACGTGGAGGCTCAAGCCGGGAGCTTGTAGAACCAAAATTAGCTGAATTGAACAGAAATTTTGAAAAAGTCTCTCAACACATCAGAAGTGCCAAAGTAAGTAATTATGTTTTTATATAAAACTATTTTCTTGTAGATATGTAGCTGAATGGTAGATAGTTACATGGTGCTCGTGCTAAGTTGCTTCAGTCGTGTCCGACTCTTTGCGACCCTATGGAATGTAACCTGCCAAGTTCCTCTGTCTATGGGATTCTCCAGGCAAGAATACTGGAGTGGGTTGCCATGCCTTTCACCAGGGGATCTTCCCCACCCAGGGATTGAACCCACGTCTGTTATATCTACCTGTATTGGCAAGCAGGTTCTTTACTGCTAGCGCCACCTGGGAAGCCTCAGTTATATGGTATATACAACAAAAAAATTAAACGAAAATGGTTTTATCACTTTTCTTTGATTGAGCATTTGTTCTTATGATTGTCCAAACGAAGGAGAGAATCTAAGAAATTAGTGTTAAAGAAAATAACCCATTTGAGAAAAGGTTTCAAGTATTCAAATTATCTAAGAGGAGGGTCCTCTTTTTTTGTAGGAAGTAAATATTCTCTAACTTTGCTTTGTTTTGAAATATCTGATGTTGTTGTCATTTGGTCGCTAAGTCCTGTCTAACTCTTTGCAACCCCATGGACTACAGCCCACCAGGCGTCTCTGTCCATGGGATTTCCCAGGCAAGGATACCAGAATGAGTTACCATTTCCTTCTATAGGGGATCATCCTGCCCCAGGAATCAAACCTGGGTCTCCTGCATTTGCAGGCAGATTCTTCCCACTGAGCCACCAGGGAATCCCCAAATATCTGATATAATAGGCCAAACTATCTTTCATAGCCTAAGAATATATTTAGATTATTTGCAACTTAAAGAAAACAAACAAAAATCTTGCTTTAACTCTTGCCTTCCTTACCTTGTGACCTAAGCTTACTTATTTAGTCTTTTCAGTAGCTCTATAGGAGATTTTTCTACAAATGTAAAAGAGTAATATAGGAGACATAAGAGGAGGATTGAAAGAAAGTACAAAGAAAATGATTATTTTTCCTGTAAATAATTTGTTAACATTTTGGCATGTATTTATATTCTTATATGTATGTGATATTAAAGTATCAACATTTTTATATTGTTTTGTGTATTCTCCTTTGACAAGGTTTTTAACAGGTATTAAACTATATGATCTGTTGTGGTTTTTAAGTCAGTTTTCCACTTTTATTGTGCTTTTTTAAATATTGTCTTGTTAAAATTCTCTTATGCATGTCTTTTTGCTTGTGTCTTAATATGCCCTTAGGATCACTTCATAGAATTCCTTGGAATTGTTGTGAAAATTGTTCATATAAATGCTGTTAAATAGATTTTTCCAGAGAGGTTGCTAGCTTCCCCATGTTCAGTCAACACTGCCAGTTTTCCTGCATTTCATTTTATTAAAGTTGTTACATGATTTTAGACTTCTCCAGTGGCTCACTGGTAAAGAATCTACCTGCATTGCAGGAGATTGAGGTGACATGGGTTCGATCTCTGGGTTGGGAAGATCTTCTGGAGACAGGGCATGGCAACCCACTGCAGTATTCTGGCCTGGAGAATCCCATGGACCGAGGAGCCTGGTGGGCTGCAGTCCATGGGGTCATGAAGAGTGAAGCTTGACTGAAGTGACTGAGCATGCACACACATTGATTTTAGGCATGTCCATATGAACTATTTCTATATAGATATTGTCTGAAAGTACTGCATTGAAAAAGGTATACTTTTGTGAAGTTTGGGTATCACAGTCCAAGGGGCCTTTACTGGAGAACATTAATTGGGAGTCATTCTTTGGGGTGTTCCTGTATTAGGAGGTGGCCTTTCTTCCTCTCTGTGGCCAAGGCAGGGGTGGCTCTGCATCCTGGCACTGTTTCCCGATGTGTTTGTTAGTGGTCCTACAATGCCCCTCACACACTCCAGGCAGTAGGGTCATTTGCACACTACTTCACGTCTGTGGCTGGAGTTTGGAGAACGTGGCAATCAGAGACGCCCAAGTTGGTAAAATTATTGCTGTGTGAATGAATAAACTAAAGTCAATTCAAATAAATGCTAGTTCTTTCTTGACACCGATTAAAGGTGAAAGGTCAAGTTAAGACCGTCTTTTCAAGAGCGCTTTTCCCTCCACAGTTGCTAATCGGCCAGGATCCGTTATCATATCCGTGTCTGGTCACTACTGAAGCGTTTGAAGTTGGTGTGCCTTTCTCTGACTTGGAAAAGTTAGAAAATGACATAGATAATATGTTAAAAGTTATGGAAAAACACTTGGAATCCAGTGATGAAGATGAAAAGGTTGGTTGAAGGAGATTTTAAAAACCATGGTGTTGTCACTTTTCTTCTCTGTTAATTACATCTTCACACTAATGATGTTTACCCAGATATCTGCCAAACATGATAGAACAGATTTAAATGTGATTTTCTACAAAGTGTCAATGTAAGATTTGTCATGTGATTTACAGAATATTTGAAAAAAATAGACATATTTTCTGATGATAGTGTTATTTTAGTGCTATTTAACTTCTAAACTAGCAGTCTTTATGAACTATTTTAACTTCATATATAAAATATTTTAAGAAAAACACAAACATTTGTTGTGTATCATTCAGATAAACATATGTTGACTATATTATACTTTGTAGGTTGGTTCTGCTTGGAACTGATAGTAATTGACCTTGTGCTTTTTCCTTTTGAGTAATTTATATCTTTCAAACATTCAGATGGATGAGGAGAGAGCCCAGATTGAGGAAGTTCTACAGAGAGGAGAACAAATGTTGCATCAACCTATGGAAGATACTAAGAAAGAAAAGATCCGTTTGCAGTTACTACTTTTGCACACAAGATACAACAAAACTAAGGTATTGTCCTGGGGGAGATTCTTTTCCACTTAAATAACTTTTTCAGCTCTTGCCATTCAGATGTTTGGTGTTGCAAATCAAATGATTTCTCAAATCATTTGAGAAATGATTTCTCAAATCAATGAGACATCAAATCAATGATGTCTCAAAACAAACCAATTGCCATGGTATTTCCTTCTTTCTAGTGTGTATTGCTAGATAGGTTTATATTTTTGGGTGAGGCAACACTAAGAAAATAGATACATAACACTTTATTATAGGACATCCCTTTTGGGTTTCTGATAATGTTTTAAACCTTTGCGGTGTGACTTTCTCCTTCAGTTCTGTATTTTATGTGTGGAGGTCTTGACCACATTAAAAAAAGATTCTAGCTTACAAATAACTAAATTTGTGACTTTGATAAAATATGATTTATATCCTAGAAAAAGATTCACCACCAGCTCCCTTTTCAATGGCCATCTTTGCAGCTGCTTTGTAAATATGCTGGTGTTCCTTAGAGGTCTGTTAGGTAATCCTAGAACCAGTTTCCGTTGATGATGTTGGAATCTACGAGAAGATGCAGGTTTCTTGGCTTGCTGTCGGTTGGATGTCTCCATCTGTTTATACTGCTGCCTCGTAACAGGTTCCAAGTTGAACTAGCCCTCTCACTCCCCCCACAACCCATTTCCTGCTTTATTCCCTATCTTAGTTAATTACTTTTTTTTTTTTTATTTTTTAAATTTTAAAATCTTTAATTCTTACATGCATTCCCAAACATGAACCCCCCTCCCACCTCCCTCCCCATAACATCTTTCTGGGTCATCCCCATGCACCAGCCCCAAGCATGCTGCATCCTGTGTCAGACATAGACTGGCGATTCAATTCACATGATAGTATACATGTTAGAATGTCATTCTCCCAAATCATCCCACCCTCTCCCTCTCCCTCTGAGTCCAAAAGTCCGTTATACACATCTGTGTCTCTTTCCCTGTCTTGCATACAGGGTCGTCACTGCCATCTTCCTAAATTCCATATATATGTGTTAGTATACTGTATTGGTGTTTTTCTTTCTGGCTTACTTCACTCTGTATAATCGGCTCCAGTTTCATCCATCTCATCAGAACTGATTCAAATGAATTCTTTTTAATGGCTGAGTAATACTCCATTGTGTATATGTACCACAGCTTTCTTATCCATTCATCTGCTGATGGACATCTAGGTTGTTGAAAGAGACACATGTACCCCAATGTTCATCGCAGCACTGTTTATAATAGCCAGGACATGGAAACAACCTAGTTAATTACTTTTCAAAATTACCCATTCTCAAGGTAGTAACCTCAAAATCATCTCAATCATTTCCTGTTCCTCATAGGCTTTGTGCCTCACACCCCTTTGAGGAAGGATTAAAACCAGTAGGTCCAAATGAAATAAGATATGGGCCTGAACCGGCAGTTGAATCCAGTTCTACCAGTTACTTGTTTTAAGAACCTGGGAAAGAAACTTCCTAAGTCCTGTATCCCTTCCATAATTCAGACTCCTGTGATTTTTACCTGTTAGCTATTCCCCAAGCTTTCCATAGCTCTAGCCCACCTTCTGTATTTTTCTCAGGATTATTCCTCATCCCCCAAGTCATGGCTGATCATACGATTCCTATTCCAAAGAACTTGTTCAGGAATATTGTGAGATGCAGAAAAAGCTTTAGGTATAAGATTTGTCACCGTAATGATATATAGAGGCTTTGGTTTGACCTCTGCCACCTCTGTGATTCACTGTCATTCCCCATATAGTATAGCTATACTGTTTTTTTCTACCTTTCTCAACTGGTGCCTTCAGTTCAGTTCAGTTCAGTTCAGTTCAGTTCAGTTCAGTCGCTCAGTCGTGTCCGACTGTTTGCGATCCCATGAATCGCAGTACACCAGGCCTCCCTGTCCATCACCATCTCCCGGAGTTCACTCAGACTCAGGTCCATCGAGTCTGTGATGCCATCCAGCCATCTCGTCCTCTGTCGTCCCCTTCTCCTCCTGCCCCCAATCTCTCCCAGCATCAGAGTCTTTTCCAATGAGTCAACTCTTTGCATGAGGTGGCCAAAGTACTGGGGTTTCAGCTTTAGCATCATTCCTTCCAAAGAAATCCCAGGGCTGATCTTCAGAATGGACTGGTTGGGTCTCCTTGCAGTCCAAGGGACTCTCAAGAGTCTTCTCCAACACCACAGTTCAAACGCATCATTTTATTGTTGTTCCCTGGTGTGAGTTTTATCTTCTTATTTTATCTTAAAAACATGTTGTCTCTTAAGACTTGTTTCCATTTTTATTTCTAACATCTTTTAGATTATATTATAGTTGTTTGTTTAATTGTTGGTTTTAAAGTTATCTTTAATCTCTGGTACTTCATCTTTGGGTCCCAAATCAGAAATCATTAATGATCCAAAATACAGATAATTTTTAGACTTTTAATGCATAAATACGTTTGGTTTTTGAAAGCCCTAATGTATACTGTTACAGGGTGGCTTCATTTTGACTTCACTAACATTAGTTATTATAAATAAAATGATTTAAAAATATTAAAGCATTTTTTCCCTCTTACAGTGACCTATATTCTTCTTCAAATCTATAGTTTTTAAAACTGTTAACTGTGAACATTAGAATCCCTTGAGTAGCTTAAATAAAATCAAGCCTCAAACCAGTTAAATCAAATTCTTTCAGGTTGTGCCTAGGCGTGGAGACTTGAAAAAGAAAACTTTATAGATGAGTCTAAGGTACAGTCAGCATTGAGGACCACCAGTTTACAGGACTTGTTTTCTTTCCTTTTCTTTCTTTTCTCTTTTTTCGGGTGAGCAGTGAGCCACTGCATGCTATGGGCAATATTTTACCCTCGGTTAAATGATTTGAAAAAGTTTATGTGGATGAGAGGAGGTGGGGAAAGGGCCTAGAAAGGACTGGGTGGTGTGTGCACCTACAGAAAGCTGGAGCATGGGAAGGATTTTAGCTGAAAAAATCCTTTCGCTTCCTCTTCAGTGAGTTTTCATTTGGATTAACCTCATTATTGGGCTTCCCTGGTGACTCAGATGGTAAAGAATCTGCCTGCAGTGAGATCTGAGTTTGATCTCTGAGTTGGGAAGATCCCCTGGAGAAGGGAATGGCTACCCACTCCAGTATTCTGGCCTGAAGAATCCCCTGGAGCGAGGAGCCTGGCAGGCTACAGTCCATGGGGTCGCAGAGGCGGACATGACTGAGCTACTCACACTTTCTCTTCACTTTTCACTTCAACCTCCTTATGAAATCAGGTTGGAAATGGGAAAAGGAGTGAGCGGAGAATTGGGTGGAGATTGGTGAAGAGAGAAAATGGAAGGAGGTGACAGGCAGTGGGGAACCAGAGCCTATTGCGAAGGAATATTAAATTTCTTGTTTGATTAAAAAAAAAAATAGACATCATTTTTTAGAGCAGCTTTGGGTTCACAGCAAAGAGTTTCTGCATACACCCTGTCCCTTCACCCCCAACACATAAACAGACTCTTCCTTTATCCACATTCCGCCCGAGAGAGCTGTGTGTGTTACAACCGATAAATCTACATTGACACAGCATAGTCAGCGTCCTTAGTTTTTGTCAGGGAAGGGACATTAAGCTTTCAGTCAAGATCACACTCATCCTCAGTGCCTCCTTCTCTTCCGTCCGTATTTAAAATATAAGTAACCCCTCAGGTCAGAGGCTTCCAGAGACTTCCATAGAGCACAGAGGGGCTCCTAGCATTTCCCTTTTCATCTTCTGCCTTTCACGTGGTTTCTCTTACAAAGTGATATAGGTGGCTTTTAAAAAATTATGAATGTAAACTCAAAAAAGGACTCATTTTCTTATTTGAAATATATATTGAATGTCCTTTTCTCGTGTGCTTAAATTAATAGGGTATTGCTATTTTAAATTATATGCTAGATCTTTGTAAACTAAACCTGTTAACCTTGTCATATTTGCTTTAAAAGTATCATCTTATTGATTTTTATCTTTCGATTGTTCTACTTTTAATGTACAGCCATTTAAAATTTTTGTTTAGCCACACGTGACTAGGTTTTTCCTTTTTGAGTTTTTTTAAAAAAACTGTCCTTATCCTCCAGAGAGTTGATGAATGTTCAACTCTGTTTAGTTCCAAGTTCTCCCTATGTGTGTTAGTGTTAGTTCTCAGTCATGTCCGTCTCTTTGCAACCCCACGGGCTGTAGCTTGCCAAGCTCCTCTGTCCATGGAATTCTCCAGGCAAGAATACTGGAATAGGTTGCCATTCTCTTCTCCAGGGGATCTTTTGGACCCAGGAATCAAACTCAGATCTCTTGCATTGCAGGCAGATTCTTTATTGTCTGAACCACTAGGGAAGCCCCAGGTTTTCCCTATGGTTGATAAAAACAAAACTTAGAAAATGTTTGTAATAGTGGTAATGGTTTAGTTCCTAAGGTATGTTCGACTCTTGGGCCCCATGGCCAATAGCCCGCCAGGCTCCTCTGCCCATGGGACATGTTTGTAAGGTGTCATTTAAAATAAATATTTTAATGTATCTGGAATTTAGGTTGCAGGATGACATGAGGTGCATCATGTAGTATTGTCTAATTTTAGTGCTACCTTGTATATATGTGTATTTTTGTGTTCTAGCTGAATTCTTTAAAAATAAAAATATTGAGAAGTAAAGTCTAGGTTAGATCTTGAGGATGTTATTTTTCTCCTCGGGTGTTTTGATTGATCACTCTCTTGGGATAACACCTATTTGGGGAATATAGTAAGCTTATATTTGAATCTTGGATGGCCTTGCTGCTTCTGCAAGGGTACAGAGGCTCACTCAGGAAATCCTAGATTATGTGTATAGTGTTAATAGAAAGGCCTTCCAGGTGACTCAGTGGGTAAAAAGTCTACCTGTGATGCAGGAGATGCAAGAGACTTGGTTTTGATCCTTGGGTTGGTAAGATCCACTGGAGGGGCCATGGCAAGCCATTCCAGTATTCTTGCCTGGAGTATCCCATGGACAGAAGAGCCTGGTGGGCTGTAGTCCAGGAGATCACAGAGAGTGGGACACGACCGAAGTGACTGAGCCTGCATGTTTGCATTAATAGAAGAATACAGTGTTTAATGAACAATTTTTTTTTAAAGAAAAACCCTTTGAACTTTCTATTTATAATACCGATTGACCTGCCCAGTTCACCTTGAATCAGATACATGTGACCTTGCAGAATCACAGTCTGTTGTATAACTGAAGAAACAGCACAGAATTCCTCGCCTTGTAGTGGTTGTTAAGGCATACAAGTCACTCTCACCAGTCATCCAACATTGCAGATTGAAAAAGACAATCTGGCGTATGATGTTTAGTGTTGCTAATAAGGAAAAGACTATAAAGTTGAATGTCCTACAAGCACAGATCAAATATAGCTGGAGGCCTGGAGTAATTTTGGGTCTTGAAAAAACAGAGGCTCTCTGAGCAAGATACTGGTTGATAGATGCGAAAGCCAAGTAGGGGAACAGGTCCCTGTTTTTTTACTCTTTTGCTGTGATTACTCAACCTGTTAAGTACTTTCTTTGTGCCTTTTTACTTTTTCCTTAAAGTTAAGAAGAGGAACAACTGAGTTTCCTTTTATGATGTGCCAAAACATTGGCCTGTTTAAAATTAAAATCTGAAAAAAGATATTGTTAAGAAATATTTCACATCTTTTTATTAAAATTGGTTCCTGAGTGTACACATTTTTTTTCAGCCTTTTATATTAAAATGCATAATTTGCCTTCTTAGACATACAAGTAAATACCTAGACATGTTTTCTGACTGAAATTTGAATGTGTGGCATTAGTCTAATAAAATTAATATTAGTGTCAGGTAGAAACAAACCTGTGGATACAGTTAGGAAATCAGTGGACTTGCTTCTCAGTTGGCTACCCAGGACTGCCTATCAGTTGGTGAAAGTCAGTTTATCAAATTGTAGGAGACACAGAAATGTAGACTGCAAGAGTCAACACCATCCTAATCAGTCACTGTTTTTAATCTTGGTTTTAGGTCTTATTTAGGAATTGTAACCGTTTTCAGTTATGACCGTTTTCACTGTCATCTTTTTAAAAATATTGTTTATTTATTTATTTTGGGTAGTACTGGGTCTCTTTTGCTGCACATCCTTTTTCTCTAGTTATGTTGTGTGGGTTTCTCATTGCAGTGGTTGCTCTTGTTGCCGAGCACTGGCTCTATAGCGCACAAGCTTCAATAGTTTCAGCACGTGGGCTCAGTAGCTGCAACTTCAGGCTTTAGAGCACAGGTTCAGCAGTTGTGGCACTCGGGTTTAGCAGCTCCATAGCATGTGGGATTTTCCTGGACTAGGGATCAAACTTGTGTCTCCTGCATTGGCAGGCGGATTCTTTACCACTGAGCCACCACGAAAGCCTCTTCAGTGTCATCTTTGAGTTTTCAGAGGAGGACCATTTTTCAGAAGTTCAATATAGAAATCTGATGAAAGTGTCAAGGAAACTACCCTAATTCATGAGTTAGATGCTCTTTGACCATTGGCAAGCAGTAGACAGCAATTATTAAATGGTAGCTGTCAAAGAGTAAAGGACTTGAACCCAGGGACTAATGGCCTATCCCAGAGAGCACTTTACTGTTTAGAAAGCTCTGATTAGAAAATTACAGAAAATACTACACTAAGATAAATAATTGTGCACCTAAGTTAGAACCTGTGTGAATTTAGCATCATAGGACCTGTCGTCTTATGTAGGGCATTCATACTGTGTTTTATTGTTCTCAAAGATTAAGATTATATACTGAATTGCCTGGATATTATTTTAATTAAACCTCCCATTGCATTTGCAATTTATGTTACAAATACATGTTTCACCCTTATTTACTTTTTCACCAGCAAGGCCCAGAATTGTTTAATCTAATTGTGAAATTCAAAAAAAAATAGAGTGTAATAATAATGGTATTATTATTAATAATAATAACAATGGTATTAAAATTTTATTTCATACAGAATTTCATGATTTGCAGCATATTCTCATTTCTTCAATAACTTTGGAAAGGAGTCATTATGCTTTCCTATTTTCTAAATGAGTTTAGTGGTGTAAATCTTAAAGAAAATCCTTTCAAGCATTAACAGCTTATTTAAGCCTTTTAACAGCAGGCTACAGAGAGATTGGCAGTGCAGGGGAACTTTTAAAAAATTAAAGCAAGTTTTAAAATTTCTGCTTATGGTATTGAATTTCTCCACAAAATAATGTTGATTTTTTAAAAAGTTTTTTCTTTACTGCTGTTCATTGTGGGGATATTCTAAGAGATGTGTATTGCTGTTATTGATGTCTATACAGGTAGTCCCTATTCAACAGAGAACAAGTCAGCTCGCTTCTGGAATTAGATCACCACCCCTTCCCGCAGATTATCTGGTTGAAATTAACAAAGTTTTACTTTCCATGGATGATGTTGAATTATCACTTAATACTCCAGAGCTAAGCTCTGTTGTCTATGAAGAATTCTCCTTTCAGGAAGATTCTCTGAAGGTAAATATCCAGGCAGTACATTTGAATACCTGTAGTTAATATAGAAATAAAGCAAGGAATTTGTCACTGTACCTACTTAAATGGTCTTTAGTCTTTTACATTTGGGCCAAGGAATTAGTAATATGTATGAAAAACAAACTTTTCCTATATTGCCAATGAAATGCTGTCAAACATTTTAATTTATTAATAGTTGGCATGGATTTTTAAATGCACACAGTGTTTTTGGCAACATCAGAGGTATTTTAAAGTCAAACACATGCACAAATTTTATTCCTATATTGGAAACTTGATTGTCATTTGATGTAAAATGTCAGCATTTATCTTACCACCTAGAACGAATGATTTGATTGTCTAGTGGTTGGAAATGGAATATCATGTTGATTGTAAGTTAATTAGGGGTCTGAAAGTTTTCAGGTAATTTGCAAAAACTATTTGATATCCTCAAGACTCATATACTTTGATTGCATTTTTGTATCATGTCATAATAAACGCTGATAGAGTTGATAGGTTTATCTGGTAACTCAAGTTTTGTCATTTAAATTAGCATTATTAGATGTTTGAAAGTATATGTAATTTCTAGCTTTAAAACACTTCATTACCTTTGCAGAATATTATTAAAGCTTTTTATGTCCTGTACAATTGCCACTTTGAACTTCACAGGATGTTTTTCCCTGCTGTTAGGAAATTATGTAGCATACTTCAAAGCATACTTGCTTTGGCCTGTACTGGATATTATTTTTTAAAAAAGTTGCCAGTTTTGATGAGCAGCAATTATATCTCATTATTTTTAAGTAACTTGTTCAATATAAATTTTTGGTCTCTTGTGATTCCATTCTTATATCTCTTTGCTGGCTTTTGTTAATTTATGAAAATATCTTTGTAGAATATCAAAGATCAACTGGACAAACTCGGAGAGCAGATTGCAGTCATTCATGAAAAACAACCGGATGTTATCCTTGAAGCTTCCGGACCTGAAGCTATTCAGATTCGGGATGCACTTACTCAGTTGAATGCAAAATGGGACAGAATTAATAGAATGTACAATGATCGTAAAGGGTATGTGCAAATTAGATTAATATTTAATTGTTTAAAAGACCTGTAAATTCATATGTACTTTATTTTTATTGAAGCATAGTTGAGTTACAATATTATGTTTCAGGTGAACAACATGGTGATTCAATATTTTTACATATTATGTAAGATACAAATTATTTCAATATTATAGACTATATTCCCTGTTCAGTTCAGTTCAGTTGCTCAGTCATGTCCGACTCTTTACAACCCCATGAATTGCAGCACGCCAGGCCTCCTTGTCCATCACCAACTCCCAGAGTTTACCCAAACTCATGTCCATCGAACTGGTGATACCATCCAGCCATCTTATCTTCTGTTGTTACCTTCTCCTCCTGCCCCCAATCCCTCGCAGCATCAGGGTCTTTTCCGGTGAGTCAACTCTTTGCATGAGGTGGCCAAAGTACTGGAGTTTCAGCTTTAGCATCATTCCTTCCATTGAACACCCAGGACTGATCTTCTGTGCTGTGCGTTAAATCTCTGTAACATGTTTATTTTATACTAGTAGTTCATTTCCCTTAATCCTTCCTTATCTGTGTCGCCCATTCCACTTACCATTTTCTCCTCTGGTGATAGCTAGTTTTTTCTCTGTATCTGTGAGTCTTCTTCTGTTTTGTTATATTTGTTTCTTTTGTTTTTATATTTTACATATAAGTAAAGACATACAGTATTTGTCTTTCTCTCTGACCTATTTCACTTAGCATATACCCTTTTGGTTTATCCATGTTGTTGCTAATGACAAGGTTTCATTCTTTCTACAGCTAAGTGCATATATATATATATATATATATATCATATACATATACATATTTGTATATACACACACACACACACACACACACATACCTTCTTTATCCATTCATGTGTTGATGGATATTTAAGTTGCTTCTATATCTTGGCTATTGTAAGTAAAGCTATTATGAACATGAAGGTGCAGATATCTTTTCAAGTTAGTTTTCATTTTCTTTGGATGTATTCTCAGATGTGAAATTGCTGGATTATAGAGTAGTTATATTTTTAATTTTTTGAGGATCCTCTTTACTGTTTTCCTTAGTGGTTGTACAAATTTACATTCCTACCACTAGTGGACAAGGATTCTCTTTTCTCCACATCCAAACTAGCATTTGCTATTTCTTGCCTTTTTGATGACGGTCTTTCTAACAGGTGTGAGGTGATATTTCATTGTGGTTTTAATTTGCATTTCCCTAATGACACATTGGGCATGTTTTTGTGAACCTGTTGGCCTTTCATATATGTTCTATGGAGAAATGTCTCCTCAGCCTCTGCCCGTTTTTTAATTGGATTGTTGATTTTTTGATATTGAGTTGTGTGAGTTTTTTACGTATTTTGAGTATTAACCCCTTGTCAGACGTCATTTGCAAGTAACTTCTTAGGTGGCAGATTGCCCTTTCATTTTGTTGATAGTTTCCTTTGCTGTGCAAAAGCTTTTTAGTTTGATGTAGTCCCATTTGTATGGTTTTGCTTTTGTGGTCCTTGTCTGAGGAGACACATCCCCCCAAATACTGCTAAGACCTATGTCAAAAAGCATATTGCTTATATTTTCTTCTAGGAGCTTTATGGCTTCAGGTCTTACACTTAAGTCTTTAATCCATTTGGAGTTTACTTTTGAATATAGTGTGAGAAAATGGTCTAGATTCCTTTTTTTTTTTTTAACATGTAGCTGTCTAGTTTCCTCAACACTGCTTACTGAAGAGACTGATACTATATATGGAAAATTCTAAAAACTCCATCTAAAACTACTAGAGCTAATAAATTTAGTAACGTTGCAGGATACAAAGTTAATATCCAGAAATCTGTTGCATTTATATACACTAATAACAAACTCTCAGGAAGAGAACTTTAAGAAAAAAAATCCTATTTACAAATGCATCAAAGTGAATAGGAGACCCAAGTATAAATTAAACCAAGGAGGTGAAAGACTTTTACTGTGGAAACTGTATGATACTAATAAAAGAAACTGAAGACAACAAATAAATGGAAAGACGTATTGTGCTCATGGATTGGAAGAGTTAATACTGTTAAAGTGTACGTACTAACCATAGCAAACTACAGATTCAATATAATCCCTATCAAAACTTCCATCACCAGTCACATCCACAACCGGGCATTGTTTCTGCTTTGGCTCCATCTCTTTCTGGAGTTATTTCTGTACTCTTCTCCAGTAGCATATTGGGCACCTGCTGACCTGGGGAGTTCATCTTTCAGTGTCATACCTTTTTGCCTTTTCATACTGTTCATGGGGTTCTGAAGGCAAGAATTGGTCTGCCATTCCCTTCTCCAGTTCGCCACCTTTTATCAGAACTCTCCACCATGATCTGTCATCTTGCCTTGCCCTCCGTGGCATGTCTCATAGTTGCACTGAGTTAGACAAGGCTGTGGTCCATGTGATCAGTTTGATTAGTTTTCTGTGATTGGGGTTTTCATTTTGTCTGCCCTCTGAGGGATAAGGATAAGAGGCCTATGGAAGCTTCCTGATCGGAGAGACTGACTGTGGGGGAAACTGGGTCTTGTTCTGATGGGCAGGGCCATGCTTAGTAAATCTTTAATCCAGTTTGCTGTTGATGGTAAGGGCTGTGATCCCTCCCTGTTGTTGGACCTGAGACCAAACTATGGTGGAGGTAATGAAGATAATGGCGACCTCCTTCAAAAGGTCCAGTGCACGCACTGCCACACTCAGTGCTCCCACCCTGCAGCAGGCCACCACTGACCTATGCCTCCACCGCAGACTCCTGGACACTCATGGGAAAGTATAGGTCAGTTTCTTATGAGGTCACTGCCCTTTTTTCCTGGGTCCTGGTGTGTACAAGATTTTGTTTGTGCCCTCCAAGAGTCTGTTTCCTCAGTCCTATGTAAGTTCTGGCGGCTCTCTGGTGGGATTAATGGTGACCTTCTCCAAGAGGGCTTATGCCACACCCAGGTCTGCTGCACCCAGAGTCCCAACCTCTGCAGCAGGCCACTGCTGACCCGTACCTCCACAGGAGACACTCAAACATGCAGAGGCAGGTCTGGCTCAGTCTCTGTGGGGTCCCTGGTGCACACAAGTTTTGTTTGAGCCCTTCAAGCGTCTCTGGTGGGTATGGGGTTTGATTCTAAACGTGATTTTGCCCCTCCTACTGTCTTGCTGGGGCGTCTCCTTTACCCTTGGTTGTGAGGTGTCTTTTTTCAGTAGGATCCAACATTCTCCTGTTGATGATTGTTCAGCAGTGAGTTGTAATTTTGGAGTTCTCACAGAAGAAGATGAGTGCACATCCTTCTGCTCCACCATCTTGTGGAGAGCTGTAAAGAGCAATATTGCATAGGATCCGGGAATGTTAGGTCCATGAATCAAGGCAAACTGGAAGTGGTCAAACAGGAGATGGCACGAGTGAACACTGACATTTTAGGAATCAGTGAACTAAAATGGACTGGAATGGGCAAATGTAACTGAGATGACCATTATATCTACCGCTGTGAGCAAGAATCGCTTAGAAGAAATGGAGTAGCCCTCATAGTCAACAAGAGTCTGAAATGCAGTTCTTGGGTGCAATCTCAAACAACAACAGAATGATTTCTGTTTGTTTCCAAGGCAAACTGTTCAATATCACAATAATCCAAATCTATGCCCCAGCCAGTAATACTGAAGAAGCTGAAGTTGAACAGTTCTATGAAGACCTACAAGAACTTCTTAAACTAGCACACAAAAAGATGTCCTTTTCATTATATGCAACTGGAATGCAAAAGTGGAAAGTCAAGAGATACCTGGAGTAATAGGCAAGTTTGGCCTTGGAGTACAAAACGAAGCAGGCTTACAGAGTTTTGCCAAGAGAATGCACTGGTCATAACAAACATCCTCTTCCAACAACACAAGAGAAGACTCTATACATGGACATCACCAGATGGTTAATACCAAAATCAGATTGATTATATTCTTTGCAGCCAAAGAAGGAGAAGCTTTATTCAGTCAGTAAAAATAAGACTGGGAGCTGACTGTGGCTCAGATCATGAGCTCCTTATTGCCAAATTCAGCCTTAAATTGAAGAAAGTAGGGAAAATCACTAGACCATTCAGGTATGACCTAAATCAAATTCCTTACTATTAAATAGTGGAAGTAGTAAACAGATTCAAGGGATTAGATCTGATAGACAGAATCCCTGAAGAACTATGGGCAGAGGTTCATGATACTGTACGGGAGGCAGTGATCATGACCATCCCTAAGAAAAAGAAATGCAAAAAGGCAAAAGGGTTGTCTGAGGAGGCCTTACAACTAGCTGAGAAAAGAAGAGCAGTGAAAGGCAAAGGAGAAAAGAAAAGATATACCCATCTGAATGCAAAGTGTCAAAGAATAGCAAGGTGAGGTAAGAAAGCCTTCCTCAGTGATCAATGCAAAGAAATAGAGGAAAACAACAGAATGGGAAAGACTAGAGATCTCTTCAAGAAAATTAAAGATACCAAGGGAACATTTCATGCAAAGATGGGTACAATAAAGGAGAGAAACCGCATAGACCTAACAGAAGCAGAGATATTAAGAAAAGGTGGCAAGAATACACAGAACTATACAAAAAAGATCTTTATGACCCAGATAACCATGATGGTGTGATCACTCACCTAGAGCCAGACATCCTGGAATGTGAAGTCAAGTAGGCCTTAGGAAGCATGACTATGAACAAAGCTAGTGGAGGTGATGAGATTCCAGTTGAGAGCTATTTCAAATCTTAAAAGATGATGCTGGGAAAGCACTGCACTCAATATGCCAGCAAATTTGCAAAACATAGCAATGGCCACAGGACTGGAAAAGGTCAGTTTTCATTCCAATCCCAAATAAAGGCAATGTCAAAGAATGCTCAAACTACCACACAACTGTAGTCATCTCACATGCTAGCAAAGTAATGCTGAAAATTCTCCAAGCCAGGCTTTAACAGGGCATGAATGGAGAATTTCCAGATGTTCAAGCTAGATTTAAAAAAGGCAGAGGAACCAGAGATCAAATTGCCAAAATCCATTGGATCATCAAAAAAGCAAGAGAGTTCCAAAAAAATATCTACTTCTGCTTTATTGACTATGCCAAAGCCTTTGACTGTGTGGATC